>NC_133859.1:2495555-2807500 GCF_047830755.1 Zonotrichia albicollis
GTAGGTTTTTCTCCTAAAATTGCAAAAAGGAAAGAGTTTTCTGGAATACAGCAATGAGCTTGCTGTCTTTGGAGAGCTCCCATGACCGTGTCAAAGGCTGAACGAGCTTCGGGTATTAAGGTTCTTGGATGTTGTAGCTTCCTCTCAGTAAATCGAAAAGTGGACCCAGTTCATCATTGGTGATTCCCAAAACAGGTCTGACCCAACTGATTTCTCCCAAAAGCTGCTGTAAGCCTTGCAGATTGCTGACACTGGTCTGGAGCTGTATCTTCTGTGGTGTTATTGTTTTCTCAGTCATCTTCTATCCAAGATCCTTCCAGGGTGGAACTTCCTGGATTTTTGTAGCAGAAATTGCAAGTCCAGACTTTTGAATTTCAGTAACAACACTAGCACGGGTTCGCTCCATCTCTGCCTGCGTTGGAGCTGCGATGAGAAAATCATCCATGTAGTGCAGAATAATGGATCTGGGAAACTTCTGTTGAACTGGAGACAAAGCTTGGGTAACAAAATACTGGCAAATTAAAGGCAAGTTCTTCATTTTTTACGGCAATGATTTCCAGTGATATCTCTGCATGGGTTCTCTTCGATTGATAATGGGAACTGGAAAAGCAAATCTTGGAGAATCATTGGGATAAAGTGGAATGTGGAAAAAACAGTCCTTTAAATCAATGACAATGAGAGGCCAGTGTTTTGGGATCATTGATAAAGAAGGGAGTCCAGGTTGATGAGGTCTCATGTCTTCAATCACTTAATTGATCTTCCTCAGGTCATGAAACAACCTCCAGGAGTCCGATGTCTTCATATAGATGATGAACACTGGTGAAATCCAGGGACTATTTGTGGGGGAGATGTGACCTTGTTGTAATTGCTCCTTTACCAATTTTTTAAGGATATTTAAATTTTTCTCTGTTAAAGGCCATTGATCAATCCATATAGGATGATCAGTTTTCCAGGTCAGCTTTCAAGTGGCAGGTTTTGACGTGGTTTCCATCAAAGGCCCACTTCCCACTTCCAGTTTGGCTCCCCATTGGGACAGGATGTCTCTCTCCCAAAAAATGAGGCTTCTGAACAACAAAAGGACGCACCGTTGCTGTCTTTCCTTCAGGACCTGTAATGTTAATCATGGATGCATTTTGCAAACACATGGCAGCACCTCCAATCCCTGTAAGGGAACCTGAAGGAACCACCAAATCCCAATCATTGGGCCAGAACATGTAAGAAATTACAGTGACATCTGCACCAGTATCTGGCATGTCTGTAACATAAATTGTTTTACCACAGTGAGTCAGGCAGCAAGTCAATTTTGCTTGGTTACTGTCCCAACATTGCACCCAAAAGACCTCTGGACCAGAGGTACTAGATGGCACAGACACAACTGAATTCTTTGGAAAGTTGTTTTGCTTGGGTATATTCATGGGTAAAAGAAATGCAATAGCAATAGGTGTTTTTGGTGGAATTACCATAGGAACATCAAGTGCAAGAGCTAAAATCATTAGCTCTTCATTACAATTTACTGAAACAACAGAAGTGTGGTAGATAGGGTCAGGCGTTCAGAAGATCTCGCGATGTTACGGGAAGACAGGGCCCCTGTTCCCCTAGATAAGAAAATTAACATAGGAAAGCAGCCCCCTAAACCAGATGCCAGTAATTTTCATTCCTACCCAGTAAATTGCCACCCCTTACTAACCATAGATGGTAAAAGGCAGACCCCCCCATGACGTAGAAAACCCTAGATTATAAAACCCCACGAGAAGAGATAATAAAGGCCTTTTGATCGTCCACCACATTGGTGTCTGCGTGCTCTTTGGCCCGAGTGACCCTGGAGAGTTTGGGTCGCCGTGCTGTCTCTCCGAACCAGGTTGCCTGCCTTGTATCAGAAGGCAACACAGAATGAAGGATTGAGAGTTTAAAAATTTTGTTGTTGGCTTTTCCTAGAATCAAAACATTTTATCTTTGTTGAAAAAGATTGACAATTCCTGTAGGAATGCTCACACAACACAAATTATTTCACAGATGAATCAGTTTTGAGGAGGCTAATTTGAACCTTGCACTTGAGGGTATTGAGCTGGAACCATTTGAGGATTGGTTAAATTAGGGATAAATGACTGACGTACTAACACCACTTGACTGGGTAACTGGCTGCCAGGGGGTACCACTACTTGTGTCTGGGCTCGGTGGTAATCTGCGCTCTTTTTTAAGTTTAACGACAAAGGTCTGCCATCAATGTCAAACTGAGAAAGATTTACACAGCACTTAGAAAGATACTTCCCTTTTCGACATCGAGGGCAAATAGAAAGTTGTTTAGGTTGGATTGTTTTCATAGGACAATCGTTTTTAATGTGACCTGGTTTACCACAGGTCTTTTTATCAGAGTCCAACGGTGCAGTACCAACAGATTTTTCCCAAATTTTTTCATGTTTTTCTAGGAGCTTTTCAAATTTATCCATTTGTTGTGTCAGATTATCTTCCAATGTTTTTCCTAATGATTGACTTGTATGTTAGCAAGATGTTGTGCAGAAGTGAGCCTACTGCAAGCTGTTAGCATCTGTGTAATAGGTGGAGGATGATCAGGCAAAATTAAAATAATTTTTCTACATTCCTCATTAGCATTTACAAAAGCAAGGTTTTGAACAATATAGGAGCGAGCTTGCTCATCTGGACATTGCTTTTCGACTGCTTGGGCTAATCTGTATAGAAAAGAACCATAGGATTCTGTTCCACCTTGTCTCTGTTCCACCTTGTCTGATAGTAGTATAAGCATTTACATGGGTACCAGCTGGCTCAACTGAAAACAAAGCTTTTCTAGTAGCATCTTTAATATCTGTTAATACAAGCTGAGGCAATTCCACCACTTGATTTTCTGGTCTATGGTAAAGTGGATCACCTGCTATGTTGGGTAACATCTATATTCTCATAAGGAGTATTTTCATATCTTTCAACCAATTTATTAAGAAGTTTTTTTCCATTGTAATTCCCATAAAAGATATTGTGAATTGGTTAAAATTAGGGAAGTCACATTTCGACAATCAGCAGGGACTAGGTCATTGAAATAAAAATTACTTTTCAACACATTATTAAAATAAGGAGAAGAGAACCCACTTTCTTTCAAAGATTGACGGAGTTCTTTTGTATCATGGTGAGAATGACTTTCAAATCGTGGATTTACATCATTATGACCATATCTTACAGGTAATGCAAAGAGTTGTTTCTTTGAATCCAAATATTTCTCTAAATTTTGATTAATATTAGACCAATTAGGTAATTGCAATGGAGGGTTCACTTCTGATTTAGATTGTGATTTATTTTTCCCTCTCAGTACTCTTGTGTCTGATTCAGAAGAACAGGTAGGATTGTCACTGACACAGCTGTTCCAGGAACTCTGCCTATCTCATGGCTGCTGCTTAGCTCTAATCACAGTTCTGCTGTCTCTTCAGCTTGCATTTTGTAGCCTCCCCAAAACCCTCTAATTTTGTGCATTCCCACAGTAAAAAACTGCACTTTCTTATTCTCTTCATAGAAACTGGGAGAAAACACACTATAAATATCAAGGAATGCAGTGCAAGGATGATGGGCATCCCTCAGTTATCCCAACAGATTGATGTCACTGGCAAAATTCCCTCTTTTCCAAAGGGTTTTCATTTCTTTGGCTGCTCTTTGTATGGCTTCAGGTCATTTTTCCCTTGATTTAAGAAAATATCTTGGCCGTTCTTGAAGAATTTCCCCTTGGAGTAATTATTCAGTTCTGCAGTCTTCACTATACACCCTATTTTAAAAGACTTTTATGCTATTTTTCTCCTCTCTGTGTTTGCACACTTGTTCAACAAGGTTTTCTTTGTAAGAATATAATTCACAATATTCCAAAGGATTAAAAAATGCTTCAGTATTTTTTCCCTAAGTATTTACAAAAGAACAATTAAAAAAAAAATCTGTATACATGCTGGATGGAAAATGCAAGCAGAAATAAACTTGAGAGTTCTTCCAAAAACCCTTAAGAAAAAAACCCATGTATTCATCCACAGAATACAAAAATGGGCACGTTCTAGAAGAGAAAATTTGTGCAACAGTTCTGCACAGAATTCTATGCTTTCAAGCTTTTTGCCCTTCAGGGGCAGTGCCATTCTCTGAACTGCAATGCTCTGAGCACGTTCTGCTCACCATGGCAGCTTTCTGCTCTCCCCTGGTACAGATCATCCTCCCAGCAAAGGGGGAGTGCAGCCACCACAACCCGCAGCACCTTCCCACACAGCAAGAACCTGAAGGACAGAGATGGCTTTCACCAGCTGCTGCGGGTTCTAATAGTGCTACCTCTCGGCTGCCGAAAGCCTGAATTTCTGTGTTGCAGTGTGTTAGTTTATTGAGCCAAATGTTCTGTTGTATAGCGGTATGTTCAAGTGTTCAAGTGTTCCCCGAGTTATTACAGTTAGTCTCTCCCCTGTGTTATGCCCTCCTACCCAAGTGTCCCTCAAGGAATGCCCTCCCTCCTCACCAGATATTTCCCTGTTTGTCAAGACAACCCGGCCACTTTGCCCCATCCCTCAGCCCAAACCCTACCCTTGGTTCCAGAAAGTTCCCTGTCCCTCACCCTAAGATCCAATCCCTATCCCAATGCTCTCTCTTCCCCTTGTTCTGATTTGTTGTAGCCCTCAAAACCACACCCCGAGAGTCGCTTATTGGTTACTATATGGTGTCCACCCCCTGTTTTGAAAGATTTTAAATACCCGTGCACAGGGGTGCTGGGGGTTATTTCAACATCTGTTCCCTTTGGGAATTCTCACGTGCAGAACCTTCCCCCTTCCTCTCCCGATGAATTTTCTGCACTTTACACCGCAGAAGAGCCTCCTCTGCTTCCTTCACTCAGTCCTTCAGGGGTCTCTACTGCTCAGCATTTGGCCTAGAGGTCCTGGCTCAGGCAAAATCCCAACCTAGCCAGTTCCCCACTCTTGCCATTGTCCCTGGAGCATCACAGAGCTAGCCAGGGCTGCGGAGGGCAGTGACAGTGACCCATGCCCTGGCATGCCACAGCCCCCAGAGCCACCCCTGCCAGGCCACAAGCCCCAGCCCTGGTCCCCACTGCGGCCTCAGGGGCTCCTGGGCATCCTCACCCTGGGTGCAAAGGCAGCCTCAGGAGCCCCCAGGGCACTCTGGATCCAGGCTGCAGACACCCTAAAGCCAGCACTGAAAGGGACATGGATGGGGACTGCAGCTGGATCTTCCAGTGCTCAGCACTCCTGACTACTCTCTTAAGTAAACCCAAACCTCCTTTGCAGCATCGTGAGCACATTGACCCTGCTCGCCCCTCCTGGAACGTGGTGTTCTCACATCCTACACCAGCCCTTTGCAGGGAGTGACCTGCTCCCAGCTGCTCTGCTACCCTGGCCTTACTTTCTCTTTGCCAGCAATGAACTTAACAGATACACTCCTGAGAAACATAGCACAACATTTGCATCTCAGGAGCTCTTTGGCAAAAAAACTCCACTATTCCCTAGTTTTTGCACAGAGAAGGAGGTCCTGACAAAGCATAAGGCACAGGCAGGGCTCTGGCATACGAATTTCTGAGCCACAGGATTCTACCCGTTGTTGTTCCCAGCTACTTTGCTGATATTTTAGAGCCAGTTGTGGACAGGGGCTGCTGCTGACAGGGTAGGAAAATGTGGAGAAAAAAAGGTGTAGGAGACAACCAAAAAAAACCAAGGGGGGAAACCCTTAGAAATACAGAGCACAACAGAAGTGTTTTGAGATGGTTCAATAGAAAATGCCACCAGCAGCGAGCAGAGCCCGAGGTTGCTCACTGCCACCCCAGGGGCTCCTCAGTCCCCTGCTGGTTTGTGTCTGATGCAGCCCTGCCTGGAAAGGGCTCCAAGCTCTGGTGCATTCTTAGCAGCACTGAAAGAAGAGGTGAAACAAAGAGCCATTTTCTGTCCTGCCTGAAAACTCTTCTGCTTCAGTGCCACTGCCAGAGATCATCCCTCTGTCAGCTTGGCACTGTGCTTGCTGCATCCTTGTCCCTGTCCCTTGCATCAGCTCCTGCACATCATCAGCACTCGCTGTCTCGCATCATGAACAGAGAGAGCTGTGTCAGAAGAGCAAGGAGTGCATTTTCTTGGCCTTTCTAACAGACACAAGAAGCACGAGTCCAAATAACTTTGTTGTTTGTTCCTGCCCTCCTTTTCGATAAGTCTTTTCTGCTTTAATGCAAAAGCCTCTTTTCCTACATGGATGGAATGATCTGGAATTGGCAGTTGCCTCAGGCTGTCAGGCACCATTGAAGTTCTCTCTTGTCTCGGATGAGGATTTGGTGAATTTTCCATTGGTCCCTTGGTGGTGTCAGCATGGGCTGAGCTCAGCGGCCGACTCCGCTGTCCCCAGGGGATGCATTGGGACGCCAAGCCCCTCAGGGCTGGAATTCGGAGTTGGGCGGGCTCGGAGCGCCCGGAGCCTGGGCCCGTGAGGAGCTGCTGCTGGCGCTGGCTGTGCTCAGCCCGCTGTGCCGAGCAGCCGCGGCCGTGGAGACACAGGCGGGAGCTGTGGCCGAGGCCGGCAGGCGGCCCGGGCCGGCTCGCAACTGCGAGGACGCCGGCAGCCTGTGCCCTGGGGCCGGGGCCGTGGCGGGCGGTTTGCGGACAGGGCTTTTCCGAGCCGGCCGCAGTGTGCTGCCTCCCGTGTGGGCCCGGCTGCGGCAGAGGCAGGCGGGAGCGCGGCGGGGCCGGCAGCGGCGGGCAGAGGCCGCAGAGAGCAGCAGCCCGGCCGGGCCCGCTGCGGAGCGGCACGGAGCTGCCGGGCAGCCCTCGGCCGTGTCTGTGAGCACAGGCAGGAGCAGAGGCCGGAGCCGCGGCAGGAGCCGGCCATAGCGGCAGCTCGCCGGGCCCAGGGCCGCAGCTGCAGCTCTCCCCTGCCGGCCACAGCAGCAGCCGCTCGCCTCCGAGGCTCCGGCGCTTCCCGAAGACGAGGGGCCCGGCCCGAGCACGCCCTAGAGCCCCGCAGCGAGAGGAGCCGCCGGCGCCGCAAAGGGCAGCGCAGAGGGCGCAGGTTGAGGAGGAGGACATGAGGCTCTCTCTGGGCCGCCCTGTGGCAGCTCTGCCCTCTCGGCCTTCGCCTTGAGCCCTTCGCTTCTTTTCCATGAGCCCTTATCCCCATCCTTGGCCAAGGGCACCCGCAGCCCTTTCCAGGGCTGCAGGAAAAGCTGCCTCAGTCACATAATCACAGAATCACTGGCTAGGAAGACAGACACTTTCAAGATCTTCGAGTCCAACCCATGGCCTAACACCTCGACTAAAGCCCAGCACCGAGTGCCATATCCAGTCTTCTTTTAAAGGCTTGCAGGGATGGTGAGTCCGCCAGCTCCCCGGAGGGGTCTGTCCCAGGAAGAACCAAGATAATACTGGGGGCTTCTACTCCCCGGCGCTTGGAGCTCTGGAAGTTTGTCTTTCTGCTTAGGCAAAGGCCATGGAAAAGGACTGGAAAAAGTAGTCACAAATAGAGTAGTCTACAGAGCTCTAAATTGATGTGCAGGGAATACAGAAAAGATAGAAAAGAAAAAAAGGCCAAACCCAAATGGCATCAGCGAAGTCTTGTGCATGAACACATAGCTGCAGAGGGTCTTCTCAGCCCTATTTCTTTGTATTTCTGGGAACCAGAGAAATCCTGCTTGAGCCTCTGGGGAGATGGGCTTGGGAGGTAAAAGTTCATTTCTTTTTTCTCCTTGGGGCAGCTCCTGTTGCTAGCAGGAGCTGAGCCTCTCTACAGCCTGATGCCTGTTGTGATTGTTGCAGCAAAGCAACTGATGACAGACAGAAGACATGGACGCTTGCAGAGAAGTGACTTTTTCCAGTGCCAGCTGGGAGTGGGAGTCAGAAGAAAAACTCCCGAAAGCACAATTCCGTGGAAGATTGCCTTCCTTTTCATTCCCTAAAGCAGCTCTAGATCCACTTCTGAATTGTCAGTTGTTTGTTAAGGATGGGAAGTTCTGTTTCCTGATTTTTTTTCCCGTGGTTTGGCAGTAGATTAGGCTCACGTTCATTCACAAACTCCAGACCAAAGTGCCTTTGGAAGATGGCCCACGTGGCACTTTTTGCCCAGCTATGGTACTTGTGGATATAAGAAAGCAGGGGCAATGGTATTGGCAGCCAAAAGCCAGCAAAGCTTGGCTCAGCCAAAACATCCTGGGGAGATCGAGGCCTCCAGCTTTCCCTAGAAATCAGCAGAGTTCTAGCCAAATGCTGTGTAGCACTAAGTGCAATGCTTTTGCCTGGATCAGAGCCTTGCACAGCTGAAGAAGCAGAAAGATCAGCAAGGAGCTCCCAAAGGCCCCTCGCATCATTTTGATTTTGCTCATCTTGTGTAAGTTTGCAACTAAACGTGTGTTTGCAGTTGAACTAATGAGAGACAAAAAAAAGTGAAAAGAGGCTTTATGGCAGGGCCATGACATTGCACAAGAGGAATCACTGGTGTGCATTTCCTTGCACCTCTCTTAATCCTCTAAAAGTATTGTAGCCCTGATTTAAAATAGGCCAGTATGAACCAGCTTGGAGAGACAGAGACTAAAATGACTTATGGGGTTTTTTTTTTAAGGGTGAGAAAAACTACCCAAGGGGGGTTGTTTTGTGACATTTTAAAATATACAACGTCAAAATTACCAACTGCAATAAATTAAGAGTTTAAAAAGGCGTGTTTTGGTATATGAATAATTAAAACCACAAAAATGTGCAGATATGAATGCATGTTTTCATAAAAATCATGAAATTCTAGACAAAATAATACATGCTCTGAACTACAATACAAAGGCAGATAGAAGTGTACTTGAGTTAGGTCTTTTTACATTGCTGGAGTTGTTTCCTTTTGAAGAGGAGCTAGGGTATTGCTGAAGAAAAGTGGCAAAGCAGGGCGGGGCAGCACGCTGTGCTCCGTGCAGAGGCTGCCAGGGGCTGCCCAAAGAGCGCCCTGCTGCAGCCAGAGCCCTCCTGGCCTGGGGCCCGGGAGCAAAGGGCCAGGGCAGCCACCTCCTCCTCGTCCTGACCCTGCCACCGCTCCTTGCTGCTGCTGCTGCTGCTGCTGAGGGAAAGAGACTCTCCTAAGGCCCCATGAACGAATGCACTTACACAACCCTGGGGATGCCAGTGAAGGAAACCATGTGTCACATTATGCATGCATGAGCAGAGTCACCAAACACCGCCTAAACATGGAATTGTTACACCTCTCTAGGACAGGCAGAAATTGAAAGAATTAACTGGAGACTTCAGGGCAGAAGAGGCCAGAGGAGACAAACAACTCTAAAGGGAAAACCATCCTATCTGGAGGCAGAAACATCTCGTCCTGCTCAGAAGTGGTGGAGGGAATATGTGTCTAATCTTCTCCAGAAAGGGATGCTTTAGGTGAGCTTTGCACCTCCAACTTCCTTGGACCAGAGCCAGGAAGATTCAATTATGCAAATGTTACAGAGATAAATAGATAGATCGATAGATTGACAGATTTCGTTACTGAAATCTCTCTTTACTGTCCTCTCTGCTGCTACAGACATCAGAACTTGGTAGCCAGTGCCACACTCAATTACAATCCTGAGATTGCTCTCCTGTTGCTTCAAAACAGCACACGACTGGGGAATCTGGAGTGTGTAGGTCCTTACAGAAAAGGATCAGACCCAGAGCATTGCACTGGGAATTGCACTCTTTGTGCATCTGTGCTCGGGCAAGTTCTTCTCTTGGACGCAACCACACCGGTGGTGCTAAAGTGGCTGGAATGAGAAATGCAGCCCAGGTCCCTCCAGCTCCTGTGACTCTGAGGAGCAGCTGGAATGCAAGGGCATTGACCTGCTGCTCAATTCCCAAACAACACACACTGATTCCCTGGGCTGCAAAAAGGCACGGGCACTACTAAGCTCAAAGTGATGTGTGAGGCCATACTGGCTGGCCTGGAACCACAACGGCTCCTTCTGCACCAAGGTCCCTGCACAGAATAATGTGTTCTCATGCAAAACTACTGTATTCTCCAGAAGCGATACCTTGGAAATTAAAATTCTAACAGATTCAGTCCCAGTGCTATAAAAGGGCAGAAAATAATGATGAAAACTATTGAAGTTGGAGGGAGACGACCCACCTTGCATTGGTCAGCATCGACTCCGCTTTATTCATCAATCAGGCACCTTTTATAACAGTGTTAATTCACTTCATGCATATTGCAAAATCTGAGCTCCTGATAGGTTGTAGAGAAAACTTCAGCTCCTCCTTTTGTTTACAATACCTGAAGTTAGTTTACTGAAACCAAGGTCAGTGTTCTCACCCTGATATGGAAGGTTCCCAAAACCTTCATCTCTATTCCCAGACTGACTGTCTGCTCCCAGTAGCAGCCAAGGACAGAACGGCCTGAGAAACTTGTTGCTTATATAGAAGGTAGCTGAGAACCTAATTATTTACAGGATCAAGCCTGGGAAAGGCTTGTTTTACAGCAGGCTTCTATATTTCTTTAAGGCACCTATCTTTCTTTAAGGCATGTTTGAAACCAGGCTCTCCACAGAAAACAACTTTAGTTGGAAGAAAAAGAAAATGAAAAGGCCTCTTCCTCCAAGCAAACAAAAACAAAAATCAAGGAAAAAAAAGGGCGAAAAAATCGCTACCAAAAACGGCTCAAATATTTGGATGCACTGAGGAGATGCTGAAGGCCCCTCAGAGGCTCCTGTTGTCCAAACTCAAGCTTCCTCAGCGCCTCCTCCCTGGCCTTGTGCTCCACCCCCTTGCCCAGCTGCCCTGTCCTTCTGTGCACACGCTGCAGTCCCTCAATGACTCTCTGCTTCCCAGGGGCCCACAAGTGCACACAGCACTCCAGCTGTGGCCGCAGCGCTGCCCAGCACAGGCCACGCTCACTGCCCTGCTCCTGCTGCCCCACTGCTGCTGACACAGGCCACCATGCCCTTGGCCTTCTTGGCCACCTGGCCACACGCTGCGTCATCTGCAGCTGCTCAACGCCACCACCCCTGGCTCCTTTTGGCCCACGCAGCTCTCCAGGCACAAAGTTGCCTGTTTGACTTCAAATACAGCATCCACCTTTTCAAGATGGCCTTCTTGATCCACAACTGCATCTTCTAAGGAGATGGCACTAAATTGACAGGAATAGAATTCTCAGTGTCTCTGACTAAATTGAACTGGGATAATTCTACTCTCTAGGATGTTGCTCTTAGTTCAGTGTTCCCCTCTGGCTGCTGTCAGCAAGTGACATTTTCTCTGCAAAACTGAGTTTGTGGTTCTTCAGGATTCTGCGAGGGAAACTAGGAAATATCCACCTATGCCTTTGTTACCTTTGTTGAAGGAATGAAAATGGATTTTTTTTTGGTCTCCCTAGCTGGTCCTCTACTGCTACTGGCCAAGCTGACATCTGGCTCTAGAATTCCTAAACACCAGGAACATGAAATGTCCCTTTCTCACTCAGCTCCGGATCAGCACCGCTGACTACACGCTTGAGGTGACCTGTAGTGGGCACGGGAAATGAATCAGATGCTGTGAGAAAACTGCCTGGGCTGCTGAATCCCACCGAACAAGTCAACCCAAACAGAGATGATTTCCCATTTCACAACATCCCTCCAGGAGACACATTTCATTCACACAGCCAGCAAGAGATCAGGACAATCTTCTTGCTTGTGCCTACACTGCAGCCAGTTTGGCCAGTAAATGAATACAAATTTGATCAAGAAAATGCAAATTGATCTTTAACACTCAATGCTCCTGTTCTACTCAACACATAAGACAGCTTCTGAAATCCTCTCTTTCAGGTACTCCTTCTTTTTTCAATCAGTGTCATGCACTAATTCTGATTAACTTGCAGGAAACAATTGCCCAGAAAAGCTTCCCCAAAATCCCTCTGAGCTATGTCAGTTCTATTGTGGAAGAGCACAGCAGCACCTCTGAGGTTCAGGAGCAGACACTCACTGCTTTAGAGTTTGCACTTCCTTTCCAAGGGAACAACTATTTTAGCACTCAGTAAAAGGTCAAGTTAGTCAAAT
The DNA here is from genome assembly GCF_047830755.1 of Zonotrichia albicollis. Taxonomy (NCBI): domain Eukaryota; kingdom Metazoa; phylum Chordata; class Aves; order Passeriformes; family Passerellidae; genus Zonotrichia; species Zonotrichia albicollis. Next base: position 2,507,542 of record NC_133859.1, read on the forward strand.
CCTTTCATGACAAAATTTAAAAAGAAAGAAGCTTTCTCTGAATTCTGGGAACAACTGCAGAGATTTTAAAAAGCATTCCAAGAAGGTCTGCCAGTCTACATTTTCCAAGGTGTCTTGCTTGTCCCGGCAAACGGAGGAAATGACAGACTCTGCTGCCACAGACTCTCCTGTGGAGGGAACGGAAGCCCTGCAGGTTGCCCTGCAAATGCTGCCCCTGTGGCTACAGACACTCCCTTTTTAGATGAAGGCCTTGACAGGAGCTTTACCAAAGCAGTGGCATCCTAATGCTCTTTCTGTTTCAAAATCAGAAACTCAGTCACTAAGTAAGAGAAGGAAGACATAGAAAACCCAGGTTAGGTTACACCATAACCTAAGCGGAAGGGAAACCTCTACTTACGTGCGAAATTCGTAAAATAATAAATGGAATAGGCAATGCCATATGCAGCAAAAGCTGCAGTGGCCAGATGATTCATTATTGGCATTTCTGAAACTCTTCTAAAAGGTAAATAAACAAGACTCTTGTCAGTGGGCAGCTGCCTACTGACAGATGCTTTGACCAGGAAAGTTCTCCTGATCTGAGCAGGACTAGGGCTGCTCTGACACTCAGGCCTTCCGTGCACCAAGGCAACCTCCTGATGTCACTATGACGACGTGGCAACCATGCCCTGACATCGCAAAGGAACAGCTCTGTGTTGGTCTGTGAGTTTATGCCGAGCAATAACCAACCTTCTCTACAGCAAACAGAAAACAGTATGCAAAGTTCTCCTCTGTCACAAAGCAGCACAAATTCTCCTTGTGGGCCAAAGCCTGTTGTTCACAGGATCCAAGAGGAACTCTAGGAGTGCACAAAGCACCTACAGCCTGTACCCCAACTGAGCACTCAGATGGCACCCAAGCAAAGGAAACGAGTCCAAGAAAATGGCCCAAAGCATTGCCCATCTGAGAAACTACCCTTCCTTTAAATTTTAAAGGTTTATTAAACCTTAAGAAAAGACTGTATAAGGAATGATTGCAGCACTGGGAAGTCTCCATGATTAGCAGCCACATGCTCATCTACAAAAGGGATGCTCTGCTTTTTATACCCTTAGTCCCTCCCAATGTTTTGTCAGTCAACTCTTTCTCTGTCGTCCAGTGGTGGAGATTACTTTCTTGCATCTTGATTGGAGGTCTGGTGTAGTTACACCCCGCCTGCTGGTCACAAGCCAGCCCTCCCCAAATGCCCTGAATACCAAGGCTATTACAAGGGGGATAAGAAAGAGGACTATGAGAGGACATATTACAACAACAGCACTTTACATTTGAACAGAATATCTATCCACATAATATCTCTCTCTTAATTGTGAGAGCCAACTATTACATTACTCACCTATAATGCACAGAAGCAGGAGAGAAGGCACTGGGTTGGCATAACAGCTGAAATCATTGCTAACAAATCTCCCCACATATTTGCACCTTTATTGGACATGGCCAGGACTCCTGTGGATGTACATCTCTGCCTTTCTTCCCCTTTGGAAGCAGTCCACCTGGCAACTCGTGGGGAAACCAAGGGCTTTGTGGGGCCTGCATTGCTCTGCACACACCCAGGCCACCCGTGGCACAGAGCTATGGTGCCTAAAAAGATCAACCAGAGAAAAACAGCTGGAGAAGGTTTCATTTGGACCTTTCTTACCTGCTAACAGAAGTTGTCAAAATGAATGTGACCAAGCAAGGCCTGATCCCTGCTGCCAGCTCAGGTTTAGAAAGGAGGCATTACTTGATTTCAGTGCTGGGTGCAAAGGGATTCACTTTCCTAAGCCCTGCACACCCAGCAATCTCACCTTGAACTTTGTATCCATGGAACTAAGACATATTCAATACTTTGCTGAAACTTACAGGCTAAACATTACCTCTGATTTATTGACATATTTCAATCACTTCTCAGAATTTGACATCAGAGTAGGAGTGTCTTGTAGATCCCTGCTGGTCATTGTCACAGGTTCAGGTGACCCATGCACAAAATAACCCAGGACAAAACTGGGCTTGCAAAGCAAATTCATTCTATTAGTTGCAGTAGCATATAATACATACTGACATGGATTCCCAAAAATCCACTGAACAGGAGAAGGAGTTGGAGCGTGGTGCTCGGCAGCAGGGGCAGGTAGGCAGTGCACTTCCAGGACATCCCCTGGATCAAAATGCTGTGCATCTCGTCCTTCTCAACTTGCCAGCCCAGAACTAGGTCTTGTATCTCCTGCTCAGGAGTGGAATTTTACAGCAGGATTCAGAGCAGCAGCTCACACATGCCTGGCGTGTGAGATGAAGCCATGAAGGCTCAGGATGACTCCATGACTCCCTGCCACCAAGGGCTCCATTGTGCATTGTTCTCCTTTCAAAGCTTGACTGCCCACCCATTGACCAATCCATTGTCTCTCTTTCAAGGGTCAAGGTTCCCCCTGTTAAACAAGACACTTTTCTTCATTGTCTTGTCAACCTGCTCAAACATGGATCAAATATGGCAGGGCCTGGGACACGACTCCAGTTCCTGACACAGTCATTTGGGAAATATTCCCATTCCTCAAATTCTCCTTTGGTGGTCAAGAGCCTCCTAAAAACACTTTCTTCCCCTTGAATGCATTCCAGCTACTGTCTTAGCAGGACCACTCTCATTATTCTCAAGGCCAAGATAGCCACTTGCACACAGTAAGCACTGCAGTGGGGGAATACATGGTTCAGCACTCCTGTTAAAGCTAAAGGAATTCAAAAGACTATGCCCTGTTTATTGGACTTAATGCCTCTCCATCCTATTCTGGGAATGAAACACAAGTGTTCATCAATACACCCTGCAAGTGCTCTTGCTGAGTGAAGCCACATTGCTGTGTCAATAAAGTAGCCGCGACAGTTTCTCAATGCAGAGAAAGCCAATTCTTTATTCACGTACCTCATTTTTATACTGTTTTCACAGACCTCATTGTCAACTCCAACTGGCTGGTAGTTTCCTTGCCACACAATTTATTGCTTAGAAGGTGTATTAGTGTGTACATGCTAAGACTCTCTCTTTTTAAGACTCACTCTTACTCAGGTGATTACATTTTTCTTTCGTGGACGCTCATGGGACAGGTTTCTTGTTTATTACAGATGCAAACAGTTTTCTTAGCACAATAGCTTGTTCTGCTAACTGCACTCATGACTATTCCCATGGGAAGTTAGCTGGCTGCACGTAGAAGATGCAACAGTCCAGCTGGGAATTTACCATAGGTAGGCCTGATTTTATAAGACCTTTCTTTTCTAATAACCCTACCTGTGTGCAACACATTATGACTTTCTTTCAGAAATTGATGAAGAAAACACAAATTACCTACTAAAACCCTTCTGCCCACTGGCAAATCAGTTCAATCCTCAAGCACAAGCCTCAGGCACATCCCTGATGTGCCTCTCTCCCAGCAGCTCAGAGGTGCATTGCACTGCACTTACTGCGCGCCAGAGAGCACAAAGCAGGCTGGCCTGGTGGGCCTGAATATTTCTGCCCAACACTCTGCATCTCACACCTTTGCTCTGGCTCAGTGCAGAACTGCAGGATTGCAGGCGCTTCCTCCCAGAGCTGCGTGAGGCGCTGGCTCCTGCAGATGGGCCCTGCCAAGCTGTCCCTGCCTCACGCTGGCCTCGCTTCCCTGGCACAAGTGCCGGGCCTGAAGGAGCTGCCCTGTGCTCCAGCCTGCCGAGCAGCCTGACTCCCTGCCCCGGTGCCCAGAGTGCTGCACACACTGCTGGCCTTTGCCAGGAATTGCAGGGCAGCCGGCAGAAGAGGAGGAATCCTCAGCCAGCCCAGCGGCCCGCGGCTGCCCTTGGCCTTTCCCTGCTCCTGGGCACACTGCAGACGGCCAATGCCTCCAGGCTGGGCTCTGCCCAGCACGGCTGCGCTTCCCCTCGGCAGTGGCCAGCTGCCACCTGGGCTCTGAGGGCGGAGCATTCGCCTGCTCCCTGGAAGAGGCACCCAGGGCCCAGCTGCTGCCTCTTGCAGCTCCAAGGGCCTCCTTCCAGCCTGCCTCTGCCGGGGCTCAGGCTGCTCCAGCCTCTGCCGGGGCTCTGCTGGGGCTCCAGGCCGGGCAAGGCCGGGCCTGCTCTCACCTCACCAGCGCTGACAGCTCTGCACCACAAGATGAAATAAACAGGGCCAGGAGACTTCTTCTCCTTTTTAATGCCTTTATTAAAAGTGATCAGCTCAGGATTGGGTGGCTTGGCAGGGCTGCAGTCCGCGTCGAGTCTCCCAGGGCGACTCAGAGGAGGAGGACATGCGCAGCTCTGTCCACTAGGGGCAGAGCCGGGGGATCCAGTCCTCGTGGGAGCCTTTAGGGCGTGGTGTCCCTGTCAGATGTTGTCCTCTCAGCCTCGGCGGCCACCTGGTCCCGGCGTTGGGACGACTCTCTGCTCAGGGCGAGAGGGACTCCACATCTCCGCAGGCTCAGCAATCGGCTCCTCATGTCCAGACACCACTTTAGTCTCTCAATTCTTATTTGGCTCGTTGTTTTTTGGGTTTTCTCGTTGCATTTTGGAGTCGAGGTCTCAAAGCCTGCTGGTCTTTGGAGTCACTTTGCATAACCCCCCCCACCCTCTCAGGTGTCTTCCCTATGCTGTAAGAGAGCACAGCCTCGGGGAAGGGCCATCCACCCCACCCAGCCAGGCCTTTTACTAATACAAAAGAGGAGATAAGCCTCAACGACCCGGTATTACAATAACAAAGCACTAAGAACCCTGGCAGAGACACATCTGGCTGCGTCCCTGTAACTCTTTCTCACAAAAAAAATATTAACCGAATTTTTGTTCATAACACAGGAGACCTTCCCGAGCACCCTCTCTGATCTTTCTGCTTTCTCACTTGAGCAAGGCTCTCCTCCAGCCAAAGAGATTATTGCATTTACGGATCCAAGTCCAAGTGGCAGGAGCCCCAATGCTCTCCAGTCAATGCTGAAGGCCTGTATCTGAATAAGATGTTTGGGCTGCCCCATTCTTCCTTTGCTTTTGCCTGCAAATGCCATTGCCCTTTCTGCCTCAAATACAAGTACCAAAGATGGCCAAAAACAGAGCAGTGGGCCATATTCCAAAGGCAGTCTGGTCTGGAGAGGACAAATGAAGAATATCCTTCCCCACCATCACACCATGCCAAAGTCACTGTTTCACTTTCCACCTTTAAGAAACAACAGACAATTCAGAAGGTATTCTCGAGTTTATTCGCGGAGTGAGAAGGAAGGGGATCTTCAAGGTGAGTTGTGGTTTCAGGAACTTTATTGATTTTCAATCCTACTCCGCAGTCCTATTAGACAATCCTACTCTAAGACTAACCCTTACCTTAATCCTTATCCTTATCCTTATCCTTATCCTTATCCTTATTCATATGCTTATCATTATGCTTATCCTTATCCTTATCCTTATCCTTATCCTTATCTTTATCCTTATCCTTATTCATATGCTTATCATTATGCTTGAGCTTATGCTTATCCTTATCCTTATCCTTATGCTTATCCTTATCCTTATCCTTATCCTTATCCTTATCCTTATCCTTATCCTTATCCTTATCCTTATTATTATCCTAATCCTTAATATAATCCTAATCCTAGTCGTAACCTACAATCCTACTCTAAACCTGTTAAGGAATAAATAAATGGTCCTGATGTGATTGTCACATGTTTGTCTCCTTCCTCTTCACTGAAACAATCAGTGGCACCAGGCTGGACGCAGGCTCAGCATATCTTACAAATGGATGCTGCCCAAAGGGAAAAAAGCCAAATCAGCAAAAAACAATGAACCATGACTTTCCAAGCTCAGTGCTTCACAGGATTTCTCCTGGCCCTAGAAGGATGCAGGAAGAGGAACAATGGGACAACTCCATCTTTATGTGCAGGACTTTGCCATCACAGGCAAACCTGGCCTAGAATCCCACTCATCCATTTCTACAGGTGTCTTCATCTTGCTGAGATTTTAGCCCTGCCAGTGCTTTAGAATTGGTGCTTTCTGTCCTTGGAGTTTCTTCTTTTCAGGAAACTCCAAAGCCTCTCATTGGTCCCTCTCTTTGTAAGACAGGCAAGGTGCTGATTTCCGCAGGGAGACAGAGCAGTGTCTACCTTTCCATGCCCTGCCCCTCGTGTGCTGGTTGGCACCTTCCTTCCCAGCAGGGCCAGCCCAGGGGCACTGGGCCCTGCAGTTCCCTCTCTGCCACACAACCTGGCAGTAACCCTGGCCCAGTTCCCATCTGCTTGAGGTGCCAGGCAGCAGATGGGGCTGGGACAAGTCCCTCCTGGCTGTCCCTGTTTGTGTGGCAGAAACCTCTGAGGGTGGGCTGGGGGGCACAAACCAGGGCCCCTCAGAGGCTCAGAGTGAACCCCCACAGCCCCTCCTGCCCACAGCCAAATCTCTGACTGCTCAGCTGGGACTGGCTTCCTTGGCTTCCTGCACCTCCATTTCATGTCTCTGTACGCTGCATTGCTCTACTTCAATTCTTTTGCCATTAGGTAAAACTGAACACAGCACCAAATTAAAAAACGAAGAGGGTGACAGAAACAGAAAACAGAGCACCTCTCCTCTGAGGAAATGTAGAGAGAGGTGGAGTTATTCAGCTTTGTGAAGAACAGGCCCCAGGGAGACTTTATTGCCCCTTTCCAAGACTTCAGCGTGGCTTTGAAGAAAGTGGGGGACATCTTTTTTAACAGGGCCAGTTACAATAGGATGTGGGGGAATATTTTTAAACAAAATGGGGATCAAGTCAGAGTAGGTCTAAGGAAGAACTTGTTTACTCGGAGCATGGTGCAAGCCTGGCACAGGTTGCCCCAAGAGCTTGAAGGTGCCCCATCCCTGCAACCATTCCAAGTCAGGTGGCATAGGGCTCTGAGCAACCTGATCTCTTTGCAGATGTCTCTGCTCATTGCAGGACCCTTGGACCAGAGGAGCTTTACAGGGCCCTGCCAGCCTAGCCCGGTCCAAGATTCCTCACCATTTTCATTTGAAGAGCACCAAGAGTGGAAGTGAGGAAGAAGAGGGCTGATCTGATGCCTTGGACTTGAGTGGAGGAGGAGCCCATCCCTCAGCCCCTTTTTCACCTGCAGCCCCTTCCCATTTTACCTGCAGGAGCTCCTTGGCTGACCAGCGCTGCTCCTCGTCTCTCTGCAGGCAGCAGCTCAGGAAGTCACACAGCAAAGCTGAGAGGAGCTTGGGATGCTGCAGTTTTGGGGTCCCTACTTTGGCTATCAGTCGTCGAGCCTGGAGAAAAACAACCACGAGGCTCCACCTGCTGCTTTCACATCTCTAAGGCTCTCCCAGATCCCTTTGTTTAACCTCTGTTCTTCAGTGGCAGTTACTGCCCTGACAGAGACCCAGAGATGACTTTCCTTTGCCAACCAAAAACCCAAACCCCGATACAACCACAGCTTTTCCAGCATCCCGCAGATCTTGCCTTGGCAGATGATTTCATTGACTGACCTAGTTAGTGGGAACTACATCAGCAAAAGCACGTTTGCTTCTCTGAGGATTCATACCAGCTTGAGAGGCTTTTTGGAAGAGGGACTTTGCTGTACTAACTAATTTCAAGGGTTAGTACATGAAAGGCATCTCTGCAGTGCCTGTTGGTCCTTTAAGCACACGTGCCTTAGAACAAAACTCATCAAGCTTTTTCTGCTGTTCTTGAAAACAATGGGAATTGGAAGAAAAGAAAGAAAATGCATTAGGTAGTCCCCAGGTAAGGAAATAAAGATTTACAAACTCATCTTCAACACAGCCACATTAAGGTGCCTGCACAAGTGTATTGGGATGAAAATGCCTGCTTGGGCACAAAGGTGCCACCTGCAGCCCTGTCTCTCAGCAGTCTGAAAATTGCAGCTTCCCATTTTGCAGCAAAAGAAAAATTGTCATGGTCAGAAGAAGGAGAGGTGCCATCCATATGGTCACCCTCTGCTCATTTGGCTACTCGAGTCAATGCATTAGTGGTAGGCCCATCCCAGAAAGTTCCAGGAAACAAACAGGAGGTTTTGGCAGGCTCTCCACATCACCAGGCTCTGGCTTGATGACACAGAGAACATGCCTTGGGCTGTGAAAGAAACACGGTCACTAAATGCAGTGCAGCAGCACTGCACAAGAAGCAGAAGAGATTCAGTGGCCTTTACACCCTCATGCCCAGGTTTCAGGCATGTTTCCCAGTGAGAAGAAACTGCACACTGGGTTAGGTTCCTCTCTAAAGACTACAGTTTTAGAAACTTTGTTGGGTTTGGGTTTCCTTCCTTCATTTATGGAAAGATAACAGAAGTTCTAAGATGCTTGTTTCCTTTTTCTGGGGCCATCTCCACAGACAAAAGAATTGGAACCACTTATAACCCAAAGGGAAGTGTTTCCTGAGAATGGAGTTTGTTTGCATGTGGTAAGGCTTGAGTTCCCCCACTGATGTATCCAAATCTACAGCAGATGCTGATGTGTTGCAGGGACATTTTTAGAGGGGACCTTGGTGGAAGTAGTTCCAGCAGATGGCAATGGGATTTTGCCCAATGGCACGCAGGGCATGGGACAGGTGAGAAAGAGAGTGGGATCAGTGAGTATTTGCTGCTTACCGAGGCATGACTTTGGTCCCAGTAAGGAGGTTCTTTTTCTAACATTTCAATGCCCACAATTCCAAAAGACCATATGTCCACTTTGGGGCCATATGGTTGACCTGTCGCCACTTCAGGTGCCATCCACCAAGGAGTTCTGACTACCAAGCATGGTCTGCTCTGCTCAGAGTTGAGCTGAGTAGAGAGTCCAAAATCAGCTGAGGAGAAAGCAAAATCCTGGTTTTATTTGAATTCTGTGCAACTAGGAAAGCAAGCAAAAGAATTCCCCAGTAGAGGTTTGAAAAGTTGCTGTTCAATCTCCTGGCAATGGCAACTTAAAAAATCCCCCGATTTTTTACACTGCCTCCAGCAGTGGCTTTTGTTCTTTGGAAACTTTAGACTTGTAGCTCCCTCCCTCTGGAAGGGACACACACAGGACAACAACACTCTTGACTTCTTGTTCCTTGTCCTATCTCTGTGCACGTGGCATCTGTGCCCTCAGCTCACAGCGGGTGTCCCTGCGCTGCCACCAGCACCAGTTTTGGGAGCTGGCTGTCACTGCAAGCAGCCCCACACCCACATCCCTGGAACGCTGCACCTGACCAATAATCTACTGACTCAGCTTGACAGAGCCGTCGGTTCTGAGAAGGATGTTGTCACTCTTCACATCTCGATGGATCACATCGTTTGAATGAAGAAAATCCAGTCCTTGCAGGCACTGAGAGAGGAAACAGAAAGAGGAGTGCAAAAATGAGTGATGTGATTTCATCACATGAGAGATAATCAAAGAATCGAAAAGATTCCCTCTCCAGGGGAATGGGGAGTAATGGTGGATTACAATGCCACTGAGTGGAATAGCTTGCTGCTCCAACACTGGCAGAGCAGGACCTTTCTGAGGAAAGGCATGTCAGCTTTGGAAAGAGCAACAGCACCTGCTCTTTTAGACTGTCCCCTGCAAACCAGCCAGGATGACTCCTGCTGCAGTGCATGTGCTCAGAAGCGAAGAGCATTTTGGCTGCACTCCCATCCTTCTTAGCTGAGGACTGAGAGAATCGAGTCTCTCTTTTTTCTTTGCTCTTTGTTTCAAATCCTGCCACCAGCACCTTTGCTTTTAGAGGCAAGGAATGCAGTGAAGACAGAAAAAAGTTTAGCGAGGCAAGATGGGGAACAGCAAATACAAGAGGCGGAGCGAGAGTACAACAGCAGGAGATAAGAGTACTGGCACTGAGTACAGTGAGTGCAGGGGCACTGGCAGGCCGTTCACTTGAGATGCTTTTACTTGCCCATAGCATTCCAGCCACACAGAAACAAAGCTTGGCACATGAAATCACTCCTGTTCTGAGCCCCTGTTCCCAGACAATCCTGCCCAAGGCCTCAGAAGCACAGATGGGATTGCTGACCTCCCGACTGATGGCTGCAATGTGGTCTTCAGACAGGAAGGTCTTGTGGATGACATCACTCAGGGCGCCTCCATCCATGTACTCCATTACCAGCCAGAGTTCCTCACCCAGAAGGTAGCTGAAAGAAGGAAACAAGGCCGTGGAGATAAACATGCATGGCTACCTTGATGTTTTGCTTCTGGGTTTCTTGTTTCCAGGTGCCTTTGTGACTAGGACAGAATCAAAGGAATAGACAATCTGCAGTCTGTGCAGTCTGGAGGAGAAAGGCACAGCAGTGAATAATAAGATGTCTTAGATGGCCAGCAGGTGAAAAATGCAGTTTAGTAACAGCCCAGGTAAAAAACTGTCAGGCATGGTGTTCCTGGAAATAAGCACCTAGTCTTCCTGGCATGCACAGCAGTGACAAAGAGGGGCAACTATCTAAGAGAAATCCACTTTAGGATAGTTCATCAGCATTTAAGAATCTTTAAAAAATAAATCCCGGAAAAATGTGGAGGCAGTGTACTTTGAGGGTGTTGACTTAGTAAGAAACAGCTGATCCAGGTTTGAATAATTTTGGAATAATTTTCAAACGACAAGTGGCAGGGAAAACTCATGCAGACAAGATGTACTCTCCTCACATCCATTGGAGATGAGTAAAGAAATATGAATAAATAAAAAATGAACAGCTCTACTTTCTGCCACTGACCAAAGTGGGTTTTTAACCTCTCATATTTGCTGTATGTAAATGCCCATTCATGGGATATGACCATGACCTCTCACCTGTCTAAATAATTCACAACACTGGGACTCCTACACTTCTTCATGATCATGATTTCATTAACAGTTAGTTCCTTCGTTCTCAGTCCTTGAAGATGTATTTTCTTTATGGCCACCTTAAATGACATTGAAAATCATTAACTGGAGAAGTTAGTGGCACGAGACCACAATGCAAATGGAGCAAGTGATTTAAATGACACAGCTGAGCTGTGCCAAACTGCCTTGTGATTAGATGCTGCAGTAATTGGGAACTGACATTCCAACAGCCCATTTCTCTGCTCCCTTGGGGGACAGTTACAGAGCTCCAGCCGCAGCTCACACCAGAGAGGAAAGCCCTCATGTGCAGCAGAGTCTGTGGGGCTTGTTGACATTTACCTCTCCTCCTGTGGCATTGTTGAGTGCTCTCACCACTTGTCCAAAACCCCTAGAAACAAAACAGAAGCAGAGAAAGAAGAAGCTGTTTAGCTCCTAGAGTGAAAGCCAGCCCACACAGGAGATCTCTGCTGGAAGTGTCAAAAACCTGCAGGAGGCAGGAGGGCTCTGCCAGAAGGCAGATGATGCATTTTCCTCTCAAGTGCATGGGCACTGGACCTGTTCCTGAAGCACTGGGGTTCAACTTCTAAAGGGAGTTTAGTCCTTCCTCTTGGGTTTCACTTTCTAAACTGTGTGGTTCCTATCCTGACCACAGAGTATTTCCTTCTGCAAAGCAGGGGAAAGAAATGTTCTTGGGAACTGTTATCTCACACAGCTTTGATAGAGGGTAGGTTCCTCTTTCAGGCAAGCAAGTTTCTTCTTTTCTCATTCATGGAGCAGTATGATTTTGAGACATACAAAAATGCTAAGGAAATTAACACAGAGCTGTCCCACACTTGAGACACAAGGAGATCTTCCAGGTCCTGTTCCTTGATGCAGGCAAGACCTTGGCAGCATGGAGATGTCACTGACAACACCTTCTGAGCACACTCACAAATTCTGAGCAGCACTGAGAGATGGGGTCATCTATCCCCAGAGTGTGAACATGTTTACAGCTGGCCTGACTTCACACTGGATAGACATTCCACCAGAAAAACACCTGGCGCATGGCTGTGCAGGAGTAACTGCGGTTGGACTCACCCGCTGCCAATGTGTTCCATTTCGGTGTATATCACAATGGGATTTTCCTGGTTCACCATTCTCTCTGAGGGAAACAAAATGCAGGATGCTGACTTTAAAGCAGAGATCCCAGCTTCCAGGACATACAAAAGGCAGCCCCACTGTCTGGGGCTCTGAGCCCTTTGTGGTCAGCTGGGTAGCAACAACCACAACCACAAGAGCAACAGGACAGGCAGCCCTGCAGTGCAGATGGCTGGCACAGAGACTGATTCTGTACAGTCCTTTGAAGAGTTCTCTTGACAGGAAACAAAGCACGGGGAGATGCATTCCCAGGAGAGAAGAACATCTTCCCCACCTTTCAGCAGTTGGCCAAAGGAATTTATTTCCATTTGTAAAGCAGAGCAGCTCATGCTATAACTGATCCCGAAGGGGCTTTCAGCATCAGGAGCCTGACCTGTTTATGAGCAGGCTGAGCTCAAAGATGCCCCTCTCCCAGCTAAGGAAGGCTCCAGCCTCTGCAGTCCCTCCAGCCCTCAGGGGCAGGGCAGCTAGCACAACGAGGCTGGCAAAGCCCAAGCATGAGCACTGGCAAGCAGTGGGAAGAAGCCACAGCCAGCCTGAGCCTCTTACAAGCTGTTGCCCCCATTGAGGACACAACAGGATGGGATTTGAGATCAGCCACACCGAGGGGTGGATCAGTGCCCTTTTTGTCCCAACAGGTGATGGCAGACACAGAATCCACTGGGCTCTGGTCTCAGCCCCACCAGGTCTTATCTGAGAGCACAGCACTGGCAGCTGTTACAGGCAAGAAGCACATTCATTGGGTTGTGCTGCAGAATCACAAAAGACTTGATGTGTTTTCCTAGAGACTGATCTGAGCAGGGCTTGGGCCAATGGGTAGGATTCTAACAGTCATGGGAAAGAGTGGGATCGGGTGTGGAAAAGTGCCATGGATCTGAGGAATATACCATGGCTGGGCTGGAGGCTCTCTCCTGAGAAATGCCTGCAGTACAGTTTTATCTGATGACGCCACTTGGATACATCTCTTGGACTCATCTTGATAAGCATAAAACTAGATGATTAAATAAAGGTTGCTACAAAAGTATCGCTTTTTTCTTTGGGGGCACATGGAAAACACCACTTGCTCTCTATTTGTCCTGTAACCTGATGTCCTTTCAAAGTAATTGTTATTGACAAAAAGATAGCATTCTTGTGAAAATAAACTGCAAATGTAGTAATGGTAACAGTAGCAGTCATAAAAATGCCATCAGTAAGACATGGGGCAGAAGGGCTATTTCAGAGTGGAGAAAAAACCAACTCCACTAAAAAAGCCCCAAAACCCATAAACCGAAAAAACCCAAAACACAAAAAATCCTGCCACAGAAAAAAAAAAAAAAAGGCCTCCACAAAAAATAAACAACACAAAAACATGGCCCCTCTCCCAAAAAAAAAAAAAAAATAATCCCCAACCAAAAAGACAAAACTCCAAAACCAGTCCATTTCTGTGAAGTTTTTTCCTCGGATTACTGGTTCGAAGTCAGGAGTCTAAGGAGAATTTAGGAAAAAAAAAATTCTGTTCAGTTTGGCCACTAGCACACGAGACTTGTCTAGATCATTTGCAAGGTCACAGCCTTCTGCTGATCCAAGAACAATTCCTGCTTCACCCTTTAGCAGAGAGGGAAGCTCAGGCAAACCCAAGCCCATCCCAGGTGCTCTCAGAGGCAGCAGGAACACCCAGAGCTCTCTCGCTGCCTCGGAGCACAGCACTTCCTCTGGGGACTCCTAAATGGCCCTGTGACACCAAACTCAGGAGGAGCATTTGGTACAGCTCTGCTGACACCTGCCCACAACACACTGTCCCTCAGACAAGAAACACCCCAGACGTACCCAGCATCTCCAGGTGCTTCTCCTCAGTCTCCTCTTTCAGGGAGATGAAGTAACTGCCCGAGCTTGAGCTCCCAGGTTCGACACAAAGGCTTCCTTGGGATGATGCTGCTGCGGCAGCAGGATCAGAGCCCATGATGTGCTGGACCTGGAGCACTTCTGGTGGGCACTGTTCCTGTGCCTCACTCCAAACTTGGGGTCCTTCATTGCCAGACATTGGCTGGAATTCTTCGCAGGCTGCCCGGTGAGATGTCAACACTCGCACCTCAAGTCAAACAGAACAAAGCAGTCACACACTACAGCTTGTCCCTGTCAGCCAGGAGTCATCGACTGTGAGGAAAGGGAAAGAACAGATTGATAAGGGATACAGACAGCTTGTTTCAGTCCTCCATCTGGGTCACCATGTTCCACTGTAAAAACACTTGAAGGAACAAGGAGAGCAGGAATAGGCCAGAAGAACATAGCAGCAGTGGAGATTCAGCACACCAGGAAATGTCCTTCAGAGTGACTGTGATACACACTAGCGCAGGATGGCACTCAGAGGCATGGCCCCACTCCCTGCTGCTCTGAGTGGATAGGCAAGAAGGGCAGAAACCACCAGTTTGGTGCCTGCATCCCACTTTCACTCATTCTAGAGCCTGAGGGAGGCGATTAAGTTTCTCTCTGACAATTTTCATTTCTTCCTCCAGCCTCTTCTCCCTTGCCCTGTTGATAGCCTCAGAGTCCTGCAGCTCTGCCTGCACGTGTCCCTTGATAGACTGCAAAGGAGAAGGGAGAGGACATTTCATGAGTGGAGTGGCTGCCACTCTTTCACTCACCTGGTTTTGTTGATGGCTCCTGTACTGATGGAGATTCTCCTCTTGAATTCTTCCCATGTCTTCCTTGTTCTTTCTCTTCACGTCCATGATGGCACTCTGAGCTTCGGGCAGCTCTGCTTGTGGCTCTGCCTTGATCTTCTGTACACACAAAAGCAGAGTAAGGGACTGGGAGCTGCCATCAGGCTCAGCTTTTTCCTCTTGCAGCCTCAAAATCACATTTATTCAGCCACTTCTTTCTGCTTCCCTCCCCACATCTGCTTCCATTGCAAACCTCCTGTCCCAGGGCTGATCTCTGCAAATTCCAAGGCCCTGTGCTTCCAGTGCCTGTGGGACTTCCTGGCCTCCTCAGTCCCAAGAGCTCTGGTTTACGCCCCTCTTCCTGCCCTTCCCTCTGTCACCTGGCCAGTCAGGCTCACCTGGCCATTCTCCTGTGGCTCTTCCACCTGCTGCCTCAGCTGCTCTTCCTGCCCTCGGGCAGGGAACAGCTCTCCCTGAGTCTGGCATGGCATCTCTGATGAAGCACTCTGCTCCTGCCCTTTCTCTAGAAGCACCTGCACAGAAAGCAAGAGAAGATGGGTTTCAACTTCCCGTATGACTTTTGTGGGCCAAGACTCAAAGACTGCTGGGCTCACACTTTCCCAGAGCACTGTGCTGCTGCTCTGCTTGGTCATTCTGTGCCCGAGGGGAGGCACAGATTCCAAAGTGACCTTGGCCTTATAATCAGGTACCATCTGGGATTGAAGCTCCAACAGCCTCTCAGGCAGCTGACAGGGAATGTGTGGAATTTCTCAAGGGTCTGGTGAGGGCTTCCCTCTGCTTCTGCCATGTCCTGTTTGTCTTTCAGTAGAGACTGACACCCCAACCTGTCCCACAGCTCCATCCTGGCTCTGCAGGTGTCAACTTGGGTGAGCTCAGCCCTTGTGAGAGACACTCCTGGAGTTCACGTTCTCTTCAGGCCTCCACCAGCATTTCTGCCTTTCTGACATCCACTCTCTTGCTAGAAAACCTGGTCATTCAGGAGATGAGGATGCATGCAAAGATCTCTGATGGAGGTCACAGAGCCTCTATGGCCACCTCAGTACATGGAGGAGGACCAAAGTGTTTCTTCTCCCTCTTTTGTCAGCTGAGAATTCTGACCAGCAGAAACAGACACTCTCCTAAGGCCCCATTAACGAATGCACTTACACAGCCCTGAGGAAGCCGGTGAAGGAAACCATGTGTCATATAATGCATGGCATGTATGACCAGAGTCACCAAACACCACCTGAACATGGAATTGTTGCACTTCTCTAGGACAGGCAGAAATTGAAAGAATTAACTGGAGACATCAGGACACAAGAGGCCAGAGGAGGAAAACAATTCTGAATGGAAAAACCATCATAGCTTGAGGGGGAAACATCTCTGCCTGCTCAGAATTGGTCGAGGGGACATGTCTCTAATCCTCTCCAGAAAGGAATGCTTTTGGTGATCTTTGCACCTCCAACTGCCTTGGACCAGAGCCAGGAAGATTCAGTTATGTAAATGTTACCTAGATAGATAGGTAGGAAGATAGACGGATAGATCTCACTACTATAATCTCCAGTTACTGCCCTCTCTGTTGCTGCACACATTAAAACATGGCAGCCCGTGTGCCGATCAGCAGCGATCCTGAGATTGCTCTCCTGTTGCTCAAAAAAGCACACTCTTGGGGAATGTGGAGATTTTAGGTCCTTATGGAAAGGAATCAGACCCAGAGCACTGCACTGGGAACTGCACTTTTTGTGCATCTGTACTCGGGTAAGTTCTCTTGGACTCAACCATACTGACAGTGCTAAAGTGGCTGGAATCAGAAATGCAGTCCAGCCCCTTCCAGTTGCTGTGATCTCTGAGGAGCAGCTGGAATGCAAGGGCATTGACCTCCTGCTAAATTTCCAAAGACATCACACAGTGATTCTCTGGGCTGTAGAATGACAGAGACAGTGTTAAACTCAAAGTGATCTTCAAGGCCATGCCTGTAGGCTTGGAAACACAAAAGTTCCATCTGCATCAAGGTACAAAGAGGGCGCGAAATGCCTTCCAGAGCTTGATAAGGGCAGAAAAGATGGTGCAGCAGTATCCTTGCTTGCTGGAAAAAAAGAAAATGAACATGGCTTCTCCTCCTAGGAAACCCACAAACCACAAGATGGAAGTGTCAACCACTCCAGTATCTAAAGACCTTGGATGCAGTGATGGCATGTTTGGAAGAGAAATAGCCCTTGTGCTGAGCACTGTCATGCAGGGATTGATGGAAGTCTGTCTGGAGGTGCTTCCAGAGCCTCCCATTGTCCAGGCTGAAGCTCCCTCAGCACCTCCTCACTGGCCTTGTGCTCCACCCCCTTGTCCAGCTGCCCTGTCCTTCTGTGCACATGCTGCAGCCCCTCAATGACTCTCTGCTTCCCAGGGGCCCACAAGTGCACACAGCACTCCAGCTGTGGCTGCGGCGCTGCCCAGCACAGGGCCACGCTCACTGCCCTGCTCCTGCTGCCCCACTGCTGCTGACACAGGCCACCATGCCCTTGGCCTTCTTGGCCACCTGGCCACACGCTGCCTCATCTGCAGCTGCTCAAGGCCAGCAGCAACCCTGTGTCATTTTGGCCCACGCAACTCCGCAGCCACAAAGGTGCCCATTTCACCTCAGATACAGCAGGCACCACTGCAAGTTGGCCTTCCTGTTCTGAGCAACACAAGACAGCAGCCAAGGACTTGCAGCATCAGCCCCACTCTGGGCTCCAATGCACTTGCCAAAGGTGCAGACTTCACCACTAAACGGATCAGCAGAAAGTTTCCCCATCTGGTGTTTGAACCTTCCACAAGCCAAACACACCTTTCCAAAAAGGGAAAAGAAACAAACAAAGCCTTTTGACCTCCAGCACTACCACGTGTGCCCTTGGCCATGACATCACAGAAGCCCAGAGATGGAGCTTCCCTAAACCAAGCAGCCAGAAGCTCAGATGAAGCCCCCAGTTCTGCACTGCCCCAACAGGACAGGTCAAAGGCCAATTTCTCGCTGTCACTGCCTGCAGGAAATGCCTTCGTCCTGCAGGACTCTGTACTCAGCATTCTCGGCCAGACACAGCAAGCGCTGGCTGCTCAGAAACTTGCACCTCTGCCTTGCACTAAAGACAGCGCCCCCCACAATGGGCACTTACTCTCTTGAAATGATGAGCAGGCCGTGGTCTGACCATGGCTGGACAAAGGCGGTGGTCGTCTTTCTCATTGTCCTCCTCTCTGGCTTCTTCTTCAATAGCAGAGAGAGCCAGGGGGAAGACGGCTCTTGCTTTTCTCACCTGTGGCAAGAGAGATTCATAAGGACACGACATCACCTGGTGCCTATAACCTTGTTTGTCCTCATACCGACTGCCACCTCTTATAAGGAGAACTCATCAACTTTGTTAGCAATGGCATTCTAAGTCACTCCAACCAGATTGAAATGGGGACATTCAAAAAAACAGTACATGGCTATGACTTCGATATTCCTCCCTGGCTGCTATTTGCAAGAACATTTCTCTCTGCAAAAGGCAGCTTTTGGTTCTTGAAACCTCTGAAATGGAAAAGTAGGAAAGAGCCAGCAAGGTCTTTACAACTGCTGAGCAGACATTGAAAAGTAAAAAGGGCATAGAATCCGTTACAGTGCCTATAAGGACAGGAAAGTTTACGCGGAAGCATCCGTACTTGCTGGAAAAAGAGAAAATGAATAGGGCTTCTCCTTCTAGGAAACCCACAAACCAGACATTGAAATGTCACCCACTCCACTGTCTAAAGCTATTGGATGCAGTGATGGGATGTTTGGCACTGAAACAGCCCTTGTGCTGAGCACTGTCTTGAGTGGATTGATGGAAGTCTGCCTGAAGGTGCCTCAAGAGCCTCCCATTGTCCAGGCTGAAGCTCCCTCAGCGCCTCCTCACTGGCCTTGTGCTCCAACCCCTTGCCCAGCTGCCCTGTCCTTCTGTGAACACGCTGCAGCCCCTCCATGACTCTCTGCTTCCCAGGGCCCACAGCTGCACACAGCACTCCAGCTGTGGCTGCGGCGCTGCCCAGCACAGGCCACGCTCACTGCCCTGCTCCTGCTGCCCCACTGCTGCTGACACAGGCCACCATGCCCTTGGCCTTCTTGGCCACCTGGCCACACGCTGCCTCATCTGCAGCTGCTCAAGGCCAGCAGCAACCCTGCGTCCTTTTGGCCCACGCAGCTCCCCAGACACAATGTTGCCCATTTCCTTGCAGATACAGCAGGCACCATTGCAAGATGGTCTGCCTCTTCCGAGAAACACAAAACAGCAGCCAAGGACTTGCAGCTTAACCCACATTCATGGCTCCAAGGCACTTGGTAAAGCTGTGGACCACACCAAAATATGCCCCAGCAGAAACTGGCCGCTTCTGCTTTGGCCCTCACAAGGATGCCTCGCAACTCCACACTTTTTTTCTTTTCAACATGGGAAAATAATTACCCCCATAGCTGCATAGACAACAAAATCCTCCCTTTGCAGCTTATCAAAAGCCAAAAGACAGAGTGCCCAAATTAGACTCTACCAGTGAAGAACTGCTCAAGGAAAGTGCAGACCACTTTCACAAGCCAAACACACCTTGCCAGAAAGGGAAAACAAACAAACCAAACCCTGGCACCTCCAGCATAACATCCTTTGCCCTTGGCCATAGCACTGCAGAAGCCAAGAGATAGTGCTTCCTTAATCCAAGCAGCCAGATGCTCTCCCAGAGGCAACAGCCCTTTGCGGCCTCAGCATGACAGGTCAGAGGCCAAGATGTGCGGTCACTGCCTGGAGGAAATCCCTAGCTCCTGGCAGGACTCCAGCACCCAGCATCCTCAGCCTGCAACAGCAAAGTGCTGGCTGCTCCAAAACTTGCAGCTCTGCCTTGCACTAAAGACAGCACCACACACAACTGGCACTTACAGGTTTAGAACAAGGCGGTGTGAAGTATGTTGAATGGTTGTTGTCATCAACCTCATTGTGCTCCTCTTTGGCTTCTTCTCCAGGAGCAGCGGGAGCCAGGGGAGAGATGGCTCTTGCTTCTGTCATCTGTGGCAAGAGAGAAGCATGGGGGACAGCCCGGTACCTATCATGTAGAACCTCATTGCTTTTCACATCTACCACCACATCTTCTAAGGAAAAATCATAGCATTTGATAGCGACAGAGGGGTTCTAAGTCAAAGCCACCAAATTAAAACGGGACAATTCAACAGCACTCTAGATGGATATGAAGTTGATTTTCCTGCCTGGCTGCTATAAGCAAGGAAGGTTATCTCAGAAAAACGGAGCTTTTAGTTTCTGAAAGCACTGAAATGGAAAACAGTGAAAGTGACAGCAATGACTTTGCTATTGCTGCTGCAGATGTGGAAAACTAAAACTGGATCAGAATCCCATCCAGGGCAGGAGAAAGCAGGAAACGCTGTGCAGAAGCATCTTTGCTTGCTGGATATACAGGAAAATGAACAGCCTATCTTGTGCTCACAAACCAAGGAGCCAACAAACCACAAGATGGAAGTGTCACCCACTCCAGTGTCTAAAGCCCTTGGATGCAGTGAGGGGATGTTTGGCACTGAAACAGCCCTTGTGCTGAGATCTATCTGGAGGGGATTGCCAGAATTCTGCCTGGAAATGCCTCAAGAGCCTCCCATTGTCCAGGCTGAAGCTCCCTCAGAACCTCCTCACTGGCCTTGTGCTCCAACCCCTTGCCCAGCTGCCCTGTCCTTCTGTGCACACGCTGCAGCCCCTCAATGACTCTCTGCTTCCCAGGGGCCCACAAGTGCACACAGCACTCCAGCTGTGGCTGCGGCGCTGCCCAGCACAGGGCCACGCTCACTGCCCTGCTCCTGCTGCCCCACTGCTGCTGGCACAGCCACCGTGCCCTTGGCCTGCTTGGCCCCCTGGCCCCACGCTGCCTCATCTTCAGCTGCTCACGGCTGCCAGCCCTGCGTCCTTTGGGCCCACGCAGCTCCCCAGCCCCAAAGGTGCCCATTGCACTTCAGATACTGCAGGCACCATTGCAAGATGGCCTTCCTGTTCTATAACCATATTATCTAAGTAGATATCATAAAGTTTGATAGGAATAGAATTCTAAGGGACTCTGACTAAATTAAAATGGTCTAATTCAACTGTACAGGAAATTGCTCCTATGTAAATATTCCACCCTATCTGCCTTCAGCAAGCAAGGTTCTCTCTTCAAAACTAGGCTTGTAGTTCATCAAAGCTCTGATATAGAAATTTAAAATATCCATTTCGGACTTTGTTATTTTTCTTCAGGCATGAAAATAGATTTTCTTTCAGCCTTCCTAGCTGGCCCTCTACACTCTACTGCTGCTGGCCAAGCTCTCAGCTTGCTCTATAATTCTTAAACACCAGGAACATGAGATGTTCCTTTATCACTCACCTCAGGATCTTCAGCACTGCAGAATACATGCTTCAGGTGACCTGTAGTGGGAAGGGAAAATGAACCAGATGCTGTTAGAATACTGCCTGGGCTGCTGAATCCCACAGAACAAGTTAACCCAAAAAGAGATGATTTCCTGTTTCACAACATCCCTCCAGCAGACACATTTCATTCACACAGTCAGCAAGAGATCAGGACAATATTCTTGCTTGTGCCTACAATTTGGCCTGTTTTGCCAGTAAATGAATACAAACATGACCAAGAAAATGCAAATTGTTCTTTAACACTCAATGCTCCTGTTCTACCAAAGACATGAAATAGCTTCTGAAATCCTCTCCGTGAGGTCCTTTTTTTTTTTTTAATCAGTTGCATGCACCAGTTCTCATTAAGTTGCTTGAAACAGTTGCTCAGAAAAGCTTCCCTTAAATCCCCCTGAGCTGTGGCAGACACTCACTGCTTTAGAGTTTGCATTTCCTTGCAAAGGGAATCACTATTTCAGCACTTTGAAAAGGTCAAGTTGGACAGTCAAACCCTTTCATGACAAAATTTAAAAAGAAATAAGCTTTCTCTGAATTCTGGGAACAATTGCAGAGTTTTTAGAAGGCCTTCCAAGAAGGTCTGCCAGTCTACATTTCCAAAGGTGTCTTGCTTGTCCCAAAAACTGAGGAAATGACAGACTCTGCTGCCACAGACTCTCCCATGGAGGGAACGGAAGCCCTGCAGGTTCCCCTGCAAATGCTGCCCCTGTGGCTACAGATACCCCCTTTTTAGCTGAACCTCTTGACAGGAGCTTTACCAAACCAGAGGCATCCTAATGTTTTTTTCTTTCAACATCAGAAACTCAGTCACCAGCAGGAAGAAATACAAAAGCCAGCTTATAATACACCCTAACCTAAGCAGATGGGAAAACTCTACTTACGTGCAAAGTGTGTAACATAATAGGCAGAAAAACAAACACCATAAGCAGCAAAAGCTGCCATGGCCAGATGGTGGATCATTGTCCCAGTGCTGTGCCAGTCTTCTCCAACACCAGAAAAACAAATGGTCTGTCAGAGCGCAACTGCCCACTGACCAATGCTCCAACCAGGAGGGTTCTCCTGATGTGAGCAAGGCCTAGGGCTGCTCTGACACTGAGGCCTTCCGT
Source organism: Zonotrichia albicollis (assembly GCF_047830755.1). Classification (NCBI taxonomy): domain Eukaryota; kingdom Metazoa; phylum Chordata; class Aves; order Passeriformes; family Passerellidae; genus Zonotrichia; species Zonotrichia albicollis. The sequence continues at coordinate 2,529,587 of NC_133859.1, forward strand.
GCACCAAGGCAACCTTCTGATGCCACCACAACGATGTGACAACCATGACGTGATATCACAAAGCAAAGTATGACAAAGAAAAGCATCACAAAGCATGTTAGTCTGTGAATTTATGCAAAGCAATTACCAACCTTCTCTACAGCAAACACAAAATGGCCTGGGAAGTTCTTCTCTGTAACAAAGCAGCACAAATTCCCCTCATGGGCCAAACCCTGTTGTTCAGGGGATCCAGGAGGAGCTCCAAGAGTGCCCCAAGCACCTACAGCCTGTACCCCAGCTGAGCACTCAGATGGGACACAAGCAAAGGAAACCAGACCAAGAAAATGGCTCAAAGCATTGTACAGAACCAGGAGAGAAAGCACTATTGGCATAGCAGCTGAAGTAATTCCTAACAAATCACCCCATATATCTACATGTTTATTGGATGTTTCCACGGCTGCTGTGTATGTACATCTCTTCCTCTGCTCTGCCTTTCTTCCCCTTTGGCAGCAGTCGAACTGGCAGCATCTGCCCGCCAGCAGCAGCTGCTCCAAGCTGGGAACACCGCTGGCGGTGCTGATTTCCAGAGGCTTCTGTGTGCCAGGGGAAGCCAAGGCAGGAGCGATTGAATGGTGCTGGCGCTGCTGCTGCTCTGTGCCAGAGAGCCCCGGCTGGGCAGGGCACCGTGCCCACTGCGCTGCGGGCTCCTTCTGCTGCCACAGCTGGGCACACCTGGCAGCAAGGCATGAAAACCTGTGGGCAAGCCAAGAGGTTTCTGGGGCTGCACTGCTCTGCACACACCCAGCACACCTGCAGCACAGATTTTTAACCCTCAAACAGGTGAACCAAAGGGAAACACCTGGAAAAGATTTCATTTGGACCATTCTTACCTGCTCAACAGAAGTCTTCAAAACGAACGTTACCATGCAGGGCCTGATCCCTGCTGCCAGCTCAGGGTTAGAAGAGAGGCAACCCTTGATCTCAGCACTGGATGTGTGGGGAATCACTTCCCTAATATGTGCACATCCAGCAATCTCACTTATTAGTTTGTATCCATGGATCTAAGACATATTCAATACTTTGCTGAAACTCACAGGCTAAATATTCCCCCAAATCATTATATTTACTGATTGATACTTATTGACTTATTGATACTTAAATCACTTCTCCAAATTTACCGACATGGGAATAGGAGTGTCCTGTAGGTCCCTGCCAGTCTTTGACACAGGTTCAGGAGGAGACCTATGCACAAAATAACCCAGGACAAAACGGGGCTTGCAAAGTAAATTCATTCTATTTGTTGCAGTAGCAAATAATACATACCAAGCCCTGGATTCCTAAAAATCTGCTGAGCAAGAGAAGGAGATGGAGCGTGGTGCTTGGCAGCAGGGGCAGGTAGGCAATGCACTTTCAGGACATCCCCTGGATCAAAACGCTGTGCATCTCATCCTTCCCACCCTTCCAGCTCAGAACCAGGCCTGGTATCTCCTGCTCAGGAGTGGAATTTCCCAGTTACAGCATCAGCTTACACATGGCTGGTGTGTGAGATGAGGCCAATGAATCAAGGATTTAAAAGAACTGGAAGAGTTAAAATTTTAGCTAGATTTAGTTAGGAGAAAGAGTATAGCAAGAAGAGTAGAAATAATAAGGGATAGCTAATTTTTATCAGATAAGGTAGTTCAGGCTAGGGTAATATATCACTTGCCTGTCTTTACTATGTTTAAAGAAGCAGGATGGGATTTCTTTGTGACAAAGAAGAGGACCGTAGCCTTCACCTGGGCCCCGAAACTTCAGCTATAGCCAAGGGGTGCGAAAGCCTGCCAACAGGTCATAAGGAAAGAGGTCAAATTGAGGAAGATGTCCTGGCCTTCATCAGAAGGAGACCATTTCCCACTTTAAAACCCACCAACCCATTTGAAGTGAAAGACTGCAGAAATGTGAAGGAACTTTGGACTCAATTATAATACATTTTAATTCAAAGGAGGGTAGGCAGTGTTATCTAATGAATATGTGTTAGGTTTTTTGGGAATTATATGAATGTGTAAGATATTCTAGATGAGTAGAGATGAGAGAGAGAGCCAGTGATTCTTCACACGTCTTTAGGAGACAACTCCTCGTGTGCCTGGCGCTGTAATAAACATACCACCTTGTACCTTTAACTGTGATGAGTTGTATTCCACACCTCATTTTGTGACCGCGCCAGGAATGCTTCTCTGCTCCAGCGAGAACAACCGGGCTCTGGACGTCTCTGGGCACTGCCAGGACATTCCTTTCCTGGAGGCACCTCCGCTCTCGGCTGTTCCTAGTGGGGGACAGACAAGACTGCCGGGACTGTGGAGAAAGGGAATGTTTAACTCTGTATAAAGTAACCCGTAAGGCGTATGCAGGGGAAGGCCTGTTCACAAGTCACACAGAGATGTCCTGTGCACAATGTATGCCTGTACAGTTTGGGTTTGGGTCTGGCTGCTGGCAGAAAGGATTTGCTGTGTCAATAAGGACCTGCTAGCAATTCTGGGGGTGAATTGAGCAAGTCCTGTTTTATTGCTGCTATTTTTCCTGTGTGCTGTAATTGTGGTTTTGTTTTCAGTGTGTGAATATTTGAGGAAGATGATGTGGGTGGATGCTGATGTGGTGGATGGTGTGTGTTGTGTTGAGAAAAGAGAGCACTCTGTCCCCTCATAAAGAGATACTCCTTCCTGATGAGCCTGTGTGTGTGGACTTTCTAATTGCAGGGGTTGGTGCTCGCTGGTGCGCCTGGTGCTTGGGTATACAGGGGGTTGAGTGGGTTTTCTCCCACACTGTGGTCATTTGGGACTGCAGGGTTGTGTTTGGGGAGATTTTAGGATTTTGTTTGCAACAACTGTAGCAATTTATGCAGAAAATTACAGTATGGTGATTTATTATGTTGAACTATGGCAGTTCCTTTCTACTGCCCCCCTCTCCGAGCGTTTAAAGTCTCCTGCCACGAGGTGGACACTCTCTTTCCTCCCCTGAACATCCTTTTTCCTCTCTGGGACACTCCCTTTCTCCCCTGGAGTTGTTCTCCATTAAAGCTGTGGGACTTTGGTCCCAGGAAGAGAGAGCTCCTCTCCTCTTTTGCTTTTGTCCTTGTCAGTGTCACTGGGCCCAGAGCTCGCCAAACTGATCCCCCACAAGGCAAAAACTGACAAATGGCCCCACATACACAGCTCAAAAATTGGCCACATTTTTGGTGGACTGGGGTGTTTGCCACACTTTTGGAATTCCCTATTCCCACACAGGTCAGGCAATTGTTGAAAGGAGGCATCACACTCTAAAACCCATTATAGGTCAACAAAAAGGGAAGTGGCCCAAGCAACACCTCAGATGAGGTTGAGCAAAGCTTTAGATGTCTTTATGTTTTGAATAGCTCACTTGCAGGACCTAATCCTCCAATTTTTAGGCACTTTTCAAACAGCACACAGGAAAAATTGAAAGAAAATCCTTCAGTTTTGATTAGAAACCTTGAGTTAGGACAAATTGAAGGACCATTTCCGCTAATCACTTGGGGCAAAGGGTATGCTTGTATATGCACAGGTGCCGGACCTAAGTGGGTCCCCGCGAAGGACGTGAAACCGTCTCATACACAAGAGCACAGCGACAATTCCACCAGCAGAGAAATGAGCACGCAGACGTGAGCCACACGGAGAAGCTACGGTGCATGCCAGACGTTCCCTGTTCAACCTGTGAAAGCTACAAATCTTGAGTTTGATGTTGATTTCTGGACTGTGAAAATGGTTTGTATCATAGAGCTCTTTCAGCAAAAGCGTGGTGTCCATTGTGTTCAAAAGAATACTAAGATATCGAAATTTGTAAAAATTGAAGGTTAGAGGGACAGTTTAGTGCCCTATAATTGGCCAGTCCCTGAACAAGTGCTATAAGATTTGCTTGAGAACTGAAATAAATGGGGAAGCTTTTGCCAAAAAGCAGATGAACAGGAACATGGATCTTGATCAAAGAATATACTGGCGCTTGTTGGTTTTGTTTGCTTGCTTTTGCATGCATACATGCCTGTAGATCAACCAAAAATGAATGTTTGCTTTGCTTTAGCCAAGTCAGCAGGCGCGGACACCATGTGTTTGACCAATTTGAGCCCAGACAAATCCTTTGCAACCCGTTTGGTCGGTGTGCCTGTGCCAGCCAAGGAGTAGCCAATACCCAATCGTGACAAATATTGGTGTGAGGCCGCCAACGGGACCAATCCCATAACCAGCTGGCATCAGTGGGCCCCTGATCTTCTTAATAGCACCATCTGAACCTCAAGAATTGGAATTCTTGGTTCATTGGTGATGGAATTTTGTGCTGATTTTCAGTACCAGGGAGATCCACAGTTAAATGTTACTCCCCATCATCCTGTGGACAGATACTCAAGTTTGTGTTGCAATTTACTACCCCAGTGTCCCCTAAGGGTGAAACTGCTGATGAGTAGATGACCTAGATGAGTCCTCATGACAATGATCAACAGAATATTGGTTCATTTGTGGAGATAGAGCCTGGCAGGACATTCCCTCAGAAATTAAACGTGGCCCATGTAGCATCAGACAACTCTCTGTGATAGCACCTAGCGTTAAATAAGCCATCAAGAGAAAACACAGAGGAAAAAGATGTGCCCATCAATTAAAAGAAAACTGTAATAGCAATTTCAGACCCTAGGGCCATTCAAAATGAGGTACATCGAATTTATTTCTCCATCAACTTGCCTCGGGCCATTATACCGATTGGGGTGTTGGCTGAAGAAAGAAGACAGTGCTACTTCCATTGCAATTAGTGACATGATGACTGATGTTAGTGCTGTCAGACATGCAACATTACAGAACAGAGCAGCAATTGATTTTCTTTTACAGGCACATGGGCATTGTTGTGAGGAATTTGAAGGATTGTGTTGCATGAACCTGTCTGATCAATCTGAATCCATCCATAAAAGCATACAAAAGCTGAAAGATTTGACAGCTCCAATTAAGGAAGATGGTGGGTCATGGTTAGATGATTTGTTCCAAGGATGGAGCTTTGTACCTTGGCTAAGGGAATTTTGTAGAATAGGTCTCTGTAGCAGAATGAGGCCTTTGTCGGGGATGAGCCATTTGTCGGTAAGGGAAAACTCGGAAACTCAATATGAGTGATAAGCAAGTTCCGTTTATTGAAGAGAACATCAGATACTTATACAGCAAGTAATAAGCTTAAGAATATTCTGTAAGCCAAGCGATCTATTGGTTAAACTATACCATCAACTCTTCCTCATTCCTTTGGGCCTACATTCGCTCTTTCCCACGTCTCTCTGTCCGCTTGTTATCATACCCAGCTAGGCCCAAGGACACGCTATCTTGCAGCTGCAGGACTTGGAATTAGCCATGGCCTTGTACTTTTCCAGTCTCTAGTCAGCTAAATTCTTAACATTTCCCCCGTTTTCTTTTGGAACAAGCAAAGTTCTATGGGCTAACTGCATCACACTCTTTGCAATACAAGAATAGGCAATTCTAACAACTATTAGATAACAAGCAGTATTCTCAACTAGCAAGGTTTCTCTCTTACAAGGGATCTAAGCTAGGGAGACAAACTGAAAAGGCTATCACTATTTATAGGATATGCCATACGACAGATACAAAAAGGATTCTATGCTGCTACAAGGCTCAAACAAAACTCAGGTGTGATAATACAACATACAAAAATAAGGCAAAGGAGCAACATGTGCGCAAGTTTCATCTGTGTCGATTGTCTGGTAAGTTTGCTTTCCATTCTCAAACAGCAGATATTCTTCAAACAGGAATGGCTCCACTCACAAATGCTTCTGAGTGTCTCTTCTAACTAGAGTTTCTCTGATGTTCACGACAACACTCTGCACACAAGTCATAAAATAAACATCTGGCATAATCTAACATCACTTACAGTTAATAGCACTTAAACTTAAAACACTTTAACTTAAAATATTTAAACTTAACAGAATATAACATTGCTTAAACTTTACTTAAACTTAACAGAAATTAAATTCAACAGAACTTTAACTTAGCAGAACTTAAGTTTAACAGACCTTAACCTTAACAAAACTTAACCTTAACAAAACCTAAACAGATTTTCAAATCAACAGAACTTACATGTAAAATCAATTAAGTTTAACAGAACTTAACCTTAACAAAACTTAACCTTAAGAGAACCTAAACAGATTTTCAAATCAACAGAACTTACATGTAAAATCAATTAAATTTAACAGAACTTAACCTTAACAGAACTCAACTGACTTTAAATTCTACATAACTTAAACCCAATATAATTTAAATGTAACAGAATCTAACTTCACTTAAACTTAATAACACTTAAACTTAACAGAAATGAAACTTAAAAACATTTAACTTTAACAGTATTTAACATTTAATGACACTTAATAGACAACTTAAACTACTTAGCAACGGATAGAACTTACTATAGAAGTAGAATAGAATATAGAATTTACTATAACTTACTTGCAGGCTTAACTCTAAAATACTAAGCTACAACAACTTTCTTCGAGTGTTTGCTTCAGCATTTTTACACTTGAATGCGCCTAAACATAAGGAGTTTGTTCAAGGTATACCTGTGGAAAAATTCTTTTGAATCCAATGCTTGCTCCTACGTCCACCACATCCAGGCAAAGCCCAAAGAATACAAAAAGCACACCTACTACATCTCACTTATACAATCGCTTTAACACATCTTTAACATTTTTAAATTTTTGAAAATACAATTTTAGAGTTTGATGTTCCACCGACTGAGTTATCTGGGCTTCTGATGTTTAAAGTCTATGGTAATACAGGTGATTCTAAGGCAGCATAATGGATGCTAAACCAAATTGGCCGAAATTTGGCCCAGCGCATTCACCATGCTGATTTCTCTTTCACAGTCTCTGCCAGGAAGAACAAAAAGTCTTTTTAACTTAGGTGAGGAGCATCCTGATAGTAATGCTCTTTGGTGTTGCTTATTTATTATCACTGGTTTCTTAATTGCAGTAGGGATATTTTCTTTTGTTGACAAGAGTCACATTTATTACGGCTATTAGGTCTAAAACTGAAGCTTTTCCCGGCCACGGGGTGGAGGTGGGAAAGTAGCAGCGCTTGGAAGGCCCTGGGATCGGACCGCTGCTGCTCGTGTCGCTGTGGTGCGGTGGGTTAACGGAGCTGCTGCTGGACGCAGCGCAGCATTTCGGCGGAGCGAGTCGCTGCCCCGCGGCGGGGGCCCCCCCACGCTTCAGGCTGCCAGCAGGGCACGGTGGGCCCCGCCACGGGCTGCCCGCTCGCCGCTGAGTTCCGCGCCCCCAGCCTGGCCGGTGCACACTGCACCGCACCGCGGACACGGCACTGCCCGCCTCGCTCAGGCTCTGTGGCTGCTCGTATCGTTGCTCGCCGAGCCCCGGCCGGCCGCACCGAGTTTTGTGCGCCGGAGACACTGTCCATGGCAGCGCCAGCTGAGCTGCGCAGCCATACTTGGAGTCTGTTAAGGTGCAGTTTGTTTAGGTTGCTAAGTCGAAACTAAGGCCCCTGCCGGCCGCGGGGCGGAGGGAGAAGCGCTCGCACTGGAAAAGCGCTCTGGTCTTGTGCTGCTTGTGTCGGAGCGGGCGGCCCCACTGTGCTGGGCTTCTTGTTTCGCGACACGCGCTGTAGGCTGAATCTTTGCGTGTGCCGGACCCAGCGCTGCATCCGCGGCAGCGCGGGTCACTCCCCCTGCCGCGGGGCTCCGGTCCCCCCGTGGCTGCCTCCGCTACTGCCGCTGCAGTGCAGCATCTCAGGCGAGCCGCCTGCTGCGGCTGCTCCCCATGGTGCAGCGCCCATGCTGAGTTCGGAGTGGCTCAGCCCCGCAGGCGCTCCGAGCCGCGGCTGCTGCCGCCATCGCAGTAGGGTCGCTGGCCCACTGTGCGTATACTTGCAGTGCCAGAACCACAACGCACGTTTTTGCAAGTCTGTATGCAGCAGTCTCGGGAATTCTCTTCCCAAGTCAACAGCCTATAGTCCCCGCTTTTCTAAAAAGCATTTTAAAGGAATTATATGACACTTTTCCCTGTATTACCTTTTAACTTGTCATTCATTCAGCGCGCTGCAGCCTTTCCAGGACGTCCGCGGCATTCAGTCAGCTGGACTCTCCTGTGAGGTCACCAGGGCACCGAAGCCCACCCTTTTGCCTTTATCCAGTACTCCTCTATAGGGTTGCCTGAGACTCGGGACGCACTGTTTGTGCCTCCTGGGCTGCGTCGGGACTGACACCCAAATACTGCACCGGACCATGGCTCGCAGGCCCAAATCTTCTGTAAAGTCCGTAGGGTCTGTAAGGTCTGTAGAGTCCATAGGGTCGCTGTTCAGGTGCCAATTGTTGCGGTTTTCCAGCCATTTGTCAGGTGCAGGGACAACTTGGGGCTCAATATGAGTCATCAGCAAGTTCCATTTATTGAAAAGAGCATCAGACACTTATACAGCATGTAATAAGCTCATGAATATTCTGCAAGCCAAGCGATCTATTGGTTAAATTATACCATCAACTCTTCCTCATTCTTTTGGGCCTACATTCCCTTTTCCCACGTCTCTCTGTCTACTTGTTATCATACCCATCTAGGCCCAAGGACACGCTATCTTACAGGTTTAATAGCTCAAATTAGGCTGAGTCCAGTACTTTTCCAGTCTCTAGTCAGCTAAAATCCCAACAAATAGTTTATGGAGTTATTGTACCAGAATGGTGTGGGGTGCGAAAACCCATTGCTTATCTCTCGAAGTTGCTGGATCCGGTAGTTAGAGGCTGGCCCACTTGTCTCCAGTCAGTGGCTGGAACTGTAACTCTTGTGGAGGAAGGTTACAAGTTAACACTAGGAAACAAGATCAAGGTGTATACTCCCCGTGATATAAAAAGTATACTAAGTAAGAAAGCCTGTCAATGGATTTCAGATAGCAGACTTTTAAAATACGAATTGATATTAAACAAAAGTGGAAATATAGAATTGACAACAACAAGGATTCAAAATCCTGCACAATTTTTATATGGAAAACCGAAAGAAGAATTGGAACATCACTGCCTTGAAACCATAGATTTGCAGCTAAAAGTTAGAGAAGATTTATTAGAACTACCTCTGCTTGAGGGAGATATATGGTTCATCACAGGTAGTTGATGGTAAGCGAGTATCAGGGTATGCTATTGTAAATGGACATACGATGACAGTCATAGATAAAGGAAAGCTTCCCAATAGTTGGTCTGCACAATGCTGTGAACTGTACGCATTATTAAAAGGGCTAAGATAGCTTGATCAAAGGAGTAGTACCATATTCTATGGGAAAGACATTCTGTGCTGTCCTTGTGAGCTAGCAGGGCCTCCTAAAGATAAGGAGAAGACCCATATCTTCCCTGAAGGAACACCAAGGTCATTACCATGGAGACCAAAGAAGGAGAGGAAGTTCAGAGATATGGACTCTGGCTGGCTCGCAGAGTGACGTGGCTCCCTGGTCGCCGACTAGGAACTTTGTTTCACTTTTATGGCCAATGGGCACTGTATGTGTGTTGGATGGGTGTAGATATCTGGAAGAAGTATAAAAAGCAACATTGCTTTAAAATATCGCTCTCTTACACCTTTTTGATGGAGTTGTGTATTATTGTACTGTGTCGTGCTCTATAACAACAGAAGAACAGCCTGAGTATTTGCTGCTGTTCATGGCCCATATCCTATCTCCTATTAGATGACAATTTCCAGATGTGATAATTCTCCATTATATGTATGACATTCTGATTTGTGGAAAGACTTCCACCATTCTAGACCTTGCTATAGTCAGTGTTTCCAAAGCAGTTCTAGACATGGTGTGTGAGTAGGCCCAGAGAAGATACGGTGTACCTCACTGTGGAAATACCTTGGCCTCAGGATCGCAGAGAGGACCATCGTACTCCCAGCCACTCAACATCAAGGACGATCTCAGGACCCTGCGATAATTCCATCAACTTTGCAGAAGCATCAACTGGATTTGTTCTCAGCTGGGAATTACAACAGAAGACCTCACACCGCTGTTCCAGCTCCTAAAAGGCAGCAAAGACCTGGACTCTCCACAATCACTTACACCAGAGGCCAAGGAAGCAGTAAATAAAGTGGCTGATGCTTTAAGATCTAAGCAAGTCCACAGGTACGGTCTGGGCCTACCTTTCTGTTTAGCCATCCTTGGCTCTAGTTGCCAATTTCATGCCCTGCATTTTCAGTGGGATAAAAGGTCACCTGATCTCCTTATTATTATTGAGTAGGTCTTCAGAGTCCACCAACCCAACAAAACTATAACAACACCACAACATATAGGAATGAGTCTCTTGTTGATGAAGTGACAAAGCTATCCTTTGTCCCCTTAAAAGGGAATTAAGCCCAGAAGTTTCTCTCCTCAATTAGGTGAAAAGATATCTCATAGGACCTGGGGGACTTCATCTAAAACTTAAGGATAGCTAATTGGACAGAAGCCAAAAAGTCCCGCCTGATGAATTTACTAGAAGGGTGTTTTATCAGGGCCAAGGACTCTTGCACCTGGCTCAGTTTTTCTCTGTAAAGAATTTTGTTACTTTGCCTTTTATTAAAACCTTTTTGTTTCCAACACTACCACAGAAGCCATCCTGCTGATTTTATGCCTTCTAAGGTAGATGAGCTATCTTGGGTGTGAGATATATCTCCAAGAGCTTATAAGACCTGGCTTGAGGAGACTCATATTTCAACAAGAAATTATGGCTCAATTGATCATCAAAGCTCGCGCTCATCTATTCTGCTTAGCAGGAACCAACCGTCATACAATTTATTTACCCCTCACCATTGAGAATCTTAATTGGCTTCTACAAACATCTGAACATCTTCAATTTGCTCTTAATAGTTATCCTGGCCATCTTTCATTTCATTATCCCAACCACAAAACTTTTAAATCAAATTTTAGTCTTTTAGCGAAACCCATGCACAGCCTAAATCCCCTAAATGTTCAGACTGTCTTCAGTGACGGATCTCGGGGACCTCACAAATCTGTGATAACATGGAAAGATCCAGAGACCCAACTGTGGAAAGAAGATGTGGAAATCATCCAAGGGTCCCCCCAGATTGCTGAATTAGCAGCAGTGGTGAGAGCATTCTCAAAATTTCAAGAGGCCCTCAGAGTAATTAAAGACTAGGAATATGTTGCTGGGGTAGTTCAGAGGTCAGAAAATTCAATTCTAAAAGAAGTTTCCAACCCCAAACTGCATGAATTGCCTTCTCACGTAGTTTATATGTTATCCTACCAGGATCATACTTATTATGTTGCATATGCCCACTTCCACACCAACCTCCCTTGTTTTATAGCTGAGGGAAATAGATGAGCCAATACTTTGGCGATGGTAGCTGTCGTGGGGTGACAGCACACCTTGCTAAATATTTCTGAGAAAGCAAAAAACAGTCATTAATTCTTTCATCAAAATGTACCTGCCCTAGTTCGAATGTTTAAAGTATTTCTAGACCAAGCCAGGATAATTGTCACCACTTGTCCCAATGGTCAATCCAATCCCCTTCCAGAGCTGGAGTCAGACCATGAGGATTGCTGAGTCTCCAGCTCTGGCAGACAGACGTGACACACTATGTTCCCTTTGGTAAAAAGAAGTACATTCACATATCTATAGATACGTTCTCAGGAGCAGTCTTCGTCGGCAGACTCAGGTGAAAAGGCCAAAGATGCCATCAAACATTATATGTTAGCCTTTTCCACCTTGGCCGTTCCAAAAGAAATAAAGACAATGGCCCTGTGTACACCTCCAAACAGTTCCATCATTGGGGTGAACAAGTCCCAGGCATACCCCACAACCCCATCAGACAAACCATGGTCGAGAGGGCACATCGCTCCATCAAGCAGGTCCTTAAACAAAGAAAGGTGGCCTCCAGACTATATCTCCCATTGAGACACTGGCAAAGGCCCTTTATGTTTTCAATTTTTGAACAACTCGTTCATGGAGTTTACTCCCCCGATCCTCTGGCACTTCTCTAATTTGACCCAAGCCAAATTAAAAGAAAAAATGCCGGTCTTGATCAAAGATCCTGAAACAAAACAGATTATGAGCCCCTTTTCCTTAATAACATAGAGGAGAGAGTACTCTTTTGTCTCTACAGGATCAGGCTCAAGGTGGATCCCAGTTGAAAACATCAAACCTTTTGTCAAGGTGAAGAATCACAGAATCACAGAATCACAAGGTTGGAAAACACCTTCAAGATCATCAAGTCCAACCCATACCCTAAGCACCTTAACCTAAACCATGGCACCAAGTGCCATATCCAGTCTTATTTTGAACACATCCAGGGGTGGTGACTTCACCACCTCACCGGGCAGGCCATTCCAATATTTTCTCACTTTCTGTGAAAAACCTCTTCCTAATATCCAACTTATATTTACCCTGATGCAGCTTGAGACTGTGTCCTCTTGTTCTTGACAGTTGTTGCCTGGAGAAAGAGACCGAATCCCACCTGACTACAACCACTTTTCAGGAAATTGTAGAGAGTGACAAGGTCACCTCTGAGTCTCCTTTTCTCCAGGCTAAACAACCTAAGCTCCCTCAGTTGTTCCTCATAGGGCTTGTGTTCCAAGCCCCTCACCAGCCTTGTTGCCCTCCTCTGGGCACACTCAAGCCTCTCAACGTCCTTTCTAAACTGAGGGGCCCAGAACTGGACACAGCACTCAAGGTGCAGCCTTGCCAGTGCTGAGTACAGGGGAAGAATGACCTCCCTGCTCCTGATGGCCACACTGTTCCTGATATGGAAACAGCCTCCTGAGAAACAGCAAAAAGATGACCAACATCAAATACAAAGGAAGCATGGAAAAGAAGGAAGCGAAAGGCCGACACAAATCTTTCTGACAACACTACAAACCTTGACCTAGATGACACAGCATTCTACTTGAACATACTTACCAGTAAGTAAGTATACTTACACTGCGAAGTGTTTATGTGACTTGTTAAACTGTACCAAAGCTGCTGCTATCTACTGTTGACAGTATACACCAGCCTTAATGAAATAGTATATGATGTTATGAGTAGTTTCAATACCATCCAAAGAACACAAACCAAAAAGATACAACATTATGAAGATACACAGGCATCAAAGATGCCGTTTGTTTTATTTGCAGATAGCCTGAGCCTCCTAGAAGATGATGCCACCTGCAAAGAAAAGGCCATTGATCATTGTCAAAATGGTGTTATGGACGGTATTCACCATGCCTCATGCCTTTGGCTGGGTGATCGCACAACCAGGACACAATGTGTGGATCACTCTAGCAAAGACCTTACAAGAAGACAATATTTACCTGTCCATGGGCAGTGTAGATAACCCGCTGTCGACATGCCTAGTAGGAATACCCCTAGCAGCAAAAGAGTACCCCTTCACAGGTAAGACACCCAAACCAGTGGATATCTGGGAAGAGTGGACAAAGATTTTACCACATGCACCACAGGAACCTCAGGAATTACACTTACTGGGGTCCTCCAAAGCCACATTCTGCATTTACTTCTTTTATAAGCAAGCACATCAAACTTGGTCTGAATTCACTCATACTCAGTCTATTAATAGGAAACATGTAACACCAATCTGGAAAACTTACAATTCATTATATTGGTGCAATTACACAAGTGCCATGCCGTATTTGTCCTCACGTCATCCCAAGCAGCTCTCCTGGGGAGTGTTTCTTATCTGTGGAGACCAAGTGTTGTCCAGAATTCCATCTTGCTTCCAAGGAGGTCCATGTACCCTTGGCCAGCTTGCCATCTTCACCCCAAACATCACATTAATGCAGGATTGGAGACAGAAAAATGAATTGGCCTGCAAAAAGAGATCATATGTTGAAATCAATGAAAATTGCTATGATCAAATTTCTAATTCAAACAAATTGCAGTGTCTACTTTTCTGCCCTGGATAGCTGCCACAAAAGCCCTCAATGAGCTCTCTCACCTAGTGTGATGGCTTGGCAAGCAGGCCAACGCAACATCTGCTGCCTCAAGTGACTTACCAATTCCGAAACTACTAGGCAGCCAACCATGCAAAACTGTGCAGCTATAGACGTTCTTTTGCTCGAAAATGGGCATGGCTGCCAAGAACTCAAAGGCATGTGCTGTTTCAACTTATCATTGTGCAGTGAATCTATCCATCAGAGCATACAATACCTAAAAGGAAAAGTACAAAAAAAATCAATGAGACTGACGATGACTGGCTGAGCAAGCTTTTTGGAAGTGTGGGGCTCAAGGGCTGGCTTGCATGTTTGATTAAGACTATAATTTTGACTTTGTTTATAATTATTGCTGTACTAGTTATGTTTTCTTGTTTAATTATCTGCAAAGGTCTGTAGCAGAAGCTTTCACAGTAAAACAAAAAGGGGGAGTTGTAGAGGCCCAGAGTCCTACGATCAGAGTCTCAATTCCCCAGCCGTGGAGGGAGGTAACAGGAATAGGTTTTCCAGTTAGGGTGAGAAGCTTGCTTCTCCCATAGCATTTGCAGGCACATGCTGATTTATGTAAAGTTATGTTACCCTATTGGCCCCTTGGCCCAATTACCCTACTTCAAGCCCTATTGCCCATGTTTTGTTAGTCTCTAGAATGTTCTCTTCTCTCAGTCCCTCCATTGGCCCTAGTTTACTGCTTTCCTCCACCCTGTTTCCCTACTGGCTGACCTAACCCTTAACCCCTCCTTTGAACTTTTTTCCCCCATATCCATTGAACCCTGACCCTCAGCCCCTCAGCTCTACCCTCACTACCCAATATAAAACCCTGTGCCTTCAGCTTACACCTGTCTTCGTCCCTGGAACCTCTTTGGCTCTGTACCCTGTTCTTGTCTACCAATAAACCCAGTGTGCTGGAGATCATATGAAGACCTATCCTGTCTACTCTATCACCTTTCTAAGGTAGCAGTGAGCTTCGGGCTCGTGAGTGCCAGATGCTCCAAGGGCCTCAGTAGCGCCACAACACTACACCTCTGGGTTTCAGCAGTCCCTGAGCCCCAAAGGACACAAACCTGATGAGTTGTGGTTCCCACTGCAGGGGCTGCACTTGGACCTTGGCTCTGCACAGGGGAGCTCTTCATCCCCTTTCTCTCTTTTCCTCTTTCTGGGCATGGAGGGAGCTCCTGACTTCAGCATGTGATTCGTGTGTGCAAAGAGCAAATGTGGGCAGAATCGGGGCAGGGAGGGTTTGAGGAGCCTTGAGATCTGTGCTGGGCACAGAAGGTGCTTTCCATTGCTCTCAGGCTGTCTGCTGTGGAAAGTGGGTTTAATATCCAGCAGAGGAATGACTTTTGCATTTGATGGAGCTGTGCCTTCCCTTGGCTTTCTTGGCTGTCAAGAAATGAACATCCCTCTGTGTCTCGGGCAGCTCCTTCTCCAAGGAAAGCAGGTGGGAGTTGGAGCCAAGGAGCTGAAAGCTGCAGGTGCAGCCTGGGCTGGAGGCAGCTCAGATTTGCACAAGGCTGCTCTGAGTGCCAGGGCTTGGATGGGGGAAATGGTGGGGTGGGGGTAGGGACAGAGTCAGATTGATTGTCAGCCATGAAGGGTCTTGATTTTCATATCTATTCAAACTGCCTTAGGAGGTACTTGGATTCAATGTCATTCAAAGATTGGACACACGATGAATTAATGGGAGAAAACCCTAAACAGGACCTAAAACACCTTTATTCAATGTCTTTTAAATATAACATGTTCACTTTGAATACACTGCTGAAATCTGTTGAATTTACCACAAAAGACTTGAAAACTTAAATAAAATTTTTTCCCAGAGGCTTGGCTCCTTGGTTGAAGTGTTCTGAATGTTACTGAACCCTGGGACACTGAATTCCTGCACTGAAGAGCTGAAGGCTGAACAAGCCTCTGCAGCAGGAAAATTCAGCAGCAGCCTCCAAGGTGCTGAGGATGTCAGCAGCCCCCACTGAGGCCATCCCTGCCCAGAGACCGTGGCGGAATGGGCAGACAAGGAGAGCGTCCCTGGGGCTGGGGCAGCACAACTCAGAGGCACCAGCAGCTGCAGCTGGGAAATGGAGTGTGGAATGTGGCTGGGAAAGCCCTGCCTGGGCTGGGCCAAGCAGGACAGACAAGCCCTGACTCCCATCCCCCAAAGAATTCTCTCAGTGAAATATTTAAAAGGAATTGCAATTATTTGTGTACTCTGGAGAAATACCAACATATTTTTAATATTCTCTCTGGACAAATACCAAGAAGAGATACTCAGGAGTTCCAAACAACAAAACAGCCTTTACTGGCAACTTTATAAAATCAGAGAAACTTTGACCAAAGGTTTTAATGTGATGTTCAATCAACAGAAAACACTTCTCAAAGCATTATCTTGGCCCATTGAACTCACAAACGCTAACCCTGTTCAATTTTAAGTTACTCAAAATTTGAAAGGAGAGGGAATTAGAAGACACAGAAAGAGAGAAAGACAAATAAGATTTAGAGAAGCACACACAGAGCTACCAACTCCTGCATTCCAGCACTGTTCAGATGGAAATTCCAAGAGGAGGTAGGGTCGAGATGTGTGCTTGCCTTGTGGTCAGCCTTCAATACCCCTTGGTTTCCCTGGGCCCTTCACCCAGGTGGGCCTTGGGCTCATTTGGTCCCTCAGGAGCTGGGCTGGGGGCTGCAGAGGTGGCTGTGGAGCACTGCCTGTGCTGTGCCAGGGACTGGCAGACACTGCTGGGCTGGGATGGAGGCTCTGGGGGGGATTGGGGTTCCAGGGCAGGGCAGAGCTGGGGTTCCAGGGCAGGGCAAGGCTGGACCTGCCCCTTCCTCCCCCCCACATGAAATGTCTTGAGCCAAGAAACTCCTCCAGTCTGTCACAATAGGGAATACTGGAGGTGAAATCCCGATTCTGGCATTGGGCACCTAGATAAGAAGGACAGTTCTTTTCCTTAGGAATGAAAGCCCCAGTTCTCAGTAAATTTCTGGTCTGATTGCCTGCATTTTGTTTGTTTTTGTTGCTGCTTTTTTTCCCTGGTGTGCCTGAAGTGTCCAGTCAGGAGCAGAGTGACTCTTGGCAAGGATCTTTGTGCTGCTGTCCCTTAATATTAAATCTGGTTTTTGCTGCTCCCTTGCTGGGGATTTTTTCAGCGCTCTCAAGGCCTCATTCGTAACAGGGTGAAGGAGACCTGGCCCAGGCTCTGGCCCTGGGGGACACGGGGACGCTGCCAGGGGGTCCCTGTCCCCCTGTGCCACCCCCAGGGCCCCGTGTCAGGCTCTGGGGTCGATCTCGTGGAACATCCTCTGGGGGAGGCTGCAGGGGGACACGGGGGGGCAGGGGGGGAATGTAGGAATAGACAAAACAAACAAAACAAGGACTGAATCTGGGCTTTATGGTAATGGATAAGTTGTAATATGTAAATTGCTTACTTTTAAAATCGTGTGTACACAAATGGTTAGGAGTTTCATTTGTGTGACCTCAGGCCTGAATAAATTATGCCTTTTTAAACCAAATCAGTGTTAAGGAGGCTTGTTCCAACAATATGGAGTTTTTGTGGCAGCCAGAAGATCAGCCTAGAGCTTCAATGAATCTACAGATCTCCAGCCAGCACTGAGGAATTTTCAGGGAGAACCTCAACTTTAGACCTTCAGGGACTCGAGGCAAGATCCCTGGTGTAAGTGAAGGCATCATTTAAATTATTTTCCTTTGGGTTATTGACAAGGGATGCAAATCCCCACACAGAGTTACTGGTAAGTGTCAGAACCCAGGAAATTCATCTGGCTGTCTTGGATGGCTCCAGCCCCTGCCCAGGGGGCTCAGAGACCTTGGCAAAGAGTCCAAGACCCCTGTGACTTTGATTTTGATCCATGGAAAAAAAACTTTCCAACCTTAAATGAGGATCTGCAAGCCACAAAATTCTAAGTAGAATAATAGTTTGTCATGGGGTGAAAAATAGATTTTTGGGGTTTTTAGAATGGGAATTTGGGAGGCAAGATGGAGGAATCTGGGTGTGTCCAGTCTTTCTCCTTCTTCTTCTTGGCCTCCATCTTCTGCTGTGATGCTGGAACTTTTGGATTGGCTTAGAGTAGAAGCTCACTGTCTAACATAGGTGATAGGTATTGGGAAGTTATGGTAAATAATGTACATGTAGTTTTTAGTATAAAAAGATAACACCACCCTGAGAGTGGCCAGAGTGCATCTGTCTGACCTGCTGAACAGATCTCAGCAAGCCAAGAGAAAGAATTTTATAGATAAAAAAATACTGCCCTTCTCTGCTCTGGCTTCTGCTGTCAAGATGATGGGCTGAACCTCCTCACCTCACTGGCACAGGGATTCTTCAAGCCCCACAGAAAGAACTGTAAATGCCCTTTCCCAGGAGCTGTCAGCAGCTGTGCGCAGCCAGAGTGTGCAGGAGCTGTGCTGGCTGTGTTCAAGCCAGCTCAGACCCTCACTTCTTGTGCCCAGAGGATGGAAGCCAATGTGTGCCTGGCACAGGGATGCACTTGATCTCTTACTCCCCACTTTCCTGTTTAAGTGTTGGAATCCAGGAATTCCTCTGGCTGCCCTGCAGGACTCAAGACCCTGACAGAGGGCTCAGAGACCTTGGCACAGAGTCAAAACCACCTGTGCCTTTGATTTTAGCCCTTGGAAAAAACAATTACCAACCTTATATGAGGATTCACGAGCCATGAAAGTTTAAGTAGAATGATAGTTAGTTTGTTCCAAGATAGAAAAGTAGAATTTTAAGATCCTTAGAATGGGGGTTCAGGAGGCAAGTTGGAGGAATCTGGGCGTGTCTTGTCCTTCTTCTTTCTTCTTCTTAACCTGCATCTTCTGGGTGATGTTGGCACTTTTAGATTGGTTTAGAGTAGAAACACACTGTCTAACATAGGTATTGGGAAATTATTGTAAATAATGTACACATAGTTTTTGGTATAAAAGATAACACCGCCTCTGAAGGAGGTCAGTGTGCCTCAACCTGACCCACGAGACAGACCTCCATGGGTTGGAGAAAGAATGATGTAGATAAGAAATAATAAACAACCTTGAGAATGAGAGCCAAGGAATCCTGAGTCATTCTTCAGCTGGGAAAAGAGACTCTCTAACACATCTTGTGGTCGGATGACCACAGAGACCTCGAGATTAGGGGCAGTAACCCCTTGGAGAAAGTCTTGATCATCTCAGCTTTGCATCCCTCAGGTGACAAAAGAAAAGCCTGAGGGACTCAGCTTCCTGGGAAATAGGCTAAGCATCTGACCATCCTAAAGCAGCAGGAGTCAGACAGCAACAGCCCTGCAGCAGAGTGCAACTTCACACTCAATCTCCACAAATCACTCATCTTTCCCTCAGCAACAAAGAGGTTCTTGCAGCCAGGAGGAAGAGAGTGATGACCACTGACCCTATCATGATATCTTGGTGAGACTTGTGGAAGCATGGAGGATTGGTAAGTGAAGGAACAGAAGCTGTTGTGGTAAAAGGGACATTCTGGAGAGGGGAAGTTTGGAGCAGAATAGGCCCTTAGAGCCAAGCCAGATTCTGTCTGTTGAACCTTTCCATGTCATGGTGTTGGCAGCTGGGCAGCCTTGGCCCAAAGCCGATGGGCAGTGGCTGTGCAGGGAGGGAATCACTCAGCATGCGTGCATGTTCCTGCTTAGGAGCTGGATGCACTGCCTGGCAGGAGAAAATGACAGGGAGACAGTCTGCAGCTGCCCCAGGTCCTGCACAGACCCATGCCCTGTGGGCACCCCCTGCTGGGGCTGTGCATTAGTTCTGGCAGCACCACTCTCCCCTTTCCATCATGCTGGGCCAGGAGAGGAGCAGGAGGCTCTCCTGGCACTGGCAGCTGTGTCCCTGGCACCAAAGGCTGGGCTGAAGTGCACCCTGATCCCCAGTATCTCAACTGCCCGGGCACATGCCATGGGGCAGGCCAGGCTCCCCTACCTCACTGGGGCTCTGGGGGGCCCGACAGTGTTTCCTGGGTGTACCCCAGTGCCACAGCTCACCTGGGACATTTGGATTCAGGACAGCACTGAGGGCAAAGTTCCCCACTCAGTCACTCTTGCTTGGATGCTGAGATCCATATGGCAGTGTCTGTAGAAAGTGAAAGGAGACGACTCATCCTTTGATCAGCATCGAACTCTGATTTATTGATCCACCAGGCACATTTTATAACAGTGTTAATTAAGCTCATACATATTGCAAAACCCGTCCTCATCATAGGTTAGAGATTAGACATTAATCCCTCCTTTTGTTTTCAATACCTGTGGTTTGTTATTGAAACCAAGATTTGTTTTCTCACCCTGATATGAACGGTTCTCAAGGCTTCCATGTTTGTCACTTTTGCTTTCCCATACCTTATCCAAGGACAAGGTATTTACTTGTTTTTGAAGACAGGCTTGAGAACTCTTGCTGTTTATAGAAACGTGCCTGAGAAACAGGCTTGAGAATTAGCTGCTTACAGCTGCCTTTTACTTTTCCATCAGCTGTATATTTTCATGGCCTTTTTTCCTTCAAGCCATGTCTGAGCAAAATTCTCCCACAAGTGTCCCTGGACTCCCCCTCAGCATGCTCAAGGGCATCAAGTAGCTCTCCTGTCCCTCTTGGCCTTTCAGGCTTTGCACCTGTACCCCATGCTTGCAGCAGATGATTCATGTGACAGGAGACTTTGGCACAATTGAGCACTCAAACAAAACAACAGGTCTACCCCAGCTCTAGTGGGACAACAGGTCTACCCGGAATCTGGAGGGGCAATAGGTCTACCCCAGTCGTGGGGGACAGCAGGTCTACTCAAGCTCCGGGGGGGGGGGGCAACAGGTCTACCTCTCTCCAGCAGGACTTGGTCCAATTTCGGCGGGTGCCGGGTAGACCTGTTGTCGCAGCCAGCTCCACAAGTTCACCAAGGGGGCGCGAAAGAGCGGATCCGGAGAGGCGAGAGAGAAGGGCAAAAGAGGATCCAGAGAGGCCGAGAGAGAAGGGCCAAAGACCATCCTAGAGTCACTCGCTGGCCGAGGTCAGGCGGACACAGAAGCTGCCAATGTGCGGCTCCACCCTGGCTTCTGCCGGCCAATTCGCAAGGGGGGACAGTCCCCCTGGGCACTGCTGGTGGCCAAAGCGGTGGCCCCTCATCCCTTTCTTGACCACCCTTAGTTCCCGGACTCACCTTGGCGGGCACAATTGTTCAGGGCCAGAGCCCACCCACGGTGCCTGCCCGCCCTAGGACGGACTCGCTCAGAAGCGCCGCTCCTGCTTGGCACTGCAGGGCCAGGCAGATGTGGTGCCGCCTCTCCCCCAGCATGGACCACATCATCCTGGGGCACCTGGTGATAAATCATTCCTAGACCACCTGATTCTGCCGCAGGCTTTCAGATGGAGCACAGCAGCTCCCTCGCTGCCATCTATTGACAATCAGCCCTCCACACAAGCTTTTCTCGCGGCGGCCCTGGGTCTTCCATTGCTGGGAGCACCCTGCGAGGGAGCCCGTTTGCTGCCATCTGTGGTCGCGGGGATAGACCAGTTGTCCCTCTGGAGCCTGGGTAGACCTGGAGTCCCTATGGAGCCAGGGTATATCTGTTATATAGCCAGGTTTTCTGTGGACCTGTTGTCCCTCTAGATTTGGGGTAAACCTGTTGTCTCTATGGAGGAGGGGTAGACCTGTTGTCCCTCAAGATTTGGGGTAGACCTGTTGTCACTCTGGATTTGGGGTAGACTTATTGTCCCCCTAGAGCTGAGGTAGGCCTGTTGTCCTTTTGGAGCCCAGGTAGACTAGTTGTCCCTCTAGATTTGGAGTAGACCTGTTGTCCCCCCATAGTCGTGGTAGACCTGTTGTCCCCCCAGAGCTTGGGTAGACCTGTTGTCCCACTGGTTCAGGGGGAGGTAGGGGGAGGGTCAGGACACTGCAAACCATCTCTGATCACAGCTCAGCCCTTCATTTCTCTCTTCCTAGGCAAAAGCCATTTTTGCCAACACTTCACAAGCACTCTTTCCTCTCTGCGAGGACACAGCTGGCATGAAAAACATCAAGGCAGAGGGAACAATGACCAGAACCAATTCAATCTCAGTCAAGTGTCTTTTAGCCTAAAACTGGAAAAGGAAAGATGTGTTAAGCCTAAACCTCTTGCTCTCTTGACATGCTTCTCCTGAACTCATGGGAAGGACAGCAGGTGCTGGATTAAGCTGCTCACCCAAAAATCTCTTCTGAGACCAGAGCTAAGCTGGGGTGTGCAACCATGGAGCCCCAGGAGGGCCCAGCTGTGCTGCACAGGAGAGCTGCCTCAGCTATGGGTTTGTGCTGAGTGCAGTTGGAGCTGTATTTCAGGTTGATGAGGCAAGTGCCTCCTCCTTGCAGGGCCTTCAGTGTCCTCTAGGAATTGTGGAGTGGAATCTTAAGGCTCATTGCAGTTTGTGCCTGTTTAGGACTCAGCTGGTTTGTGTTCATTGCTTTCTCCTATGTGCAGATCTTCAGGGCCATGCTGAGGATCCCCTCTGAGCAGGGACTGCGCTAAGCCTTTTCCACCTGCCTCCCTCACCTGTCTGTGCACTCCCTGTTTCTCAGCACTGTCATGTTTGCTCACCTGAAGGCCCCCTCGATCTCCTCCCCATCCCTGGATCTGGCAGTGTCAGTTCTGTACTCAGTGGTGCCTCCAGCCCTGAACCCCCTCATCTACAGCCTGAGGAACCAGGAGCTCAAGGCTGCAGTGAGGAGACTGATGACTGGATGGTGTCAGGAACATTAAACTGCTGGCCAATTTCTGCAAATCACTTATAATCTTTGATACTTTTTGTTAGTTTAATTTTGGAGGTTCTTTTTCTTTGTTCTAGTTTTTTCATGTTGTCCGCAAAGAAAAGCCACTCCTTCTGCCATTTCTCATTTTGTTTTTCTCCACCTTCCCTGTGGCCACAGACTGTATCAGTGAGGGGCTGTGCTGTCAGTGGCTTTCAAGGAACTAAAGGATCTCCCAGCAAAGTTTTCTGCAGAGATGCCCTTTTGTTGCCTTCTCTGGAGCTGCAGCAGCAATGTCTGTGTGCAGAGCTGGGGCAGATCAGTGCTGGCCCAGCAGCTGTGCCCAACAGCAGCAGCACTTGGTGTTGCCAGTGCTGCTGCCGTGGCCCTGCCCTGCTGCCCTGGTGGCCCTGGTGTTGCTGCAGGGCCTGGGTGCTCTCGGGGCCGGGCACAGCCCTGGGGGTGGCAGTGCCGGGGCTGCAGCAGGGACAGGCCATGGGCACTGCTGGGGCAGCGCTGACGCCTCAGGCCAGGCCCTGGGGGCTCCAGGCTCCTTGCCCAGGCTCTCTCAAGAACACACCCAGGCCAATGCTCAGCACAGAAAACCCCCGTAAACAGCCAAAAGTTGTCCATGTGACTGTCCAGCCACCCTGTCCCCAGCCTGTAGTGCTGCAGGGGTTGTTTGGCCCAGCAAGGGGCTGCCCAAAGTGAGGGACCCGGCACTTGGACTTGTTAAACATCACTTTTTGGATTTGGCTTCTGGATCTAGCCTGTCCAGGTCCCTGTGCAGGGCTCTCCTACCATCCAGTAGATCAACACTCCAAGCCAACTTGGTGTCAGCAGGGTTCCATGAGGCCCCAAAGTATCCTAATGGTCTCCATGATTCCATGAGGCCTCCCATTGTCACAATGTCCCTTTGGTTCCTTGGGAACCCTCAGTTTGACAAAGACCCTTGGATCCCTAGGCCCTGCAGTGTCAAAATCCATCCTTGGTTCCATGAGGTCTGGCAGTGCAGCAATGTTCTCCTTTGTTCCACTGTGTCACAATGGCCTCTTGGTCCCAAGGGCTACCACGGTGTCAAATATGTTTCCTTCATTCCAGGAATCCCTGAGGAGCAGCACTGGCCCCTTGGTTCCATGGGGCCCTGCAGTGTCTCAATGGCCCCTTGATGACAGCAGGTCCTGCTCTGTGCATGATTCCACAAGGCTCTGCAGGGTCCCAGTGGCTTCTTGGTTCCCTGAGGCCTCAGAGTGCCACAATGAATTTCTTGGTGCTGCAGTGTCACAATGGAGCCCTGGTGACACAAGATCCTGCAGTGTCACCAGGGACCCTTGGTTCTACAGGGGACCACAGTGTCACAGTTTTTCCCTCAGTTCCCAGAGTCCTTGTAATGGAGCAATGGCCCCTTGATTCCATTATCCTCAGCCTCTCCCAAGGGTCTCCTTGGTTCTGCAGCGGCTCAGTGGCCCCTTGGTTCCACAAGGCCCTGCAGAGTCACAGTGGCCTCTGTGGTTCCAGCAGGACCCAGACTGTCACAATGGACTCCTTGCTTCCATTCAGACCCACAGTGTCACAATGGCCCCTTGGCTCTGTGCTGCCATGTCGTACAAAGTGTCACCATGGTCGTCTTAGTGCCACCAGGCCCGTGCAGTGTCACAATGGCCCCTTGCATCCCCAGGATGCACTGCATCCTGCAGTGTCACAATCATCAGAGAATCAACCAGGCTGGAAAAGACCTTGGAGAGCATCAGGTGCAACCTGGGACCCAACACCACCTTGTCACCCAGGCCATGGTGCTGAGTGCCACATCCAGTCTTTCCTTAAACACCTCCAGGGATGGTGACTCACCCACCACCCTGGGCAGCCCATTCCATTGCCCCATCACCCTTACTTGTAAGAATATTTCCTAATGTCCAGCTTAAATGTCCCCTGGTGCAGCTGAAGGCTGTGACCTCTTCTACTGCCCCCGTTCCCTGAGAAAAGAGTGCAACTCCCACCTGGCAGCACCCTCCTGTCAGAGAGTTGTGGAGAATGATGAGGTCTCCCCTGAGCCTCCTCTTCTCCAGGATAAACAACCCCAGCTCCCTCAGCCATTCCTCACAGGACTTGTGCTCCAGACCCCTCTCCAGCCTTGTTGCCTTTCTCTGGACATGCTCCAACCCCTCCATGTCCTTCCTAAATTATGGGGCCCAGAACTGCAAACAGCACTCGAGGTGCTGCCCAACTAGTGCTGAGCACAGGGGAAGAATCACAGCCCAGCTCCTGCTGGCCACACCATTCCTGATCCATAGGAGTGCCAGGGGTTAGAAGAGGGAAATGGTGGGGAGGGAGTATGGACAAAATGTTATTGATTGTCAGCCATGAACGGTCTTCATCTTCAGATCTATTCAGACTGCATTAGAAGTGTTGCTGGGGGTCAATGTCAATTGGACATTTCTGATATCAGTCTAGTGTTGTGTTTGAGACAGTGACAGGACGTAGGTTTTTTTTGTTTTGTTTTGTTTTTTTCTTTTTGGATATGCTGTGGTCACCAATAGGTGTTCAGATTTTAATATTGGCACCTGACGTAGCCACTGAGGTTCGGACACGCCTCTGAGAACACACAGGAGTTAAAAATCAGAGCTGTGCCCCTGGGGAGCTCTCTGGGGACTTTGGAGGCAAAGAGGTCGGATCTCCCTCTCCTGTTCAGCTGCTGCTGCTGGGTGGGGGATGGGTAGCCCTGCAGTAGGCCTGGGCCTGGACAGAGAATGGGGTTAAGAGGCCCTTGAGGATGGAGGGGTGGAGGAGCCCCAAGAGACATCAAGCAGCCACCCCCCACCAGGAGAGAGAGAGAGAGAGGGAGAGTCAGTGTCTGAATTTGATAGCGGGCAGCCCAGGAGGAGTAGGGGGGGTTGCGACGAGAAGGTGCCTGGCAGGTCAGTGTAGGAGCTCCAGAGCTCTCAGACAAGAAGAGACTGAAATTTTTAACCCTTTTCTTGCATGATAGAAAACTTGCAAATGTTGATCCTCTTGGAGCTGAATGAGAAGAGAGATAAGAGACGAGATAAGAAGGGATGGGCCATGAGGGAAGTGCAGAAGACCCTTGAGTGGGGGCAGAGATGATGGAGTGGCCTTTTGGCTGGACTTTTCTTGTGTGGCCATAGACTGAACCATTTTTTATTCCTGTGACACAGAGAATGCATTTAGGGGGAGGCAGTGCCTCAGAAACAGGAGGGTTCAGTGTGGGTACCCCTCGGCCCCAAGGGGTGCAAAAATTTGGGGGGGACAGATGTCCCGAAAGAGAGACTGTGCCTTTTTGGAGTGAGACAAGGCATCCTTGAAAGACAACCCTAGAAGCAGCTCTGGTCCATGCACAGTGGTGAGAGCACTGAGCATGGAAGGAAGACGTCGCGATAGCAAAAAGGTTTTCCGAGCGGTGCTGAGTGACATGAAAACACATGAGGTTTCAACAGTGTTTCCAGGGGAAGCCTATGGTGCAAGAAAGACTCCTCTCCTCTTGATGAACTGAAGATTGAGTATTCTAAAGAGTGGTGCTGGACTGAGAGTTGGTGATTTGGGAGAATGTATTGCATTGGGAAATTTGGTGGGGGGGAGGAGGAAAATGCTTTTGTAGGGTTTTCATTTTCCTTGTGTTTATTTTCTTTTCTTGTAGTTTATAAAGTTAATAAAGTTTTCTTTATTTCTAAGCAAGAGCCTACTTTACTTATTCCTGGTCACATCTCACAGCAGACATCAGGGAGAGGGCATTCTCATAGGAGGCACTGGCTTTGTGCCAAGGTCAAAACATGACATCTATAAACAAGAAAAAATCAGGACAAAACAGTTCACTCTGCATTGTTTTCAATTTAGTATATTCACTTTGAATACACTACTGAAATGTGTCTAATTAACCACAGAAGAATTGAAAACTTGAATTATTCCATGAGAGTTTGCTTGTTCAGGCATTTTGAACAAATGTTTATGAGCTTTTCTTACTGTATTCCTGAAATTAAGAGCTCACAAAAGAAGAGGCCTCTGGAGTAGTAAAATTCATCAGCAACCTCCAAGTGGCTGAGGATCCATCCCTGTCAGAGCAGCAATGAACAGAAATGGGCACAGCTTTGTGGCTGCCCCAGCTCTGGGATGGGTCCTGGGCCTGGAGCAGGAGCAGCTCTTGAGGGCCCCAAGGCCGAGGCTCTTGTGCTGCCCTGGGCAGATGGGATGGCAGCAGGGGCTGCAGAGCTCTCAGCACCTCAGCCCGAGGGGAGCAGGGCAGCCAGGGAGCCTCCTTTGGCCTTGGCCAAGCACCTTCCCCATGGCTGGGGCTGAGTCCTGTGGCAGCTGCAGCTGCTGCTGTGCCCTTGCCAGGGGCTGAGGCCGTGGGGCAGTGCCCAGAGCAGCCTGGCCTGAGCAGAGCTGTGGGGCCAGAGCCAGCTGGGCTGCGCTGGGGAGAGGCCCTTGGTGCTGCCCAGAGCTCAGGGTAGCTGGCAGAGCTTGCAGGGAGCTGGGCTGGGCTCAGAGAGCCTGGCCCAGAAACCATCAGTGTCCATCTCAGCCTGGCTGAGTGTGCAGGGGCAGGACTCAGGCCAGGCCTTGTGGGGCAGGGCCAGTGCCTGTGCAAGGCATTGCAAACAGGCAAGTGGCCCAGAGAGGAGGCTTCTCTGTGCCCTTGGTGGCATGGACAGAGCAGGGAGGGGGCCCAGGACATTTGTCAGCACCAGCCTCTGTGCCCATGCATTGGCAGCCCTGTCTGCTGAGCCCAGCTTTGGCCTGGGCTGAGTTTGGCTGTGGCCCAGCTCCATCCTCCTGCGGGGCTCAGGGCCTGTTCCCGGCCATGGCCAGCCCTGGCTGCCTCTCTGCTGGCCCAGAGGCTGGCAGAGCCCAGGGCAGGGCTGTCCGTGCAGCCCCCCAGGTCTACGGGCTCTGCAGGAGCTGGCAGAGGCTGCCCAGCAGGGAGGCCAGTGGGGCACACTTGAGGGCACAAGTGGCACTGCCTGTTCATGGGCACACAACTGATGTCTGCCTGGAAAGGGGCACAGGTTTTAACACCGTTGGTTTCATAATATACAAGCATATTTTTATTATCTGGGTCTTTTAATTAATTTTAAGAAATGGCAAATTTTTCCCACTGGGAGCAGGTATTTCCTGGATCTACTGCATCCTTTTAGTGATGGCAGGAGAAGAAACACTGATCTTCCCCTCTGCCTTTGCCATCAACATTCAGTCTAATATTTCATGACACCCCTTCCTTCAGATATTTCCAGGTCTTCTGGATAAATAGCCATGTCGAAGTACATCTCTTCACTAGACCAGCTGGATCTATTTCCCTTCCATTTCTCCCAGATTTCCTTCTGCAGATGCTTTCTGGTCATTCGAGTGCCTCTCAACTGGCTGGGTTTATGCTTTCAACTTCAGGATATTACTCAATATTTCTGAAATTGAAATAAATATCACATTATTCAACATCCTAATTACATTTATAACTATCCTAGAATTACCTTTTCCTATTTTTTTTATAAAACTCTTCCTGTACGCAAATCCCTGAGGGATGGTGGACATGTCAGAAGCTGCTGGGACATCATAGAGAGCTGAGGGAAGACCTCAGATGGTTATTAAACTGTTCAAATGTTCATCTTCTATTTGTTGGCAAGAAACCTTTCTGTGCCTCTGAGTGTCACCAGGCCCTGAGCCCAAAGGACACAAACCTGATGAGTTGTGATTCCCACTGCAGGGGCTGCACTTGGACCTTGGCTCTGCACAGGAGAGCTCTTCATCCCCTTTCTCTCTTTTCCTCCCCCTGGCCATGGAGGGAGCTCCTGACTTCAGTGTGTGACTCGTGTGTGCAAAGAGCAAATCTGGGCAGAATCGGGGCAGGGAGGGTTTGGGGGGACCTTGGGATCTGTGCTGGGCGCAAAGGTGTTTTCCATTTCTCTGAGACTGTCTGCTGTGGAAAGTGGATTTAATATCCAGCAGAGGAGTGACTTTTGCCTTTGATGGTGCTGAGCCTTCCCTTAACTTTGTTGGCTGACAAGAAATGAACATCCCTCTGTGTCTCGGGCAGCTCCTTCTCCAAGGAAAGCAGGTGGGAGTTGGAGCCAGGGAGCTGAAAGCTGCAGGTGCAGCCCGGGCTGGAGGCAGCTCAGATTTGCACAAGGCTGCTCTGAGTGCCAGGGCTTGGACTGGGGGAAATGGTGGGGTGGGGGTAGGGAAAGAATCTGATTGATTGTCAGCCATGAAGGGTCCTGATTTTCATATCTTTTCAAACTGAATGAGGAGGTACTTGGATTCAGTGTTAATAGGAGACTGCACAGACTGATTTATGAACAGGAAAAGTCCCAAACAGGACCTAAAAAATGTTTTCTCACTGTCTTTTTAAATGTAAGGCATTCACTTAGAACACACTACTGAAATCTATCAAATTAGCCACAAATATTTGAACACTTAAATCAAATCAACACTTTAATCAAACTCCATGGGCTTGGCTTGTTAAGGTGTTCTGAATGTTAATGAGCCCTGGGGGCACTCAATTCCTGCACTGAAGAGCTGAAGGCTGAACAAGCCTCTGGAGCCATACTTAGATTCAGTGTCATTCAGTGGAGATTGCACATATCAATGAATTAACAGGAAAAAAAAAAAAAAAAAACTAAGGAGGACCTAAAAAACTGTTTTGTGATTGTCTTTTTAAGTATATTGCATTCACTTTAGATGTACTACTGAGATCTGTCCAATTAACCGCAAGAGATTTGAAAATTAAAATCAAATTATTCCCAGAGTCTTGGCTTGTTAAGGTGTTCTGAATGTCAATGAGCCCTGGGACACTGAATTCCTGCACTGAAGAGCTGAAGGCTGAACAAGCCTCTGGAGCAGGAAAATTCAGCAGCAGCCTCCAAGGTGCTGAGGATGTCAGCAGCCCCCACTGAGGCCATCCCTGCCCAGAGACCGTGGGGGAATGGGCAGACAAGGAGAGCGTCCCTGGGGCTGGGGCAGCACAACTCAGAGGCACCAGCGGCTCCAGCTGGGCAATGGAGTGGGGAATGTGGCTGGGAAAGCCCTGCCTTGGCTGTGCCAAGCAGGACAGACAAGCCCTGACTCCCATCCCTGAAACAATTCTCTCAAACAAGGCGCCCTTGATGCCTCAGGCTCTCCCTGACACAGCTCCCAGCACGGCACTCTGCCCTTGTGCCCGAGCCCTTCCCTGTGCTGGGGCTGGCCTGGGGCTTTTCCTGCAGTGGGACCTGCCCTGCTCATGGCACAGGAAAGGCAGTTCCTGCTGGAGCAGGAGGCTGTGCCTGCAATGGGCTCCAACAATTCCAGCAAGGCCCTGTTTCCAAAGCCCCCAGTGGGAAATGAAGGAGGGGATCAAGCTGCTTTTGGGGTGAATCATGCTGAAACCAGCCTGACTCCTCCATCCAAAATTTCAGTTTCCTCAGAGGGAATTGAAACTGTGGCAGAGCTGGAAAAATCCCCCGAGAAAGGAACAACCAAGTGACACCACTGAGAGCTTCTGCAGAGCTGCTGAGCTGGCCCAGTCTGGGCACATCTGACTGACAGGGCAGCACCTCAGACTAGAAAAGCCCCGTCCCAAATTTTAACGGCAGCGTCTCCTGACATTCCCCTTCTTGGGGTAGGTGGGGATTCCTCCCTGCAGTGGGGAGACCCCTCAAGGTCACTGCTCCTGGCTGAGCCAAAGGGAATTGCCCAAAGTCAATGGTCTGCAGGAGTGACATCAATCTCTGCTTAATTACAGATTTTGCTTTAATACAGTTGCTTTGAAATAATTTCTTAGTGCTCTATATAATATATTATACATCTCTTAAATCATGGTTAAATATTTCTGATTTAGACAATTTTCTCTAATAATTACCATAATAGATAATACATATTTATATAAATATATCTGGTTTGCCATCCTTAATCCTGTAGGACAAATTCTACAAAGGTTTATTTCCCACTTTATAATTCTTTACACACACACTCTTGAAAAGTCTGCAGCTGGGATTGGAAACAGCTGCTCCAATGTGGCTTTCCCAGAAGGAGTTTAGAAAGCCTGGACATCCTTGGGGGTATCTGGGGATCTGTGGGGGCTATTAGGGCTCTTTTCTGCACCTCATGACCCAACAGGAACTTCGGTAATAAACTTTGACTGAAGCTCCCACTGTGCCCATGACAGGAACCCCTGTGAGTGTCTGGGACATCCCGGCTCTTTGGCAGCCTGGGGACTCTGGGATGTCACCGTGGAGCGCCCGTGAGTGCCTGTGACAGATTGGTGCCTTGGCAGCCCAAGGTCCCCTGGGATGTCACCATGGAATGGCTGTGATTGCCTCTGACCACAGGGCTCTTTAACATCCACAGAAAGCCCTGGGAGGTCTCCATGGGGCCCCTGTCTGTGCCTGTGACATTCCAGCTCTGGAACAGCCTGGAGACTCTGGAAAGTCCCCATGGAACCTCTCTGAGGGCCTTGACAAATCTGATCCTTAGCAGGCAACCATCACCAGCCTTCTGTTCTTCTGTTCAGTTTCCACAGCAACCATTACCAGGACCCTGTTGCTATGGTCAGTTTCCATGGCAGCCATCAGCAGCCCACTGTTACTATGGTCGGTTTCCATGGCAGCCATCACTAGCCCCTGTTGCTATGCTCAGTCCCTCGGCAGCTCCATGGAGACCCCATGCCAGGGGTGGTTGCCATGGACACCAGCTCAGGCCTGCAGCCACAGCCCGTTGCCATGGCAACCATTGGCAGCCCCATCCCCAGGCTCATGGGATCCCAGAACCACAGAATGGGCTGAGCTGGGAGGGACCCATCAGGATCCTCCAGTCCAACTGCTGGCCCTGCACAGGACACCCCAACAATGCCAGCCTGGGCCTGGCAGCGCTGTCCAAACGCTGCTGGAGCTCAGAGAGCCCTGGAGCTGGGACCCTTCCCTGGGGAGCCTGGGCAGGGCCCCAGCAGCCTCTGGGCAAAAACCTTTTCCTGACATCCAACCTGAGCCTGCCCCGACTCAGCTGCAGCCGTTCCCTCCACTCCTGTCCCTGGGCACCAGAGGGAAGAGGTTCCCACAGCCCCAGCCAAGGACCCGCTCCCAAGGCTGTTGCCATGGCCACCAGGGCTGGGACCAGCTCGGATGCTCGGTTTCCACGGGCCGGGCTTCAGGGATGGGATTCCCCAATTTCCTGCCCCCGCTAAAACCGCGCTGCCCTCACTGCCCTCTCGCCTCCCATGGAAAGCACAAAAGGCAAAGATCCCGGGCTGGGATAAGAACAACTTATTGGGAACAGCAATGAGATAAGGAACAAACAGGAACAGAAATAATATTGATAACATAAGGGATAAGAAAAACTGTTTACAGGGAAAACTAATATATCAACAACAGGCTCTTCCTGGCCATGCATTTCCCCTGCCTGGAAATTTCACCCTTCTCCTCAGAGGGAGAGAGAGAGAGTCCCTTTCCTGCCCCTGGCAATGACCTGAGGTGGGAGTAAATGTAATGACATGGCCATGGCCAGACTCTCATGTTCTTCCATCCCACATCATGTCTTTGGCAAGGGCAGGAAAATGGACAGGTGTCTTCACAGATGGATCACAGGGAAAATGGATCACCAGGGCTGTTCCCAATGTGGGCCCTCCAATGGGGGATGAAGCTGGAGTGGTGCCTGAAGCTGTTCCTGCATTTGTGGCATTTGCAGGGCTTCCCTTAGTGGCGCCTCCATTGGTGTCTGGTCAAGGCAGAGCTGGTGGTGAAGCTCTTCCCACACTGGGGACACTCATAGGGCCTCTCCCCGGTGTGGATGC
Source organism: Zonotrichia albicollis (assembly GCF_047830755.1). NCBI lineage: Eukaryota > Metazoa > Chordata > Aves > Passeriformes > Passerellidae > Zonotrichia > Zonotrichia albicollis. Next base: position 2,561,983 of record NC_133859.1, read on the forward strand.
GCCGGTGGGTGATGAGGGTGGAGTTGGGCTTGACGCCCTTCCCACAGTCAGGACAGCGGAAGGGCCTCCCCTCTGTGTGAATCCGCTCATGCAGGCGGAGATTTGAGCCAGTCTGAAACCTCTTCCCACATGTGGGGCACTCATAGGGCCTCTCCCCAGTGTGGATGCGTTGGTGGGTGATGAGGTGGGAGCTGCAGCTGAAGCCCTTCCCACATTCCCCACATTTGTAGGGCCATTCCCCAGTGTGGGTCATCTGGTGGCTGATCAGGGTGCTGCTCTGTCTGAAGCTCTTCCCACACTCCAAGCACTTGTGGGGCTTCTCCTTATCATGAAGCTGCTCCTGGGCCATCAGCTCCAAGATCTGGCTGAAGCTCTGTCCTTCGTCCTGGCTCTGGGTAAGTCTTTCCTTCTCAGAGCACTCTGGGCTGGTTTTGGAGCCCCTCTTCCTGCAGGATGTCTCGGGATTTTCCTCCCCATTAGAATTCTGCACTGTGGAGTCAATCAAAACAGCCTCTTCCATGAGGTTCTGCCAAGGAGATTTTTCCTCCCCAGTCTCCATCATCGACTTTTTGTCTGGGGAAGGAAGGAAAAGGAGAAGATGGGATTTGCCTCAATCCAAAAGGAAGGGGAAGGAGATCCCCCCAGTGCATCCCCGGCAGGACGGTCTTGGCACCAGGGTTGTCCTGCAGCCGAGGGCTGTGCTGGGCTGGGAGATGATACAAGAGAGAGGGGGAAAGGGGCACTGACTTCCTCCTCACCTGCCTGAGTATCCCAAGGCTCCTTCCTCTTCCTCACAGCCTCCTCCTCCATCCAATCAAGGTATGGGAATGGGAAATCCTGTTCTGGGAAGAAAACAAAGGGTGCGCACATTGTCTTTTGTTCCGGGATCTGTGCTGGGCTGGGAGATGGAGCAGGAGAGAAGGGGAAAGGGGCACTGACTTCCTCCTCACCTGCCTGGGTGTCCTCGGGCTCCTTCCTCTTCCTCGCAGCCTCCTCCTCCATCCAATCAAGATTTGGGAATGGGAAATCCTGTTCTGGGAAGAAAACAAAGGGTGCGCACATTGTCTTTTGTTCTGGTTTGAAGGCAAACCTGGGGGAGAGTCTAAGTCAGAATTACAATTTAATAAGAAAATGAAGGTCAAGGCAATGATACAGAAACATTGCCTTAAACTGAAAGAGTCAGGATATAACCTGACACCCTGTTGGTCAGGGTGGTGGCTGCAATCCCAATAAATGGTGGCTGTAGTCCTGTTGGAGTGATCAACGAGATTCTGTCAGAGCAGTGATCCTGTAGAAGGGTCTGGTCTTCCTCTGAAGGTCCAGTGGTGGTTATGGAGCTCTTGTCCTCTGATAATCCAGTAGGCAAGCTGCTCCTGGTTGTAGCAAGGCTCAGCTTATATCCAGGTAGGAACGCTTAGATCCTCCCCCTGGGCGGAGCACCCCACAATGGGATGATGGAATTTTATCAGTCCTGCAGTGACACTCAATGGCCCATTAGCAGAAGATATCTCCCCTAGAGGGTGTTATCAGGGCTGAGTCATGGAAGAGATAAAGAACCCTGCCCCACCTGTTTATAGCAGTTGATGAAGATGGGGATTGAAAACATGCATTTGGTTACATCTTGCATGGCAGCCTGAAACAGTGGGGGAATCCCTGCTCAGGGGGTGAACACCACCCCCCTTACCCAAACTGGCTCAGCTGTAAAACTCCCACCCTGGGAAGGGCACACACACAGGGGACAATGTCACACTTGCCCTGCTCCAGGGGAGGTCTCGGTCCCTTGTCACTCATCTTTTCTCTTTCTTTCCATCTCTCTCTCTACCTCACATTTACTGTTCAATAAAATCCATTTTGGATTTGGTCGCGTTAGCACCTTAACTGGGGCAGAGGCATCTCTCTGACAATTTTCCTAACCATATTACCATATTATTTTGGCACAGTGAGTTCAGGGCACTGTTCTCTGATCCCAAGTGCCTTTGACAACAGCATGGTTCCCTCCACTGAGGAGGTTATGGTTCTTGCTGGAAGAACTCTTGGAAACTTGGACACAGTCGCTCCTTCCTCCTGGGGAACTTATGGGAGAAATGATGAGGAAAATGGCTTTTATGGGTGGCCAGTGTAAAGAAAATAATTTGTTGTGTTTCTTTATAAAGTTGTTAAAATCACTGGAGGAAAGGGAGCAAATGTTACCAGCGAGACTGACAAGGTTCATTCACCCCACGGTGAGGAACACAAGGCGCCTAAAAGTCCCACAAGAAGCCCAGCTCAAGTAGATAAATTTCCGAATAAGTCCTGAATTCCCAGGCTTGGGGGCTTTACCAAATGTGCCAATCATTTTTCTCTTTATCCCTGTCATCTTTGTGACTGCTACACAGAGCTTTCCATTCCTTTTAATAATCTGTATTGGGCCAAATTTCCACTTTCCTGTTATAGGAACTGGCCAGCAGCTGAGCTGGAGCTGTGCAGGAAGCAATGAATATTGGAATTGCCACATCACTGCTTGGAATGTTGGTTTATTCATATTTGGGATTTGTTTGCGCTTTCATCCCAAGTTACTTGTGGGAAGAGCATATATTCTTCAAAGTGATTTTGCAGAGTCAAGTTTGATTTCTATCAAGTTTATTTTGTCCAGTGCACAGAGGATGCTTAAGGGGTCCCTGTGCCTCTCACACTGGGGGATGCTTGGGAGGGGTTTGGGGGGGTTTTTCCTGTCCCTTTCACCCCAGGCCTTTCTGCAGGGGTTGAGCCTGTCCCTGTCACCCCAGGCTGTTCCCCAGGGGGTCTCCATCATTCTCACCCCAGGAAATGCCTGGGGGGTCTCCCTCCCTCTCACCCCTGTGCCAGGGGGTGCTCGGGGCAGTCTCTGTCCCTCTCAGCCCAGGGGACGCTCAGGGGTCTCTGTCCCCTCACCCTGGGGGATGCTCGGGTCATCTCCATCCCTCTGGCCTCAGGCAACGCCTGTGCAGGACTGGGGACCAGGGGCTCTGTGTCCCTCTCCCCGCTGAGGGTGCTCGGGGCTGGGGGGGCTCTCCCACCTTCTCACACCTGCGGAGGCCGGGGGGGTCTCTGTCCATCTCAGCCCTGGTGTGACCCCACCCAAACATCACCGGAGTCAGAGGGACAGAGACACCCCCAAACCCCCAGAAGGGCTGAGCATGGGATTTGGTTTGTTGCTGAGGATTTAGGAAGGTGCTGGAATTGGGACTGGGGTTGGAGTTGGGGCTGAGATTGGATTTGGCCTGGGATTGGGGTTAAGGCTAGACATGGGATTAACTTTCGGGCTGGGGTTGGGATAGATGAGTTTGGGACTGGGATGAGAATAATACAGAACTTTGAGTGTGTCTAAACATGGAGTGAGACTGAGACCAGAATTGGGGTCAGGTTTGGGATTGAGCTCACCAAGAGCGGGACAGGGGGGGTGTCACGGTGGGAAGGTTTGGGGAAAATCCTGGTTTGGGAAAAAACAAAATGTGAATGCCTTGGGTTGGGGACTCCTCCCATCCACGTCCATTTCTAGAAGTCACCTGATGTCCAAAAATCAAGAGTGAATAAAAAAAAGCCACCAGGAGTTTCCCATTTCCAGTCTCATCCCTCTTGGGTTATGGTTGGTCCCGCATCTCAGGGCTGGTGGGGATTCCATCGGTCCAGGGGATCCCTCCTCTCCAGGGTCCTGCTTTTGGATTCTGGGAGGTTCTGGGTCCCAAGGCCCCCCTCTCCAGCCTCCCCTCAATCCAGCCACTTGGGGTTCCCCCTTCTTTCCACCACCCTCTCCTGGTTTAGGGCAAATTTGGTTGAAACCCTCCAAAAGGAGTTTCCTCTAGAATGCCGATTCAGCAGCCCCACTCTCAGCCAGTCCGGGAAAATATTTCCGGGGAGAAAAGTATAAAAAAACTTTATTTTACAGGCAAAGCATTCACCAGCACAAAAACTGAACAATATTAAGCAATAAAATCTCCTGCTGCTCCAAAATAGATGACAATAGATGACAAACTCCTTAAGTCCCTGCTTGGGTTGTAGCTCCGCGCACTCCGGGTCTTATTAGTGTCTTATCAGTGTCTTATCAGTCTATCATCAGTCTATTATCATCTATTATAAGTCTCTTATCAGTCTATTATCAGTCTCTTATCAGTCCATCCAGCGCTGGAAATGCCTCGGCCCAGGTCCATGGCAGTGGGCTTCAGGTGGGAGCTGCCGGTGGTGTTCTGGTTGTTCAGTGCAGAGCAGGTTTAAACAGCTCCAGAGAAAAAGAAAAATCAAAGTCCAGGGAACTTCTCTGCCTGAGAGACCTAAAAGCTGACTAAAAGCAAAGGAGAGCTCTGTCCTGCTGTCTGTCCATACAGGAGCTGGAATGTAGAGGAGTGAGTGCAGTTTCTGAAAACAAACTGCAGATTCTTCCTCCTCCCCTTCACTCTCAGACCCAGCATTAAAGCTGCAGAACTCATTCTGGGCAAAACAGACCGATGGGGTACGAGCATCATGAAGGCACCCCAGGACACCCCTGTCAGGGTCAGGGGGTCCCGTCCCCGCCTCATCTCCGGGCTGCCGGGGGTCTCCCAGCTCCGGTATCGCCCCTTCCCCTCTCCCCGTCCCGGGGGTCCCCCGTTCCACAGCCCCGGCTCTCACGGGGATCCCCAAAACCAATGTCCCGCCCCGTCGGTACCGGGCCATCCCCACGTGGACCCCCCGGGACCCTCCCGAAGGGCGATCGCGGCTCCTCTCCCCCCGAAAAAGCTCCTCTTGGGGAGCCCGGAGATATCCGGGGCTCGAGTCCGGGATCTGCCGGCTACGAACACTCTCCAAAAAATCCTCCCGGAGACCCCTGGCTGGAGCCGGGGCGAGCTCGGCCTCCGCCCTCCCCTGCGGCTCGGGGCTGGGGGCGATGCTCCCGGAGCAGGGGATGCTGCAGGCTCAGCGTGCGGGCGCTGCGAGCGCCGCGATTCTCCGGCTCCCGCTCCCGCTCCTCCTCTCCCTCCTCTTCTTCCTGCATTTCCTCCGCTCACAGCCCGGGCCCCCCTTTCCCACCGCTCTGCCCCGCGGCCCCGCAGCACCGGCTGCTGGGTGGGGGAGCCCCCGATCGGCCCCAGGGCTGGGCAGGGGGCTCGGGGACCCTCCCGGGGCGGATCCGTCCCCCGGCCCGAGCCCCAAATTCCGCTCCGGGGCCGCCGGGCTCTGCGGGCCCGCCTGGCAACCGGTGAGTCATCAGCGGGAAAAGATCTGGTTGGCTGGAAATTGGTTAGCGCCTCTTCTGATTGGCTGGAATTGTGAAAGGCGCTTCGCCCTGCCGGTGTCCCTGGGAGCTGCGGAGTCCAGGCGGAAGCCTTTTCCAGTTTCTTTCTGTTCTGTGAGTCCTCTTCCCGATTTCTTTCTCTCCCTTTCTCCTCCCTATTTCTTGTTCCGTTCAGTCCACGTTCAATAATCGTCGGTTGCGTTCCCACGCCCTCATTCGCTCCTTCACTGGGGAAGAGGCGTTTCTCCCTCGCGGGGTCGTAATCCATGGGCAGGGTCCCTTCCCACCCCAGTCCTTCCAGGACTCGCTTCTATTTCCTCCCTCCCTCTGCTTCCAGAGGGGATGGTGCTGGAAAATGTCCATCAAAGCCACCTTTGCTGTGTGCTCTGGGAGCCCACAGAGCTGCTGGATCTTCTCCCCTTGGGAGAGAAGCTCCTTGGGAGGCACGGCAGGAGCAGCACCCTGGGAGCCTCGGGAATGCCCCTCTGGGATCCACGGCACACACTGCCAGGGTCTGGAATTCCAGTTCTCAGCTATGAAAAGATGTTCCTGCCCTTGAGGGCAAAGCTGTCAAGAAGGAGCCAAAACCCAAGTGGAGCAAGATCTTACAGTGGCATTTCACTGCCCGCCTTCCTAACTTCACCCATGGCTGCTGTAGCTCCTGAATTGGGAATTAAATCCGGGCACGGTCTTTGGTGTGAGCTGCCCTGGGTCAAGGGAGACCCTGAGAGAGAAACAGAGCAGGGGAAGAGAGGCAGGAGAGAAAGGAGGGCACAAACACAATCAGCTGAGAAGGTGGCACTCTGAAAACAGACCAGAATTGACTGAAAAGCAATATAACAGAAAGGAATAATTTTGCATATTTTAGTTACTATCAAAATACAATTTCTTCCCCTTCTCACAAATCTCATCCCAGTGTCATTCAGCAGGGCTATCAAAAAGTCCTTAACTCTGGGTGGATGTTCCAGGCTGCAGCCACAAGGAAAGAGGGAATGGGGATTTTCCTGCTCCTGGGGAGTTTGACATCCTCAGCTGAGGAGAGGAGGAGGCACCAGAAGAAAAGGGCAGCCAGGCTTCACCCTTCCTCCAGAAAGAGGGTGGAAATCTCTCGTACTGTCTGCAGCTGCTCCCACTGCAGGGATATGAGGGCTGATTCCAGAGCCCCAAAGGTCACAGTCAGGGCTGCCCTCAGGGAATGCTCGCCTGGTATGGAGGGGCAGTGTGGGAGCACCTGGATCTTGGAGCATCCAACTGCCCCCATGTTTGGAGGTGCCTGAGGAGGGCTGGGATAATACCAGGGACATCCTGCAGTGACATCCCCTCTGTCCCGCTCTGGGTGAGCTCAGTCCCAAACCTGACCCTGACCCTGGTCTCAGTCTCACTCCATGTTTAGACACACTCACAGTTCTGTTTTCACTATTCTCATCTCAGTGCCTGACTCGTCTAGCCCCAGACAGAATCCCAACAGCAGCCCAAAAGCCAATCCCATGTCTCGCCTTAACCTCAATCCCAGCTCTAATCCAAATCTCAGCCCCAACTCCAAGCCCAGCCCCAATTCCAGCCCTTTCCTAAATCCTCAGCCCCAAACCAAATCCCAGGTTCAGCCCTTCTGGGGGTTTGGGGGTGTCTCTGTCCCTCTGACCCCGATGATGTTTGGGTGGGGTCACAGCAGGGCTGAGAGGGACAGAGACCCCCCCGGCCTCCGCAGGTGTGAGAAGGTCAGAGAGCCCCCCCAGCCCCGAGCACCCTCAGCGGTGAGAGGGACACAGAGCCCCTGGTCTCCAGCCCTGCACAGGCATTGCCTGAGGCCAGAGGGATGGAGACCCCCTGAGCATCCCCCAGGGTGAGAGGGACAGAGACCCCTGAGCATGCCCTGGGCTGAGAGGGACAGACACTGCCCCGAGAACCCCCTGGCACAGGGGTGAGAGGGAGGGAGACCCCCCAGGCATTCCCTGGGGTGAGAATGATGGAGACCCCCTGGGGAATGGCCTGGGGTGACAGGGACAGGGACAATCGCAACAAATTCCTCCTGAGCGTCCTCCAGGGTGCGAGGCACAGAGACCCCTTGAGCATCCCCAGGGCACTGGACAAAATAAACTAGGCAGAAATCAAACTTAATCCTACATAAAATACTTTGATGAATATTTGATTTTCCCGAGAGTCACATGTGATGGAAATGCAAACAAATCCCAAACAGGAATTAACTGACAATAGAAGAAATTCTGTGGCAATTCTACGTTTCATTGGTTCCTGCACAGCTCCAGCTCAGCTGCTGGCAGGTTCCAATAAAAGAAAAGCGGAAATTAGGCCCAATACAGATTATTAAAAGGAAGGGGAAACTCTGTGGAGCTATCACAATGGTGACAGGGATGTAGAGGAATAATGATTCTCACATTTGGCAAAGAACGCAAGCCTGTGAATTCCAGAGTTATTTGTGAATTTAGCTACTTGAGCTGGGCTTTTTGTGGGATTTATAGCAGCCTTGTGTTCCTCACCATGGGGTGAATGAACCTTGTCAGTCTCACTGGGATCATTTCCTCCCTTTCCTCCAGTGATTTTAACAAACTTTTCAAGGAAGGACAACAAAATATTTTCTTTTTCACTGGCCACCTACAACAGCCAATTTCCTCATCAGTTCTCCCATAAGTTGTTCAGAGGAAGCTGTGTCCAAGTTTCCAAGAGTTCCTCCAGAGAGAACCACAACCTCCTCCTTGGAGGGAACCATCCTGTTGTCAAAGGCACTTGGGGTCAGACAACAGTGCCCTGAACCCACTATGGAAAAATAATGTCGCAATCTGGTTAAGAAAATTGTTGGAGAGATTCCTCTGCCCCAATTAAGATGCTAAAAAGACCAAATCCAAGGTGGATTTTATTGAACAGTAAATGTGAGGTAGAGAGAGAGATGGAAAGAAAGAGAAAAGGGGGGAGAGTAAGGGAGTGAGAGGGACCGAGACCTCCCCTGGAGCAGGGCAAGTGTGACATTGTCCCCTGTGTGTATGGCCTTCCTGGGGTGGGGGTTTTACACCTGAGCCAGTTTGGGTAAGGGAGGTGGTGTACACCCCCTGAGCAGGGATTACCCCACTGTTTCAGGTTGCCATGCAAGATGTAACCAAATGCATGTTTTCAATCCCAAACTTCATCAACTGCTATAAACAGGTGGGGCAGTGTTCTTTATCTCTTCCATGACTCAGCCCTGATAACACCCTCCAGGGGAGATATCTTCTGTGAATGGGCCATTGAGTGTCACTGCAGGACTGATAAAATTCCATCATCCCATTGTGGGATGCTCTGCCCAGGGGGAGGAACCAAGCATTCCTACCTGGATATAAGCTGAGCCTTGCTACAACCAGGAGCAGCTTGCCTACTGGATTCCCAGAGGACAAGAGCTCCATAACCTCCACTGGACCTTCAGAGGAAGACCAGACCATTCTACAGGATCACAGCTTTGACAGAATCACGTTCATCACTCCAACAGGACTGCAGCCACCATTTAATGGGACTGCTGCCACCACCCTGACCAACAGGGTGTCAGGTTATATCCTGACTCTGTGAGTTTAAGGCAGTGTTTCTGTATCATTGCCCTGATCCTAATTTTGTTTTTGAATTGGAATTCTGACTTAGACTCTCCGACTCTTTTGCCTTCAATCCGGTGCAAAATTTAGTGTGCTCATTTCTTGTTTTCCTCCCAAAACAGAATTTCCCGTTCCTAAAACTTAGCCAGGTAGAGGGAGAGACTGCGAGGAAGAGGAAGATGCCCCAGGACACCCAGGCAGGTGAGGAGGAAGTCAGTGCCCCTTTCCCTCTCTGTTCTGCTCCGTCTCCCAGCCTAGCACAGCCCCCGGCTGCAGGACAACCCTGCTGCCAACACCATCCTACCGGGGATTCACTGGGGGGATCTCCTTCCCCTTCCCTGTGGCACGGAGGCAAATCCCATCCTCTCCTTGTCTTTCCTCCCCCAGAGAAGAAGCTGAGGATTGGGACCAGGGAGGACAAATCCCCACAGCAGAACCTCAAGGAAGAGGCCGTTATGAGTGACTCCAGGGCACAGGAATCCAACAGGGAGGAAAATCCCCACAGATTTCATAGGAAGAGGGGCTCCAAACCCAGTCTGGGGTGCTCTGAGGAGGAAAGACCCACCCTGAGCCAGGAAGGTGGACAGAGCTTCAGCCAGAGCTCAGAGCTGGTGGTCCATGAGCAGCTTCATGATGGAGAGAAGCGCTACAAGTGCTTGCAGTGTGGGAAGAACTTCAGACAGAGCAGCACCCTGATCCGCCACCAAAGCATCCACACTGGGGAATGGCCCTACGAGTGTGGGGAGTGTGGGAAGGGCTGCAGCTGCAGGTCAGAACTCATCAGGCACCAACGCATCCACACTGGGGAGAGGCCCTACGAGTGTCCCCAGTGTCAGAAGAGGTTTCGGACCAGCTCCAATCTCCTCCAGCACCAGCAGTTTCACACAGAGGAGAGGCCCTTCCGCTGCCCTGAGTGTGGGAAGGGCTTCAAGCAAAACTCCAACCTCATCAGGCACCGGCGCACCCACACTGGGGAGAGGCCCTACAAGTGCCCAACCTGTGGGAAGAGGTTTCACACCAGCTCCAATCTCCTCCTGCATGAGCGGATTCACATGGATGAGCAGCCCTTCCGCTGCCCTGAGTGCGGGAAGGGCTTCAAGCACAACTCCACTCTCATCAGGCACCGGCGCATCCACACTGGGGAGAGGCCCTACGAGCGTCCCCAGTGTGGGAAGAGCTTCACCCAGAGCTCTCACTTGACCAGTCACCAACGGAGGCACTAGAAAAGGGAAGGCCTCCAATGCCCCAAGTGCAGGAGGATTTTGTGCACTGCCCCAACTCTAATCATTGGAGTATCCATGTTGGGAAGAGCCCTGATGATCCATGTTCCCATGATCCATGCTGGGAAGACACCTTTACCTTTTCCTGTCCCTGCCAATGACATTATGTGGGATGGAAAAACAGGAAGGTCTGGCCATGGCCCTGTCATTACATTCACTCCCACATCAGGTCATTCCCAGGGGCAGGAAATGGACTCTCTCTCTCCCTGAGGAGAAGGATGAAATTTCCAGGCAGGGGAAATTGTGGCCAGGAAGACCCAGAAAATTGTGTTGTAGTTTTTCCTGTAAACAGTCCCTTCTGTTATCAATATTGTTTCTGTTTTCGTTTGTTCCTTATCTCGTTGGTGTTCTCAGTAAATTGTTCTTATCCCAGCCCAGGATCTTTGCCTTTTGTGCTTTCCATGGGAGGCCGGAGGGCAGTGGGGAAAGTGCAGTTTTAGCAGGAGCAGGAAATTGGGGAATCCCATTCCTGAAGCCCAGCCCGTGGAAACCGAGCATCCAAGCTGGTCCCAGCCCTGGTGGCCATGGCAACAGCCTTGGGAGCGGGTCCCTGGCTGGGGCTGTGGGAACCTCTTCCCTCTGGTGCCCAGGGACAGGAGTGGAGGGAATGGCTGCAGCTGAGTCGGGGCAGGCTCAGGTTGGATGTCAGGAAAAGGTTTTTGCCCAGAGGCTGCTGGGGCCCTGCCCAGGCTCCCCAGGGAAGGGTCCCAGCTCCAGGGCTCTCTGAGCTCCAGCAGCGTTTGGGCAGCACTGCCAGGCCCAGGCTGGCATTGTTGGGGTGTCCTGTGCAGGGCCAGCAGTTGGACTGGAGGATCCTGATGGGTCCCTCCCAACTCAGCCAATTCTGTGGTTCTGGGATCCCATGAGCCTGGGGATGGTACTGCCAATGGTTGCCATGGCAACGGGCTGTGGCTGCAGGCCTGAGCTGGTGTCCATGGCAACCACACCGGCATCGGGTCTCCATGGAGCTGCCATGGAAACTGACAATAGCAACAGGGGTCCTGGTGATGGTTGCTATGGAAACTGACCATGGCAACAGGAGGCTGGTGATGGTGTCCTGCTAAGGATCAGATTTGTCACAGGCCCTCAGAGAGGTTCCATGGGAACTTTCCAAGAGTCCCCAGGCTGTTCCAGAGCTGGAATGCCACAGGCAGAGACAGGGGCCCCATGGAGACCTCCCAGAGCTTTCTGTGGATGTTAAAGAGCACTGTGGTCAGAGGCAGTCACAGCCATTCCGTGGTGACATCCGAGGGGACCTTGTGCTGCAAAGGCACCCATCTTGAACAGGCACTCACGGGGGCTCCACGGTGACATCCCAGGAGTCCCCAGGCTCCCAAAGAGCCAGGATGTCCCAGACACTCACAGGGGTTTCTGTCATGGGCACAGTGGGAGCTTCAGGCAAAAGCCTCATTTCTTAATTGGAGAAACTCCTTCTGAGACATGAGGTGGAGAAATGACTTCCAACAGCCTCCATGGATCCTCAAATCTTTGCAGGACCCCTAGACTTCTAAAATTCCTTCAAAGAGAGGAGACTGGGAGTTGCTGGATCCAATCTCAGCCCCAGAATTTGTCAAATGTGTAAAAGATTGAACAGGTGGAATTTGACTAACAGAATTTGTCCTGCAGGATTCATGATAGAATACCAGATGAATTTATATAAATATGTCTCTGGCTTATTCTGATCATGATCAGATGGAAAGATCAGCAGCACAGTTATTTACTCCATATTTCAGGAGCTATAACAATTATTAGAATATAGTGCTCTAGGAAGCAATTTTGAAGTCAGCATGGCCTTGCTGGAGTTGTTGGAGCCCATTGCAGGCAGAGCCTCCTGCTCCAGCAGAAACTGCCTTTCCTGTTGTCCTGGTTTAGGGCAAGTTTGTTAAAGAATCTGCAAAGGAGAGCCCCTCCAGAAAGCAAATCCACACTGCCCCTCCCCTCCAACTGGTTCGGGAAGAATTCCTCGGAGAGAGGTGGAAAGAACCTGTTTGTTTGACTGGCATAGTATCCCCCAGCACACAAAATGAACAATACCAGGTGACACCGCTTTGAGAAAGATGGCAAAATCAGAAAGTCTCTTTCAGGGGTGGTTGCTCTGTTCTCAATCCCTCCAGTGCTGGGGCAGCTGCTGCAGCCAAAACTTTGGTGTTCCCGGGTCCCAGTCCAGAGCAGGTTTGAGATGGTCACAGAAACAGGAGAGGAGAAACAGTCCAGGAAGGGATGTGGACTGTTTAGCTAGAACTAGCTAATAAGCAGAAGCCAAAGCAGAGCAGAAACGAGAGCAGAAAAGAGAGCAAGCAAAGCAGCAAGCCGAAAGCAAGAAGTGAAAACAGCCCTATGTACCGCTTGTCTCTGTGTTCCTGATAAGAGAAACCCAAACAAAACTTCCACACTTCAGAGCCGGTCTTAAAGGCACAGAACAGATGAATGGGGATACAAGCATCATAACGTCACCCCAGGACATTCCACCCCTTATCCCCATATCATCAACATACTACAACACATCATGCATTATTCATACAAAATTTCCATCTGTTCCCCCAAAATTTACAAGCAATACCCATCATGCCTTCATCACATCCCCACACTGGACCACTGAATCCAGGCCCTATATTACAGAGCTGCAGGATTCCCCCTTTTCACTTTACTCACTTAAAGCTCCATCTATCACTTGCTCAGACCTTCGACACTTACACATTTCCTTCTATCTCATGTCTGTATGTACAGACAATGGCAGTAACATCCAATGAACAGTGATATTGCATATCATTCTTACCCCACAATCAGATCTCCCTGAGGTACACATCGTATTGTTCCATCTCTTTGCATTATCCACAATGTGCAACCTGGTCCCTGAGCAAAGACAACCCCACGAATGGGTTTGCCTGTACTCAAGGCAGAATTGATCCACACAGTCTTCCCTAACAAACCTCTGATATATACCACTGGGACTTTGTCTCCTTCTATTATATTCAGGGACTCAGACTGGGCAGGACCTGCTCGGCTGGTGGAAACTCAGGTGTTAACTAACCATGTGACCTTTGCTAAATGCTGCTCCCAATTTTTGAAAGATTACCCACCCAAAGCTTTCAACTGAGTTTTTAGTAGTCCATTGTACCTCTCCACTTTTCCTGCAGCTGGTGCATGGTAGGGAATATGGTACACCCACTCAATGCCATGTTCCCTAGCCCAGGTGTTGATAAGGCTGTTCTTGAAATGAGTCCTGTTGTCTGACTCGATCCTCTCAGGGGGGCCATGTCTCCACAGAACTTGCTTTTCAAGGCCCAGGATGGTGTTCCGGGCCATAGCATGAGACACAGGGTAGGTTTCCAACCATCCAGTGGTGGCCTCCACCATGGTCAGCACGTAGCGCTTGCCCTGGTGTGTCTCGGGCAGTGTGATGGAGTCAATCTGCCAGGCCTCCCCATACTTGTACTTGGACCACCGCCCACCGTACCAGAGGGGCTTCAGTCGCTTGGCCTGCTTGATGGCAGCACATGTCTCACAGTCATGGATAACCTGAGAAATACTGTCCATGGTTAGATCCACCCCTTGCTCTTGTGCCCACTTATAGGTGGCATCTCTGCCCTGGTGGCCTGAGGCATCATGGGCCCATCAATCTAGGAATAACTCTCCCTTATGTTCCCAATCTAGATCTATTTTGGACACCCTTATCTTTGCAGCTTGGTCTACCTGCTCATTGTTTTGGTGCTCCTCATTGGCTCTACTCTTGGGTACATAGGCATCTACATGGCAGACTTTCACAGGCAGTTTCCCTACCCTGGTAGCAATGTCTTTCCACTCATCAGCAGTCCAAATCAGTTTCCCTCTACGTTGCCAGTTAGCCTTTTTCCATCTCTCCAGTCATCCCCACAGAGCATTGGCTACCATCCATGAATCAGTGTAGAGGTAGAGCTTTGACCACTTCTCTCTCTCAGCAATGTCCAGGGCCAGTTGAACAGCTTTGAGTTCCTCAAGTTGGCTTGATCCACCTTCTCCTTCGGTAGCTTGTGCAACCTGTCGTGTGGGGCTCCATACGACTTCTTTCCACTTCCGGTTCATCCCTACGATTGGACAGGAACCATCAGTGAAAAGACCGTAGTGTGTTTCCTCTGGGGGCAGTTGGTTATAGGGAGGAGCCTCTTCAGCACGTGTCACTGGTTCTTGTTCCTCTTCATCTGTGACACAAAAATTCTCACCTTCAGGCCAATTTGTAATGACCTCCAAAATCCCGGGGCGATTCAGTTTACCTATATGGGCGTGCTGAGTGATGAGAGCAATCCACTTGCTCCATGTAGCACTGGTGGCATGGTGAGTGGAAGGAACCTTGCCTTTGAACATCCACCCCAGCACTGGTAGTCGGGGTGCCAGGAGGAGTTGTGTTTCAGTGCCCATTATCTCCGAGGCAGCCTGGACTCCTTCATAGGCAGCCAAGATTTCCTTCACTGTGGTAGTGTAGTTGGCTTCAGACCCTCTGTAGCTTCGACTCCAAAATCCCAGTGGTCGACCCCGAGTCTCCTCAGGCTCCTTCTGCCAAAGGCTTCAGGAAAAGCCGTGGTTCCCGGCTGCAGAGTAGAGCACGTTCTTTACCTCTGGTCCTGTCCTGACTGGGCCAAGGGCTACTGCATGAGCAATCTCCTGCTTGATCTGGACAAAGGCCTGTTGCTGCTCAGGGCCCCACTGGAAATTGTTCTTCTTGCGGGTGACCAGGTAAAGAGGGCTCACGATCTGACTGTACTCAGGAATATGCATCCTCCAAAAACCTATTGCACCCAAGAAAGCTTGTGTCTCTTTCTTATTGGTGGGTGGAGACATTTCTGTGATCTTGTTGATGACATCTGTAGGAATCTGACGCCGTCCATCTTGCCACTTCACTCCCAGGAATTGAATCTCACGAGCTGGTCCCTTTACTTTGCTCTTTTTAATGGCAAAAGCAGCTCCCAGGAGAATCTGGATGATTTCCTTCCCTTTCTTGAACACTTCCGCAGCTGTGTTTCCCCACACAATGATGCCATCAATATACTGCAGATGTTCTGGAGCCTCACCCTTTTCCAGTGCAGCCTGGATCAGTCCATGGCAGATGGTGGGGCTGTGCTTCCACCCCTGGGGCAGTCGGTTCCAGGTGTACTGCACTCCCCTCCATGTGAAGGCAAACTGAGGCCTGCATTCTGCTGCCAGAGGGATGGAGAAAAATGCATTGGCAATGTCTATAGTGGCGTACCACCTTGCTGCCTATGACTCAAGCTCATACTGGAGCTCTAATATGTCTGGCACAGCAGCACTCAGTGGTGGAGTCACTTCATTCAATGCACGGTAGTCCACAGTCAATCTCCATTCTCCTTCAGATTTTCACACAGGCCAGATGGGGCTGTTGAAAGGTGAGTGGGTCTTGCTGACCACCCTTTGGCTCTCCAGCTCTCGGATCATCTTACGGATGGGGATCACAGCATCTCGAGTGGTCCTATACTGTCGTTGATGCACTATGGAAGTGGCAATTGGCACTCGTTGCTCTTCTCCCGTCAGGCATCCTACTGCAGATGGATTCTCAGACAACCCAGGCAAGGTGTTCAATTGCTGGATGCCCTCTGTCTCTACAGCAGCTATTCCAAATGCCCATCTGAGTCCTTTTGGGTCTTTGAAGTACCCACTTCGAAGGTAGTCTATGCCCAAAATACATGGGGCCCCTGGGCCAGTCACAATAGGATGCTTCTTCCACTCATTTCCCGTTAGGCTCACATCAGCTTCCACCAAAGTGAAATCCTGGGATCCCCCTGTCACACCAGCAATAGAAACAGACTCTGTCCCCACATGTCTTGATGGGATTAATGTGCATTGCGCACCAGTATTGACCAAAGCTTTGTATTCTTATGGTTCAGATGTGCAAGGCCAACGAATCCACACAGACCAGAAAACACGATTTTCCCTGGCCTCTACCTGGCTAGAGGCAGGGCCCCTCTAAGCCTGGTTATCCTTCTTTCCCAGGGTGTATGTTTTGGATGTTCCTTCGAGGGGATCAGACACGTCATCATCATCATACCTGGCCGTTTGGCTACGGGCAACTGGAGCTGCTTCTATTCTGGTGGCTTCCTTCAGTTCACACACCCGTCGTGCCAGAACAGCGGTAGGTTTCCTATCCCACCTTCTCATGTTTTCCCCACAATCACGCAGGTAAAACCACAGCTCAGCTCGTGGGGTGTATCTTCTCTCACCATCTGGGAAACGTCTGCCTTGGATACCAGAACCTCGGATCTGTACTGCTGAAATTTGGAGAAGGTCTTCTTTAATCTCCTCTCTAAGCTTCTTATGGTTCTCCTCTATCTTATCCTCTAAGTTCTGCAGACGTGTTTCTACCGCTGCGATTCTGGCATGTGTCGGGCCATGTACAGCATCTGCATATGCTCGGAGCTTCCTTGCCATGTCAAGCACAGTCTCACCCCTCTCATCCCTCTTCATGATGGCTAAGGCAGAAGCATATTCGTATGGCCCAAGTCGTACGAGTTTTTGCCACATCACAGATGTGCATGGTACTAAGTCTGGGTACCTAGTTGTTGCATCATCTGAGAAGATAATCTCTGCCACTGCCATTTCTCTCAGGCATTGGATCCCTTGCTCTATTGTCTTCCACTGAGTTTGCTGCATATAGAGATCATCTGCACACAGGTATCTTTCTGCTACACTTCTTAGGACCCGTTCCCAGAGGCTGTGAGAGTTAGCCCCCCTCATCATTCCTTGGTCTATGACAGGATCCTGTGACAGGGATCCCAAATGCCTGGCTTCAGTGCCATCCAGAATTGTAGCCTCGCCTGCAGCATCCCAGAGACGGACCAGCCAACTAATTATGGATTCATCAGACCTTCGAGTGTAATCCTTCTGTAGGCCACGAAGGTCCTTCAGGGAAAAGGACTCAATATTGGCATCTGATCTTGCACCTGCTGCTTTGACTCCTGATTTTAGGTCAGGAGGCACTGAGGTTCCTTCTCCTTCATCATCATCATCATCATCATCGTCCACTGGTCGATTGGTCTTGGCTGTGCATTTCCCACTTCTAGTGCTGGTAGCAACAGCCATGGGTTTAGATGCTGGCTTCGAGCCTAGAGTGTTAGCTGCAGCCTGAGTCACTGGGACAGTTGCTGATTTATCTCCCTGCCCCCCTGCCTCTGTCTGCTGCCCTAGAGTATCTAGCAGTGTGCGATAAGCATATGCCAGGGTCCAGCTCACTGCAATGACCTTCCTCTCCTTAGGCTCATCCTGGTACTTCTCTTTCAGATATTTCCCCACCTCAGCTGGGTTCTGAATTTGTTCATGGGGAAAATCTCAGACTATAGGGTCAGAGAATTCCTTCAGGATTTGGCCCATATCCTCCCATTTCCCACACCACTTAGGATTTTCCACACCAGGGTTTACTCCTGAGTCAGGGGTCTCATCAGCCCATCTAGAAATCTCAGCCCTCATTCTAGAGAAGCAGCAGACTGTATAGAGGAAGGTTACCAGACTGAATACCAGGAAGATGGTTTCTTTAACATTGAAGGGAAACTGAACATCCCTCACTAGTGATGCAACTGATTCATAGGAGAAGGAGGAAAGCAGAGGCTGAAAAACCTCATTCCCTCCTGCTCCTCCTGCGAAAAACTGGATGCATAACCATAGCCATGAACCAGTCATACCTGGAGCAGACCCTAGCATGTTTATAAACTTCTTGCACATTATTGCCACCAAACCCAGCAGGATAGCTATTCTGGTCACAGCCCCTCTGATGTAAAAACTACGTATTAGGGGCAATACTAAAGCTATTTCTGGATAAGAAAATAAACCTAGGGACCAGAGAGGTATTAAAATCTCAAAAAACCCTAGGGACCAGAAATGCATTCAAACCTTCACCCCAATAGACATGAATCCAAAAAGCATGGCTATTAGCTGATTTAAACGAACACAGAGTAATAGCAGCCAAAATGCAGTCAAAACCGGGTTTTTCCACTCTCTCTCTCGCCTCACGTTTGGGCGCCAAAGATTTGTCCTGGTTTAGGGCAAATTTGTTAAAGAATCTGCAAAGGAGGGCCCCTCCAGAAAGCAAAACCCTCACGCCGCACCCCCCCCCCCCAACCAGTTTGGGAAAAAATTCCTTGGAGAGAGGTGGAAGGAACCTGTTTATTTGACTAGCCCAGCAGCCCCCAGCACACAAAATGAACAATACCCGATGACACCGCTTTGAGAAAGATGGCAAAATCAGAAAGTCTCTTTCGGGGGGTGGTTGCTCTGTTCTCAGTCCCTCCGGCGGTGGGCCAGCTGCTGCAGCCGAACCTTCGGTGTTCCCGGGTCCCAGTCCGGAGCAGGTTGGAGATGGTCACCGAAGCAGGAGAGGAGAAACAGTCCAGGAAGCAATGTGGACTGTTTAGCTAGAACTAGCTAATAGGCAGAGGTGAAAGCAGAGCAGAAGCAAGAGCAGAAAAAGAGAGCAAGCAAAAGCAGCAAGCTGAAGCTGGAAGTGAAAAACAGCCTTATGTACCGCTTGTCTCTGTGTTCCTGATAAGAGAAACCCAAACAAAACTTCCACTCTTCAGAGCCGGTCTCAAAGGCACAGAACAGATGAATGGGGATATACAAGCATCATAACGTCACCCCAGGACATCTGGGCAGCACCAAGGGCCTCTCCCCAGCCCAGCCCGGCCGGCTCTGGCTCCACAGCTCTGCTGAGGCCAGGCTGCTCTGGGCACTGCCCCACGGCCTCAGCCCCTGGCAAGGGCACAGCAGTAGCTGCAGCTGCCACAGGACTCAGCCCCAGCCATGGGGAAGGTGCTTGGCCAAGGCCAAAGGAGTCTCCCTGGCTGCCCTGCTCCCCTTGGGCTCAGGTGCTGAGAGCTCTGCAGCCCCTGCTGCCATCCCATCTGCCCAGGGCAGCACAAGAGCCCTGGCCTTCGGGCCATCAAGAGCTGCTCCTGCTCCAGGCCCAGGGCCCATGCCAGAGCTGGGGAAGCCACAAAGCTGTGCCCATTTCTGCTCATTGCTGCTCTCATGGGGATGGATCCTCAGCCACTTGGAGGTTGCTGATGAATTTTGCTACTTCAGAGGCCTCTCCTTTCTAGAGCTCCTCAGTTCAGGAATTCAGAGAGCCAAGCTCATAAACATTTATGCAAAACTCCTGAAAAAGAAAAGTCCCTGGGAATAATTGTAGTTTTCAATTCTTCTGTGTTTAGTTAGACAGATTTCAGAAGTATATTCCAAGTGAATACACTGTATTGAAAACAATGCAGAGAGAATAGTTTTGTCCCCTTAAGTTTTTATTTCCCTGTTTATAGATTGATATCAGTGATATCCAATTGACATTGATCCCCAGCACCTTCTAATGCAGTCTGTATGGATATGAAAATCAAGACCCTTCATGGCTGACAATCAGTAACACTTTCCTCCCACCCCCTCCTCACTCTGTCCCTCATCCAACCCCTGGCACTTGTACGGATCAGGAATGGTGTGGCCAGTAGGAGCAGGGCAGTGATTCTTCCACTATGGTCAGCACTGGTTGGGCAGCACCTCAAGTGCTGTGTCCATTTCTGGGTCCCCCCTAATTTAGGAAGGACTTGGAGGGGCTGGAGCACGTCCAGAGAAGGGCAACAAGGCTAGGGAGAGGTCTGGAGCACAAGTTCTGTGATGAAAAGGCTGAGGGAGCTGGTGTTGTTTATCCTGGAGAAGAGGAGGCCCAGGGGAGACAAGGCAGTGTCAGGGCATGCTGTGGTGTGTTCTTAAGTTCGTTAGTTGGCTCCCCCCATTTTCTGTATTACTTCCTGCTGCTACCCTGCCAGTTAGGTTGCTATGGAAATGAAACTGCTCCTCCCTTAGTTTCTCTTATAAAGTGAAAGTTGTTTCCTCCTTGGGGTCAGGCAATCACTCTTTTTCTCCTCCCAGGTTTCGAGAATTTTCTTTTCTCTGGGAGGTATGGTTGGCTGTAGCCCCGGAGCCCCTCCTATGATTTATAACAGTTGGTTACTTTAGTATATCAGTTATGTTTCGTACCTCCAAATATGTATTTCTATTGCTTAGCCGAGTTTCCCTGCCTTCTTCCCCCCTTTTCCCTTAAAACCCTCTCCTGCCCCTTGTTCGGGGCCATTTGCTGAGTGTTTCCCCTCCTTGTTGGTTCTTCTGTAATAAACCGACAGTTTACCCCCAGCAAGTGGTCGCCTCCTAATTCGTCTCTCACCGCGCTGCTCCAAGCTATCCCCCAGCTCAGCCCGAGGCCAAAGACGCCGAGGGGGGCTGTTTTCTGATGCGCAGGGGCCCTGGCCTTCGCCCCTCACCAGATAGCTGGATTCCAGGGCTGTTCACGCCCCCGCGCAAGGGCACAGGTTGGACTTGATGATCTCCAAGGTCTTTTCCAACCTTGCTGATTCTGGGATTCTCTGATATCACCCTTGGAGCAGTTGCAGGATGAGCCCTGTGCCGCCTCTTCAGAAGGAGGGAACGGGCTGGGCAATAGGAAGAAATTTGCTAAAAGAAGGGTAAAGAAAGCAAAGGTGAAGCAAAGGAAGTGCTCAGGGCAGTTTGGGGAAGGCTGCCAGGCAGCCCTGGCTCTAAGAAACAGTGTCTGCAGTGGCACAGGAAACTCCTGGCTGATGGGAACTAACTTTCTGGCTGACTGCAGAGGCCAGGACAAAGCTGAGTGCTTTCCCTGGTGTCCCCCAGCCCTTGCTGGCCCCAGGAGCTGATGGCATTTGTGCTCCCTCAGGTTCATGTCCCCACAGCAACAGCATGGGGGTGCTCTTGCCTGCTGTGTACAATGCAAACAGGGGCTGCTGAGCCAGTGCTGCCGTGTCTGGGCCTGCAAGGATGGGGCACCTGTGTGAGCTGGGGGAGAGGCCAGGGCTGCAGAGGGGGGATGTTGTTGGCAGCTCCATGAGGACGCTCTGGGATGCTGCCCTGGGCTGTGCAGCACACTGGGGATGGATCAGCTCCTGCTCTGCTGCTCCTTCCCGTCTGTCCCAGGGCCCTTGCAGAGCCCCAGCCCTGCTGTTTGCCCCCAGCCTGCCCACGGCCAACCTGGGGCTGCTCACGGGGCTTTTCTCTGCTGAGCATTGGCCTGGGTGTGTTCTTGAGAGAGCCTGGGCAAGGAGCCTGGAGCCCCCCGGCCCTGGGCTGAGGCGTCAGCGCTGCCCCAGCAGTGCCCATGGCCTGTCCCTGCTGCAGCCCCGGCACTGCCTCCCCCAGGGCTGTGCCCGGCCCCGAGAGCACTCAGGCCCTGCAGCAACACCAGGGCCACCAGAGCAGCGGGGCAAGGCCACGGCAGCAGCACTGGCAACACCAAGTGCTGCTGCTGCTGCTGCTGGGCCAGCACTGATCTGCCCCCAGCTCTGCACACAGACATTGCCGCTGCAGTTCCACAGAAGTTAACAAAAGGGCATCTCTGCAGAAAACTCTGCTGGGAGCTCCTTTAGTTCCTTTAAAGCCACCAAGAGTGCAACCCCTCATTGATACAGTCTGTGGCCACAGGGAAGATGGAGAGAAACAAAATGAGCAATGGCACAAAGAATGGCTTTTCTTAGTGGACAATATGAATACCTAAAATGAAGGAATAAATACCACCACAACCAAACCAACAAGAAGTATCAATGATGACTTTTATTACAAGTGATTGGCAGAAATTGGCCAGCATATTTAATGTTCCTGAAAGCATCCAGTCATCATTGTCCGCACTGCAGCCTTGAGCTCCTGGTTCCTCATGCTGTAGATGAGGGGGTTCAGGGCTGGGGGCACCACCGAGTACAGAACTGACAGGGCCAGATCCAGGGATGGGTAGGACATGGAGGGGGGCTTCAGGTGAGCAAATGTGCCTGTGCTGAGGAAAAGGGAGAGCACACCCAGGTGAGGGAGGCAGGTGGAAAAGGCTTTGTGCCGTCCCTGCTCAGAGGGGATCCTCAGCACCACCCTGAAGATCTGCACATAGGAAAAAACAATGAACACAAAACAACCAAATGTTGCACAGATGGAAAACACAAGAAGCCCAAATTCCCTGAGCTTTGAGTGTGAGCAGGAAAGCTTGAGAATGGTGGGGATTTCACAGAAGAACTGGCCCAGGGCATTGCCATGGCACAGGGGCAGGGAAAATGTATTGACTGTTTGCAGAAGAGCATTGAGAAAGGCACTGGCCCAGGCAGTTCCTGCCATGTGGGCACAAGCTCTGCTGCTCATGAGGGTCCCATAGTGCAGGGGTTTGCAGATGGACATGTAGCGGTCATAACACATGATGGTCAGGAGAAAATACTCTGCTCCCATGAAGAAGATCAGCAGAAAAACCTGAGTAGCACATCCTTTGTAGGAGATGGTGCTGGTGTCCCAGAGGGAATTGTGCATGGCTTTGGGGACAGTGGTGCAGATCATGCCCAAGTCAGTGAGGGCCAGGTTGAGCAGGAAGAAGAACATGGGCGTGTGCAGGTGGTGGCCGCAGGCTACGGCGCTGATGATGAGGCCGTTGCCCAGGAGGGCAGCCAGGGAGATGCCCAGCAGGAGGCAGAAGTGCATGAGCTGCAGCTGCCGCGTATCTGCCAATGCCAGCAGGAGGAAGTGCCTGATGGAGCTGCTGTTGGACATTTGCTGTGGCCTCAGCATGGGGACCTGTTCATGGAGAAAGGCCAGTGAGAAGTCAGGAGGGGCTGCTTTGAGCCAAGCCTGGGCCATTCCCCACAGACTGTCCCTGCAGCCTTGTTCCTGCTCTGGGAAATCCTTCACCCAGGTCCCTGCCTGAGCTCCAGTTGTGCTGGCTGAGTTTGCTGGGAACAGCCAGGCCTGTGCTTAGGGGCTCTCAAGGAGCCATCCCTGCCCTGCTCCCCTGGATTTGTGGCCATGGGGCAGAGGGACAAGGCTGGATATTCAGGATTTGACAGGGGAATCGCTTCTAATGCAGACAGGGTCACTAGCATCTGCATTCACGGTCCTGTAAGACACGAATAGCAGGACTTTTTTTAGGAATTGTCTTCCTCCCCACCCTTCATTCCTGGCTCTCTGAGGTCAGAAATCCCCAGCATTTCTGCTGCACTCAGAGTTTGCCACTGAGAGATGGGAGAGCCAAAGGATTCCCTCTGGCTGAGGAAAGGTGAGGGGTTGCATGGGCTTGTTCCCACCTGCTCTGGCTTTGCACCTTTGGCTGCAATGAGAGCACAGTCACACTCCTGGGTCACCCTGGGATAAACCAGACCCTGCCCAGAGCAGAGGGATCCCTGAATGTCTCACCCTCCCTAAAGGTGTCTGGGCAAGGTCTCAGCACCCCCTTGTGCCAAGGACACTCATGGCTCCCTTGGCAAACTCAGCAGCATTTCCTCAGCTGTGGCAGCTCTGCACGTCCCCGTGGGACATTCAGGGAACTCCCAGAGGCTCTGGCACAGATTTACCACCAGGAGGGCAGCTCAGAGCTTGGAAGGGCACAGCAAGGAGATCCCTGGCTGTGCCCATGATGGGATCTCAGGGAGGGGGCTCAGCTCATTCCCCTTTCCCATGGACTGCTTTGCCCACAGCCCCACAGGTGCCAGGGAAGCTTGGACACCCCATTCCCATGGACAGCCCTGCCTGGCTGGAATGCCAAGGGCAGAGCCTGACTCAGCTGCTGCAGATGCCAGAGCCTCCCTGAGAGCAGCAGATAACAGTGACAATATCAGGGCAGGGCAGAACCGAGAGAAGATGTTGTGGTGCTGTGTCTGAGAGGGCAGGGCAGAGACAGCCGGGCACTCAGGACAGTGTTCCCGTGCCCAGCTGTGCCCGGCACCTCCCACACACCAACAGTGCCCTCATCCTGCTCCCAGCACTGCTCTCTTCAGCCCCCTCTCCTTCCCTGAGCATCTCCCTGGGCCTGGACATTCCCTCCTCAGAGGAGCCTTGTCCCTGCCAGTGCTCACAGAGCCCATCCCAGCCTGTGTGCCCTGGCCGGCGCCCTACAGAAACCTGCCTGTGTGCAGGGCCCTAGCTGGAGCAGGCTCTGTGTGCAGCTGGGCAAGGGCAGCTCAGGAGAGCCCTGCTGGGCCCTGCAAAGGTGATGCTGCTGCTGTCCAGGGCTGAGGAGTGGCTGAGGGCCCTTTGGGAGGCTCCCAGCAGAGAGACTGACCACCCAAAGTTACAGTTCTGGACTCTCTGTAAATGTTCAAACATTACTTTGATGATCCAGTGTGTCCCTTTCAACTCAGAATGTTCTGTGATTCTCAGATTACAAGTCCTGTTCTGCTTCTCTCACCCCTCTGTTGTCTGTAATCCAAAGAGAAAAAAAAACCGTTGCAGTAATGTTAGAACAGTAAAGTAAAAACCAGACATTAATTGGAAACTTCCAGGTGTCCCAGTGGGGATGTAGCACATCTTGGCCCCTGATTTCAGCAATTTATTAAGGTTGATTAATTAGGATATTTAACAGGAACATCCAATAGCAGATTCAGTTGCCCTGGTTACACATCCCTGGGTCAACCCATTGGAGTAGGTCCAAAGGCTTCTTTGCCTTCCCTTTTTGTTATGACTGCTCATATTCTGGTCAGAAACCAGAATGTTCTTCTTGTAGGTCCTATTCCTGATAATAAGACTATACAGTGTTTCAGGAATGTATTTAGACAGTCAGCTTATTGTTCTAAAATCTAAGAGAAAGGTTGACAAACATACTAGAGTTAATTAAAGATTATAGTTATTGAAGAATTAAAGGTTATAATTCTAGAAGTATATAATAGTAATTTGACCTAATTAAGAGTTTAATAGAGTTAAGGAAATATTATAGTTTTATAACTATATAATAATAATTTGCAGAGCTACAAAGAGATGAAAAATGTATAAAACCAAAAATCTTTATGTCATCACCCTAACCTTCCCACTCTACTCCAAGCAGGAAATTCAAAACACTCTCATGAAAGCTCCTGATCTTTCCAGCAATCCCATGCTTACCTTCTTTGGGAAGTGTCCTCCGGAGCTGTGCCCAGGCTGGTCTGGAGCTGGGAGCAGCCCTGCCCCACCCAGCCCCTCTCAGCAGCAGCCCCTGCCCTGCTCAGGGTGGCTCCTTCCCCCCAGAGCTTCCCCCCAGCGCTGGGAGCAGCTCCCCAGGCCGGCTGAGAGCTGTCCCTGGCAGGCAGCAGAGTCCCTGCCCCAGCACAGTGCCCTGGGCTGCAGGACCCTGCACTGCAGGACAGCCCTGGGCACCCCTGGCTGCAGCCCCAGCTGCTCAGCCCTGCAGCAGAGCCTGGCAACAGGAGCTGCCTTGGGCTGTGCCTGGGCTGGGGCAGCAGGGAAAGCCAGCCCTGCCCCAGGGCCGCAGCCCTGCCCTGGAGCAGCTCTGAGAGTCCTCCTGAAAGGTCCTCAAAGCTGTGGGATGTGCCAGCTCCAGGAGATTCCTACAGAACTGCAGCTTCTCTTCCCACAGCCAGGGAATGACTGTTTCAAACCTGGGCTGATTTCTGCTCTGGTGAGCCCTGAGTGAGCTCTGCTCTGTGCTCCCAGCCCAGGCTGAGTTTAACCCCTCTGTGCCTCTGTGCTGTGCCCGGCGTGGCTGTAGGCAGTGCCCCAGCCCTGCTGGGCTGTGCACAGGAGCTGCTCCTGGCCAGAGCTGTCTCTCTGCAGCGCTGCCCTTGCCAGGAGCTGCCTCTGGGCCAGGAGCCTCTGTGCAGGTTTTTCAAAGGACTTTGATTTGGCTTTTAACTTGGAGTCTCTGGGAGCTTTGTGCAATCATGGCCTCCAACTATCTGCTGTAATTAGTCCCTGGAGAGGCTTTGTCAGTAACAACACTCAGTGGGGCTCATTAATACTTCAGGGTACTTCAGTTTTTTAAGGTATTTGGTGTTTCCCTTTTGATACAGGCTCTGTGAGAGCTTTGTACAATCATGGCCCCAATTATCTGCTTTAACGAGTCCCTTGAGAGCTTTGTACTGACACTCAGTAGTGCTCATTAATACTTTGAGATACTTAAGGTATTTAAGGTACTTTGGATTTTCCTTTCTGCACTGAGTCTCTGAGAGGATTTCATGCCATCCTGGCTTCCAATTCTCTCCTCCAAGGAGTCCATGAGGAGCCTGTGTTGGGGATGGACCTCAGAGGGACACATTCATGCCTCAAGAAACTTTGGGGTTTTTGTCCGTCTTTGACTCCTGGAAAGGTTTGTGCAATCTCCTCTCAGGCCCTGAGGTTTCAGGGCTCAGGTCCAAATGCACCATGGGGCTCATTATGATCAAGTACATCCTGACAAACCATGGTTTTGCTTTGATTTCCCTCTACTGTAGTGCAGTTCACTAGGAAGTTCTTTTTCTGTTGTTACAGAGAAATATTTCAAATAGCTTCCAATAAATCCATATTCCTGTTTTAAGGGTGTATGGTTCTCTTTAGAGAAGAAATGATAGCAGCATTCTGTGACTGATAGATGCAGGGGCTTTCCTAAGGAGGTCTGGCCTGGTCAGAGAAGCTGTGTCTTGAGATCTGACCCAGTGTGGAGAGCCTTGCTCCACATTTCCAAACCCCATCCTGTCTCTCCTCACTCACCTGGGGTCAGCTTTGCTTGGAGAACTGGCTGCACTCAGCCAAAGTGGGGTTTTTCTTCTTTTATTTTAGTAGTCTAAAACTCCTAAGCTCCCTGTTGAAAACAGACACCCTCCTCAAGTGTGTGCCAAGCCCAAGCTGCCACCAAGATCACTCCAGACCTGCCCTGGGCCAGCTGTGAGGATGTGTGGAGGCCCAGGGGCCCACCATCAGAGTCTCAATCCCCCAGACATGGAGGACTGGTTCCAGATAAGAGGAATAGGCTTTCAGGTTAGGGTGAGACGCTTTCTTCTCCCATTGATCTTTGCAGGCACATGATTTATGGCATGTTATGTTACCCCATTGGCCCATTGGCCTAATTATCCTAGTTCAACTCCTATTGCCCACATTTGTTTAGCCTTAGAATGTTCTTCTCTCTCTGTCCCTCCATTGGCCCTTGTTTGCTGCATTCCTCCACCTTTGTTTCCTTATTGGCTGACCTGACTTCTGACCCTTCCTCTGCACCATTTTCCCCCATATCCATTGGACCCTGACCCTCAGCTCCACCCTCACTACCCCATATAAGACTCTGTTCCCTCAGCCTACACCCTGTCTTCATCCCTGGAGCCTGTTCAGCTGTGTACCCTGTTCCTGTACCAATAAACCCAGTTTGCGGGAGATCAGATGAAAACCCATCCTGCCTGTTCTGTCAGCTTTCTAAGGTAGCAGTGAGCATTGGGTTCATGAGTGCTGGATGCTACAAGGGCCTCAGTAGAGCCATGATGCTACACATGGCACCCGAACAGGGACCTGATTTGTTAAGGTCCCCGGTAGCATCTCCAGCAGTGATCCTGCCAGCCAAATGTCACTGGAAGCTGTACCCCTTCTGGTCAACCACAACACTGAAATGAGACTCAATTTTTATTGAATCTCACTGAAGAAGTCGACAATCCCCTCAACATCTGTGGGACCAGCTTTGCTGACAGCCCCACAAGCCCCACTTTGGCTGAAGATCGTGCCTGTGAGACTGAGAATGAGTGACTGAGTGGCAGAGAGCTCCCAGGGGTTTGGTCTTTTGATTTTACATTCCTGTGGATGGGCATTTCCTCTTTCATTGGGTGCAGCTATGGGAAATAATCAGTTCCAAGCTGCAAAGGATGTTTTGGAGAGTTTTGGTGAGTTTTAAATTTAGAGGGAAGTTCATTATCTGAGGTGAGTTTAAAAGGTATTGTTCATGGTTATTTGAGGAGTTTCCTGATATCTCTGTTGATTCTATCTATCAGTTACCGTTTTGGGATGCTGTTGGGAAAAAGCTTTATATTTTACAAACACAAGGGGTTTTAAAAGTTGGGAAATTTTATCTGTTGTTTCATTCAATTTATAGGATCATTTAACGAGTTCATGGTTCAAACCCTTTGTCTTGGTTTATTCAACCTGCCCCCCACATTCCCTGAGAACAGGACGGGAGATGGAGCCCGCCCTTTGGCACAGACAAGCCATCTGCCATCTGCCATCTTCCCTCCTTTTCTGTCCTCTTCTCAGGGTGGTAGTGGCCGTGCTGCCCTGAGATACTCCCTTGACCACATTCCTTCATCCCCAGATCCTAATCCCTCTTCCTATAAATCACAAGATGGCAATACTCCTGTTAGGGAGATGTCCATTTCAGATTCCCTCCTGCCTTCATCCTCCTTTCCTGCCTTTTCTCTGGGTACCTCCCATGTGATGGGCCCCACCTTGACATCAAATTCCGCCCTCAGAACTGGACATGGGGCCAACTGGAAGGAAGCCATTTTTGCTACCAAAGGCCTTCAACACTGGGTGTTGCCAGTTGGCCAAAAGCCCTGCGCCCCTCCCAGCAGACCTGCTTCCTCCACAGAGGAAGAGAGTGATAGCTTATCCGAGAGTGAGGATGAGCCCAAGGATTCTTGGCAGAGGATGCAGAGAAAAGCCACAAAGGAGGGGGACTGGGAGGTGGTATCCAAGATTCAGGTGGCATCTGTGCAGTATAAAGAGGAGCCAAAATGTCGCAGACATTTCTTCATAGAAATCCTTTCTTTGGGATTTCTCCTTCTTCTGGGAAGCAAAGGGCCCCAGAAGAAGAATGTAAACAATTGTTATCAGCTGTTGTGAAATGTAGCAGGTGTCCCTGTGATTGGCTCATCTTCCTTGTGTACCATTAAAGGCCAATCACAGGAGCAGCTCAGGGACAGATTCCCTGGGCAAAGAACTTTGTTATTCATTCCTTCTATTCTATTCTTAGCATAGCTGCTCTCTGCAACTTCTCCTTTTATTCCTTTTAGTATAGTTATAATGTATTATATATCTTATATCAATAAATCAGCCTTCTGATCAAGAAACAAGATTCTTGTCCTTCTCTCACCACAGTGACCGTCTAAGGTCGCTGTAATACCAAAACCTCAATGGGAATCTATTCCCATAGGGAAATGAAGGATTTAGTAAAGGTTGCAAAGGATTATGGGAGGGATTCTCCCTATTTTAACCATTTGCTGCATGTGCCATTTACTGCCCACATGATGGTACCATAAAATTTAAAACAGTGTATGAAAATTATATTGTCACCTGACAAATTTATTTTGTGGAAAGGAGTTTGGATAAATAAAGTTAATGAGTTGCCAAAAGGTTATGTTGAGGAAGAAGGGTGACAACACCTCACAATGGACCGCATTACCAGGGAAGGAGACTATACTAGACTGCAATATCAGGCTGAAGTCCTCCCCTGGTCAATACTGTAAGATCTCAAAGGTGCTGCATGGTCCACCCTCCTCCAAACACCTGATGTTTCTACACCCCACACTGACTTCACTGACATTCACCAATGCCTGGACAAGAGCTATATCAAGTTTGTCGATCACCTTATGAAAGTGCTGGAAAAACAGGTCGACAATCAAAAGGTCCGGGATTATCTTATTAGTAAATTAGCTTTCTGTAATGCCAGTATTGACTGCAGAAAGGTTCTGCACAGCCTCACCCTTGACCCTGAGCCAGCCATCGCTCAGATGGTTGATGTTTGCACCCACCAAGCAGTCTCAGACCATGCCTCCAGCCTAGCCAAGGCCACCAGCCAGGGTGCA
Organism: Zonotrichia albicollis; assembly: GCF_047830755.1. NCBI lineage: Eukaryota > Metazoa > Chordata > Aves > Passeriformes > Passerellidae > Zonotrichia > Zonotrichia albicollis. The sequence continues at coordinate 2,591,603 of NC_133859.1, forward strand.
ATGGAAGCGCTGGTTGCAGCAAATGTGCTTCTCCACAATATAGAATGTAATAAAGGCAGTGGAAACTGTAATAACTGCGGGAAAACTGGACATGTAGCAAAAGACTGTAAATACAAGAATAACAACCGTTCTGGTTTTTCACCCAGCCCTCAGTCCCACAGTCATTGCCCAAACTGTTCCTGAAGCCAACAGCACTACCAGCCCTCGGGAAACTCCCAGCAGAGCACAAAAGGACACCAAATATGAAGTTATTTCGTCCCGCTCTTCCATCAGTGATAGAGGTCCTAGGTTACAATATAAAGATATATTCTATTCCCATCCTCAAGGGCTGTTGAAAGCAGGAGGGACATTGTTTTATTCCTTATCTCCTGTTAATAGGCCCATCAATGCCTTTCCCCATGACTAAGAGATAACTCCCTCCAGGAGCCATTTCTGTTTAATGGACCCACCTTATGACTCATAGAATACTATCAGCCCATTGTGAGATGCTCTGCCCAGGGGGAAGGAGCAAAGCATCCCCACCTGGATATTATCTGGGGTTTGGGACAAAACAAGCTGCCTTTCCACTGGATTTCCCAGAGCAACAGCTGCCTTTTCCACTGGATTTTCAGAGGAAGACTACACCCTTCTACAGGATCACTGCTCCAACAGAACCACATCTGCCACTCCAAGAGGACTGCAGCCACCATTCCAACTGGAGTGCTACCAACACCCTGACAACAGAGTGACAGGTTATATTCTGACTTTATCAATGTTTTTTCTTTTGCATTACTGAGTGCATTTTGGTTATTTTTCCTAATAGATTGTACTTATGACTTGGAGTCTCTCTTTGGTTTTGCTTTCAAACCAGAACAAATGAAAACCTTGAGTGGGTTTCCTGAAAAACAAACCCACCTCAGAAACCACCTGCTCAGTCCAGGCTGCCTGGAGTGCTGTCACCTTTCTACAAGGGACAGTGTGAGCAGAAATGATCTCCGGAAGCAGAATTCTCTGAGTCTTGCAGCTGAATTCTCTGTCCTTGTCCTTTCCCTGGATCTCTGTTGCAGATGGAAGCTGCTGGTGCCATCCTCACCTTTAACCTCTCTCTTGAATGCAAACAGATGTTCCCACATTTGTTAAGCAGGATTTGCTCAATGTTCCTACAAAACTTTTGTTGTTTCTCATGGAATGAAGGGGCCATTTTGGCACTGAGGGGGTGACGTAGAAGCAAGGAGTAAATTGTGACCCAGGGGTCCCATGGAACCAAGTGGCCATGGTGACACAGCAGGGCCACGTGGATAAGGTGGTCCATTGTGACACTGTGGATCCAAGGAGACCATGGAGACACCTCCAGAACCTCATGGAACCAAGGAGTCCATGGTGACCCAGGGGGCTGCATGGAGCCAATGGTCCATGGTGACACTGCCCATCCAAGGAGGCCATTTGGACACTGCGGAAGCTCATGGAGGGAGGGAGGCCATTGTGACACTGAAGAACTTCATGGCACCAAATATCCATGGTCACACGGCAGCAGGGCATCATGGGAACCAAGGAACCACTGTTGGCAGTAGGGAAACTCATGGAACCAGGGGCCCTTGTGGCACTGCAGAACCAACAGAGCTGCTGGACCTTGTCCCCTGGCCCTGCACAGCTCCTTGGGAGGCATGGCAGGAGCAGCACCCTGGGAGCCTCGGGAATGCCCCTCTGGGATCCATGGCACACACTGCCAGGGTCTGGAATTCCAGTTCCCAGCTAGGAAAAGATGTACCTGCCCTGGGAGGTAAAGCTTTTAAGAAGGAGCCAAAAGCCAAGTGGAGCAAGATCCTACAGTGACATTTCACTGTCAGCCTTCATAACTTCAGCCACGTTTCTTGTAGCTCCTGGATGGGGAATTAAATCAGGGCAGGGTCTTTGGTAGCAGCTGCCCTGGTAATGGGAAACACTGAGAGAGAAACAGCGCAGGGAAAGAGAGGCAGGAGAGAAAGGAGGACACAAACACAATTAGCTGTGAAGGAGGCACTCTGAAAAACAAACTGGAACTGACAGAAAATGAATGGGACAGAAATCAATATTCTGAAAGTTTTATTTACTATCAAAATACATCCCACCCACCCAGCCCCAGACAATCCCCAATCCCCAAGCCTCAAATTTGGATCCCACTTCTCCCAATCTCTTTCCAATCCCATCTCACCTTGGAGGCTGTGGAACTGAGTAAATTTGGCATTGGACTGAGTTTTTTATAAGGTGGGAACAAGCCGATTTGAGGTGGGATTGAGCCCTTTTGAGGTAAGATTGAGTTGTTTTCAGTGGGATTGAGCCCTTTGGAGGTGACAGATCAATCCATTATGACTTTTGGAGTACAAAGAGATGGAGAACACTTCCTGAAATCCTCCAAGAACACACTAATCCCCCAGAATATGTATTTAAACCATAAATTCCATCTGAAATACATGTTATAAGGTGGGACTTGAAACATCTTTAATAAATAACTTTCCTTTAATCCTATTTCAGGTGTTTTTAAGCAATAAAGACAAATCAGAAGAAAATTAGGGCCAAACCAAAAGGATAACCAGCCAGGTGTCCTCCCCACATGGATCACAGGGAATGTGGGTCACCAGGGATCTGACCAACATGGATCCTTCTGTGGGGCATGGAGTTGGAGCAGTGCATAAAGCTCTTCCTGCAGTCAGAGCATTTGTGGGGCTTCCCTTTCTGGTGCCTCCATTGGTGTTTGGTCAAGTGAGACCTCTGGGTGATGCTCTTCCCACACTGGGGACACTCGTAGGGCCTCTCCCCAGTGTGGATGCACTGGTGGGTGATGAGGGTGGAGTTGTGCCTGAAGCCCTTCCCTCGATTGGGCCAGTGGAAGGGCCTCTCATCCGTGTGAATCCGCTCATGCAGGAGGAGACTGGAGCTGGTCTGACACCTCTTCCCACACTCGGGACACTCATAGGGCCTCTCCCCAGTGTGGATGCGTTGGTGCCCGATGAGGGCAGATCTGCAGCTGAAGCCCTTCCCACATTCCCCACACTCGTAGGCCCATTCCCCCGTGTGGATCATCTGGTGGCTGATCAGGGTGCTGCTCTGCCTGAAGCTCTTCCCACACTCCCAGAATTTGTGGGGCTTCTCCCCATCATGAAGCTGCTGCCTGGCCATCAGCTCTGAGCTCTGGCTGAAGCTTTGTCCACCTTCCTGGCACAGGGTGGGTCTTTCCTTCTCAGAGCACACTGGGCTGGGTTTGAAGCCCCTCCTGCTGCAGGATCTCTGGGGATTTTCCTCCCCATTGGAATTCTGCACTGTGGAGTCACTCAAAATGGCCTTTTCCATGAGGTTATACCATGGAGATTTTTCCTCCATGGTCTCCATTCTCAGCTCCTTCTCTGGGGCAGGAACAACAAGGAGAGGATGGAATTTGCCTCTGTGCCAGAGGGAAGGGGTAGGAGATCCCCCCAGTGCATCCCCGACAGGATGGGGTTGGCAGCTGGGTTGGCCTGCAGCCAGGGGCCATGCTGGCCTGGGAGATGGAGAAGGAGAGAGGGGGAAAGGGGCACTGACTTCCTCCTCACCTGCCCGGGTATCCCAGGGATCCTTCCTCTTCCTCGCAGCCTCCTCCTCCATCCAATCAAGGTTTGGGAATGGGAAATCCTGGTTTGGGAAGAAGATAAAAGGTGAGTACATTGTCTTTTGTACTGGTTTGAAGGTAAACCTGGGGGAGAGTCTAAGCGAGAATTACAGTTTAATAAGAAAACAAAGGTCAAGGCAATGATACAGAAACACTGCCTTAAACTCACAGAGTCAGGATATAACCTGACACCCTGTTGGTCAGGGTGGTGGCAGCAGTCCCATTAAATGGTGGCTGCAGTCCTGTTGGAGTGATGAACGTGATTCTGTCGAAGCAGTGATCCCGTAGAAGGGTCTGCTCTTCCTCTGGAGGTCCAGTGGTGGTTATGGAGCTCTTGTCCTCTGGGAATCCAGTAGGCAAGCTGCTCCTGGTGTTGAAAGCCTCAGCTTATATCCAGGTAGGAATGCTTGGTTCCTGCCCCTGGGCAGAGCATCCCACAATGGGATGATGGAATTTTATCAGTCCTGCAGTGACACTCAATGGCCCATTCACAGAAGATATCTCCCCTGGAGGGCGTTATCAGGGCTGAGTCATGGAAGAGATAAAGAACATTGCCCCACCTGTTTATAACAGTTAATGAAGACTGGGACTGAAAACATGCATTTGGTCACATCTTGCATGGCAACCTGAAACAGTGGGGTAATCCCTGCTCAGGGGGTGAACACCACCCCCCTTACCCAAACTTGCTCAGGTGTAAAACCCCCACCCCAGGAAGGCCATACACACAGGGGACAATGTCACACTTGGCCCCCTCCAGAGGAGGTCTCAGTCCCTGTCACTCCCTTACTCTATCTCCTCTTCTCTTTCTTTCCATCTCTCTCTCTACCTCATGTTTACTGTTAAATAAAATCCACAATGGATTTGGCCTTGTTAAAACATTAACTGGGGCAGAGGCATCTCTCTAACAATTTTCTTAACTAGACTGCAAAATTATTTTGGCACAGTGAGTTCAGGGTTTCTTTGACCCCAAGTACCTTTGACAACAGCATGGTTCCCTCAACTGAGGAGGTTGTGGTTCTGTCTGGAAGAACTCTTGGAAACTTGGACGCAGCTTCCTCTGAGCGACCTATGAGAGAACTGATGAGAAAAATGGCCATTGTGGTTCTGGAGTGTAAAGAAAATATTTTGGTGTCCTTCCTTGAAAAGTTGGTTAAAATCACAGGAGGAAAAGGAGCAAATGATACCAGCGAGACTGACAAGGTTCATTCACCCCACGATGAGGAACACAAGGCTGCTGAAAGTCCCAGAAGAAGCCCAGCTCAAGCAGCTAAACTCCTGAATAACTCCAAAATTCCAAGTCTCAAGGGCTTTTTCTAATGTGAGAATCATTATTCTGTTCATCCCTGTCACCTTTGTGACAGCTACTAAGAACTTCCACTTCCTTTTAATAATGTATGTATTGGGCTGAATTTGCACTTTTCTTTTATTGAAAGCTGCCAGCAGCTGAGCTGGAGCTGTGTAGGAACCAATGAAACTTGGAATTGACACTGAATTGCTTCTATTTTCAGCTGGTGCTACAGCGGCCGTGGGGCAGAGGGGTGGGAAAGGGGGGTCTGGGGTGGGAGCAGAGGAAATGCCGGGGCCAGGTTCTGAGCCCAGGGCTGAGCACACAGAGATGGTTTTGTTCTTGCTGAGCTCGCACTGAGCCAAGGCCTGTCCTGCCCCTTGTTTGGCCACGCTGGGGAGGGGCTGAGGGTGTGGGGGAGGTTGGGAGGGGACACAGCCAGGACAGGGGACCCCAACTGACCTCAGGGCTACCCCAGACCAGAGCACATCATCATCTGTGTATAATTAGGGGGCGAACAAGGAGGAAGGGGGGGCATTTGGAGTGAGCAATTATGTCTTTCCAGGTAACACTTAGGCAGGATGGGGCCCTATTTCACTAGCACCAAACACACAGACACTAACTTAACTTAAGACACAGGCTAATTAAGATAATGCAAATTTGCAAAAATTTTCAAAAGTATTAGATAGGCAAAGCAAATTATCATTAGTAAAAAATTCCAAAAGGGAAGATATTGAAATTATTATCACACAACTCTCCATTTCTGGCTGCAGGCTCTGGAGATTCTATCTCTGCCTTCAGTCAGGGTTGCATTCCCTAACATGTCTTGGTACCAAATCCTGTTTTCCAAGGCTGGACCGGTGTCTCAGGTTTAGCTGGCTGTGTATTCAATTACCATCTGTTAAAGGTGGGGCAATTATCATCTGTTAATTAAGCAGTTTACTTTATCTCTTCCACAAGGAATCCTCCCTCCAGGGAGATATCTTCTGTTAATGGGCTATTGAGTGTCACTGACAAAAATGACATCTTCCCATTGTGAGAAGCTCCTCCCAGAGGGAGGAGCCAAGCATTCCTACCTGGATATAATCTGAGAATGTGAACAACAGAGTCAGCCTTCTCCCACAGGATTCCCAGAAGAGCAGCGTTCAGCTCCACTGGATCCCAGAGGAAGACCAGGCTGATTGACACCACCAGTGGATGTTCAGAGGAAAACTCCACCCTTCTACAGGATCACTGCTCCAACAAAACCACCTGTGTCACTCCAGGAGCACTGCAGCCACAATTAAACAGGAGTGCCACCAACACTCTGACCCACAGAGTGTCAGGTTGTGTTCTGATGCTGTGAGTACTTTTTTAGTACTATTAAATTTGTATTTTTAATTTTCCTACTGAAGAACTGTTATTCCTATTCCCATAAATTTTGCTTGACAGCCCCTTGTTTTGAAAATTATAATTCCAAGGAAAGGGATTTACATTTTCCATTTCAAGGGAGTCTCCTGCCTTTCCTTAGCAAAAACCTCTGTTCAAACTGACACAATGCCCCGGAACACCCAGGCAGGTGAGGAGGAAGTCAGTGCCCCTTCCCCCCTGTTACCTGTTCCATCTCCCAGCCCAGCATGGCCCTCGGCTGCAGGACAAACCTGGTGCCAACACCGTCCTGCCGGGGATGCACTGGGGGGATCTCCATCCCCTCCCCTGTGGCACAGATGCAAATCCCATCCTCTCCTTGTCCTTCCTCCACCATTCAAGGGGCTGAGGATGGAGACCAGGGAGGAAAAATCCCCACGGCAGAGTCTCGTGGAAGAGGCTGTTTTGAGAGGCTCCATGGCACAGGAATCGAATGGGTGCTGTAGTGTGTTCTTAAGTTTATCAGTTTGTTCCCCCATTTTCTGTATTAAATGGTTTCTTCCTTCCCTGTTAGTTCCCGCCGCTGCTACCTTGTCAGTTAGGTTGCTATGGAAACCTCGCTGTTCTTAGTTGCCAATATGTAATTGCTCCTCCCCTGGTTTCCCTTATAAGTGAAAGTTGTCTCCTCCCTGGGCCCAGTCAATCACCCCCTTCTCCTCCCAGGTTTCGAGAATTTTCTTTTCCCTGGGAGTTATGGTTGGCTGTAGCCCCAGAGCCCCTCCTATGCTTTATAACAGCTGGTTACTTTGGTATATCAATTATGTTTCGCACCTCCAAATATGTATTACTATTGGTTAGCTGGGTTTCCCTGCCTTCTTCCCCCCTTTTCCCTTAAAACCCTCTCCCGCCCGCTGTTCGGGGCCATTTGCTGGGTGGTTCCCCTCCTCATTGGTTCTTCTGTAATAAACCGACAGTTTACCTCCAGCAAGTGGTCGCCTCCTAATTCGTCTCACACCGTGCTGCTCTGAGCTATCACCCAGCTCAGCCCGAGGCCAAGACGCCGAGGGGGGCTGGCTTCAGATGCGCAGGGGCACCGGCCTTCGCCCCTCACCAGCTAGCCGGATCCAGGGCCGTGTACGCCCACACGCAAATGGGGAGGAAAATCCCCAGAGATCCTGCAGCAGGAGGGGCTTCAAACCCAGCCCAGTGTGCTCTGAGGAGGAAAGACCCACCCTGTGCCAGGAAGGTGGACAGAGCTTCAGCCAGAGCTCAGAGCTGATGGCCAGGCAGCAGCTTCATGATGGGGAGAAGCCCCACAAATTCTGGGAGTGTGGGAAGAGCTTCAGGCAGAGCAGCACCCTGATCAGCCACCAGATGATCCACACGGGGGAATGGGCCTACGAGTGTGGGGAGTGTGGGAAGGGCTTCAGCTGCAGATCAACCCTTGTGACCCACCAACGCATCCACACTGGGGAGAGGTCCTACGAGTGTCCCAAGTGCCAGAAGAGGTTTCAGATCAGCTCCGATCTCCTCAGGCACCACCGGATTCACACCGAGGAGAGGCCCTTCCGCTGCCCTGAGTGTGGGAAGGGCCTCAAGTGCAACTCCAAACTCATCAGGCACAAGCGCATCCACACTGGGGAGAGGCCCTACAAGTGTCCCCTGTGTGGGAAGAGGTTTCAGACCAGCTCAAATTTCCTCCTGCATGAGCGGATTAACACTGGCAAGAGACACTTTCCGCTGCCCTGACTGTGGAAAGTGCTTCAAGCACAACTCCACCCTCATCACCCACCGGTGCATCCACACAGGGGAGAGGCCCTTCGAGTGTCCCCAGTGTGGGAAGAGCTTCACCCAGAGCTCTGACTTGACCACACACCAACAGAGGCCCCAGTAAGGGAAGCCCTGCGAGTGCGTTGACTGCAGAAGGGCTTCATGCCCAGTTCCAGCTTTATCCCCCATTGGATGACCCATATTGGAAAGAGCCCTGGTGATCCATTTTCCCTGTGATCTATGCTGGGAAGACAACTTTCCCTTGTCCTGCCCCTCCCAGTGACAAGATGTGGGATTGAAGAACATGAGGGTCTGGCTACGGCCCTGTCATTACATTCACTTCCACCTCAGAACATTGCCAGGGCAGGAAAGGGACCTTCTCTCTTCCTGAGGAGAAGGGTGTCCTTTCCAGACAGAAGGAAATACATAGCCAGACAGATCCAGTCAGTTGTGTTATAATTTTCCCTGTGAACAGTTTTATTTATCCCTTCTGTTATCAACATTGTTTCTGTTCCGTTTGTTCCTTATCTCGTTGCTGTTCCAAATAAATTGTTCTTACTCTCTGATTTTTCTGTGTATTTAATTCACTGGTTTTCTGTTCTATTTTTCAAGATCTTATTTATTTATCTCTTGCTTCTGTTTCTTACTTTCACTTACAGCTTAAATACTTCTTTCAACCCCTTACACTTTATCTCTTTTTTTCCTTTTTTTTTTTTCCTTACACCATTCTTTTACACAATACACTTCCCTCTAAGGAGATGTGGTAAAACTTGTAATGCACAATCTACATTACCTCTGTTCTAATTCGTTTATATTCACTCTCTCATTTCTCATTCACTTTCACACATCCCTCCACACCTTTAAGACACAAACTTATTGCTAGAAAATCACAGGTTCCTGTAGCCTCCCCTTCACCCTGGGGGTTGGCCCACAGGTCTCAGTATCTCTGGGCCTCTTGGAAGGGCCCTGACTCTGGTTGCTTCTGGTGCACATTCACCTGTGAGGCTGTCTGCGTGTCACTCACGCTCTTACAGCTACGGCTCCCTCACACATCTGGGCACCACTATTCTGGTTTGCAGGTCACACACACACGCTTTGGTCACAGCCCCCACCCGCCCAGGGGACACAAGCCTGGTTTGCAGGTCACACACACACTTCCACTGCTCCCTTCCCACCTGCCCGGGAAGCTGAGGCTGACTTTGCTTGTGACTCACTCTCAAACACACAACAAGACAACAATAAGGTACCTTTTACTTTTACACCACTTATTTCAAGTTTAGTATTACTGGCCAGTTTTGGTGGTATGGGATATCCTTTCTACCTAGCTGTTTTGTTTTTTTTTTCTAGCTTCAGATGTTACTTTGTTAAGACAGGACTTATCTGCTCCTATATCAACTAAAAGTTCTAATTCTTCATTTAGGGGTCCCACCTTAAAGTTTACCAAGGGCTCGTCTAGATGTTGCATCAGGTCCCCTAAAGTGTAAAGCCCCTGACCCTCTACTCGTCACTTCTAAGGATCTTCCCTAAATTATCCTGTTCCCTGGCTATTGCCACATCGAGACTGAGCTTTCTATAAAACCTCCTGGTGTGTCCTGGCTCTCCACAGTAGTAGCAATGTCGTTCTCTCAAAGGGACTTGAGGTATCTCTATCCCTCTTGCACCTGACAGTACAAGAGACCTATCCTTGCCTCCTCCTGGTGGTGGACCCGCCCACCCTGCACTTTCTCTAGCTACAGCAACCATGATCTTAGCCTTGGCCTTTGCTTTTTCTTCCTCCCTCCTTAAATACACCTTCAATGCCTCTCTTAATAACTCATTAATGTCCTTCTCTTGCCAATCTTCCATCTTTTCCAGTTTTCTCCTTATATCAGGCCAAGATTTGGTAACAAATTGGACTTTGAGTAGCATTTGACCTTCTGGGGTGTCTGGGTCTATTCTAGAGTACAACTGGAAGTTCTGCCTTAGGCGATTAAGCTAGGCAGCAGGAGCTTCCTCTTTCTCCTGTGTGCCTTCAAATGCCAATTGGGTGTTAGTTCCTTTGGGAACTGACTCTTTGATCCCCCGTATTATCAAAGATCTATATTCCATCATGGCCTTCCTCCCCTCCTCCTGGTTAGGGTTCCAGCTGGGATCCGTTAGTGGCAATTTCTGTTCGCCTGATGGCACCTGGGGTCCTGGACAGTTATCTTTCTCCCAAATTCTTATGCTAGCCACCCTAATCATCTGGACCTCTTCTGGGGAAAATAATATACTCAGGATAGAATTCATCTCCCCCCAAGTGCAGATATTTGGACCTAGAAATTGATCTACTTGGTTAGCTATGCCCACTGGGTCCTCAACTAAATGCCCCAACTCTTTCTTGAATCCTCTCACCTCAGAAGCAGTTAGGGGAGCATTCACAAAGCCAACACGTCCTGCTATTCCTCCCATAGGAACCTCTCTGAGGGGAAAGTGTCTCTCTGCCTTGGAGGTCTTGGATCTGGTACTACAGTACGGCCCATCTTCAGATGCCAAACTACTTTGAGAGATATCTGGGTTACCCTGAACTTTCTGCCCACCAGCAGGTGTATTTGCTGATAGCTGTTTACTGGGTGAGGAGGCATTTGTGCCCCAACTAGGAGGAGGTAAAGGGACAGCAATAGGAGGGGGAGAAGAGCCTGAGTGGATATAAAGTAGAGCTGGAGAAGGGGTGGAGAATGCAGCAGGTGGAGTAGACACTTGTGGTGGTGCAGAAGGAACTGGAGGGGCTGAAGGGGGTTGTGAGGGAGTGGTTACCGGAGAAGATACTGGGTTTATCATAGCGAAAGCTGAAGAGGTAGAAGGAGGAGTTTGAGCAGATGGTAATGAGATGGCAGCCGGGGGAAGAACCGGACCTGCCATTTGAGGTGCTTGAAGAAGAGGACTATAAGATGGAGGGGCAGAAGGAGGCAGATAATCCAGGGGATCCCATCTTTTACTAGTCCTATCATCCCCTCCTTCATTCCCCTCTTTCTTCCTCTGTACCTTGCCATTTTGCACCCCTTCATCCCCAACAGCGCTCTTTAACCAGCAAGCTACATACAATAATTGCTCAGGATCAGTATCGCCTCAAGCTGTCAGATAATTATTTAATTGTTGGCACATCCACTTATCCTTTGTCCCACACCAAGGCCATCCTCCTTGTAACTCTAATTCTGGCCACACTTCCATACAATAATGGATCATTTTCTCTTTATCTAATCCCTCCGTGGCCTCTATAGAATCCCATTTTACTAACAGTTCTCCTAAGGGACTATTGGGATGTATATACCTCAGTCTCTTGCTGGTCTTTTTGCTATTACACCCTCCCATTTTTCCAGGTCTCAATAAAAAGTCCCAAAGGTGCCTCTACTGCCTGGGAATTTCAAAAAAACCCTTGTTTGAGGAGCTCCAGCCTCCTCCACTGAACTTCAAATTTCTGCCTGATGCTCAGGATTTTATACTGAAAAAACTGCCCGATCTCTTAATTGCCCAACTTTCCCCACGTCAGGTCTTACATCTATCGGGACTTGAACACAAGAAATCTCGGCCTAAGAATCCGGGTCGTGCCTGACTCCCTCAGTCAGGAAAAACATCTGCCTGATTTTTAGTTTGCCTAACCCGCCAATATTTAGGCTTCACCGTATCAGGACTTAAAAGCAAACCACAGCCTCCTTCGCTGGGGTTTGTGCCTGGCTCCTGTGCCAGGACTTACTTTTGCCTGCAGGGCTTGTGAGCTACCCGAATCCTTCTCGGGACTGACAAAATCTTACGCGAATCCTCCTCGAGACTTACAAATGCTACCCGAATCCTTCTCGGGACTGACAAATCTGCCTGACTTCCCTCTGTCAGGGCCTATTTTGGGTGCGTGCACTCATACAAATATTCCCTCTGCACGCCCGGAGGGGGGGGCCCTTTATTCCCCCTTGGGAGACGACTCACTCACGCTAATTCCAAGCTCCGCCCCCTGTTCCTGGCCAGCCCCTTCGCAGGAGTCCGGAAACGCGGTACTGAGAGGTCCGCTCTCACTTCGAAGGTCCGGCTGCTGGCCTTCATCTCATTCACACACACATGCGCACGTCTCCCGCTCTTGCCACCGGCTTTCTCACCAATCCGGTGCTCCAGTGCTCCTCTGCGTCGCTGCTCCTGAGCCGATCCCTCTGGTCCTGATAGCCAGCTGTCCTGAAGTTCCAAGATGGCCAGTCTCGAATCTTCTTGCAGCGTGGCTATTCCGGACGAGCGCCCCCAGCTGAAATAAACAGGGCCAGGAGATTTCTTCTCCTTTTTAATGCCTTTATTAAAAGTGATCAGCTCAGGATTGGGCGTCCCGGCAGGGCTGCAGTCCCCGTCGCGTCTCCCAGGGCGACTCAGAGGAGGAGGATATGCGCAGCTCTGCCCCACTAGAGGCAGAGCCGGGGGATCCAGTCCTCATGGGAGCCTCTAGGGCGTGATGTCCCCGTCAGGTGTTGTCCTCTCTGCCTCGGCGGCCGTCTGGTCCCGGCATTGGGACGACTCTCTGCTCAGGGCAGAGAGAGGGACTCTGCATCTCTGCAGGCTCAGCACTTGGCTCCTCATGTCCAGACATCACTTTAGTCTCTCAATTCTTATTTGTCTCGTTGTTTTTGGGGTTTTCTCGTTGCATTTCGAGTCGTGGTTCCACAAAGCATTCTGGACTTTGGAGTCACTTTGCATAACCCTCCCCCACCCTCTCAGGTGTCTTCCCTATGCTGTAAGAGAGCACAGCCTCGGGGAAGGGTCATCTACTCCACCCAGCCAGGCCCTTTTACTAATACAAAAGAGGAGATAAGCCTCAACGACCCGGTATTACAATAACAAAGCACTAAGAACACTGGCAGAGACAGACCTGGCTGTGTCCCTGTAACTCTTTCTCATAAAAAAATATTAACCAAATTTTTGTTCATAACATGACTGAGTTCTACTGGGATCATCCTGGGATCACACTGGCAGTGAGGAGGAGCAGCGCGATGGCTCCAGCGCTGGGGCTGAGGGCGCTCCTGGGGGGCCGGGGGGGGTGGCACCCCCGGCACCGGGACCCTGAACCGCCACTGCCAGCACTGGGAGCCCCTGAATCCCCCTGTTCTGGACATCAGGACCCTCTGCTCCCCTTTTCCCGGGCATCCCATGGCTCCCAGCCTCCAGACTTGGCGTAGGCTTGACTCTGGGACAACCTGGAACGCCTTGGTCCCCCATTCCTGCCTTTCCCAGCCCCACCTTTCTGCAAAACCAGAGACCCCCTGAACTCCCCCTTTCCGAACATCCCGGGTGTCCCCACTCTGGTCCCCCCTTTTTGGGAAACCCTGGACTCCCCTTTCCTGGGCTCAAGGACCCCCTGGAACTCCCTTCTGCCTCTCCACGTCCCTGCCCTCTCCCCTCCCCCCCCATTTTCATGACCCTGAGACCCCCCTGGCACCCCCATTCCTGAGAACCCAGACCCCCCTGCATCTCTTCATCGAGCACCAAACGCAACCTTTTCCCAGCCCCACGCCTCTCCCAGCCCCCAGCCCCACCCTTTTCTCTGGCCTGGGGCCAGAAGTGCAACTGACTGAAAACAAATGTGACAGAAAGAAATAATTTTGCACCTTTTATTTACTATTGAAATACAATTTCCTCCCTTTCTCACAAATCTCTTCCCAGTGTCATTCAGCAGGACTGTCAGAAAATCCTTAATTCTGGGTGGGTGTTCCAAGCTGCAGCCACAAGGAAACAGGGAATGGGGATTTTCCTGCTCCTGGGGAGTTTGACATCCTCAGCTGAGGAGAGGAGGAGGCACCAGAAGGAAAGGGCAGCTGGGCTTCATCTTTCCACAGGGAAGTGGGGGGGAAAATCTCTCATCCTGTCTGCAGCTGCTCCCACAGGGATGTGAGGGCAGATCCCAGAGCCCCAAGGGTCACAGTCAGGGCTGCCCTCAGGGAATGCTCACCTGGTATGGAGGGGCAGTGTGCCAACACCTGGATCTTGGAGCACCCAGCTTCCCCAGGTGCCTGAGGAGGGCTGGGATGATGCCAGGGACATCCTGCCGTGACATCCTCTCAGTCCCGCTCTGGGTGAGCTCAGTCCCACACCTGACCCTGACCCTGGTCTCAATCTCACTCCATGTTTAGACACACTCACAGTTCTGTATTTAATCACATCCCAATTCCAAACGTGTCTAGCCCCAGACCTAAACCCAACCCCAGCCCAAAACCAATCCCATGTCTAGCCTTAACCCCAATCCCAGCTCTAATCCAAATCTCAGCCCCAACTCCAACCCCAGCCCCAATTCCAGCCCCTTCCTAAATCCTCAGCCCCAAACCAAACCCAGGTTCGGCCCTTCTGGGGGTTTGCGGGTGTCTCTGTCCCTCTGACCCCGATGATGTTTGGGTGGGGTCACAGCAGGGCTGAGAGGGACAGAGACTGCCCCAACCTCCACAGGTGTGAGAAGGTCAGAGAGCCCCCCCAGCCCCGACCACCTTCATCCGTGAGCAGCACCCCAGCCGTGTCCTTTCTCCGGTGACAGCACAGACATTCCTTTGTGCCCGGGTCTGTGCCAGCCCCGCACACGGCGCTGCTCTGCGGCAATGGGGACACGGGAAACGGTGCCTGCCATGTGTCCCCTTTGTGTTGCTGTGTGTCCCCCCATGTCCGGCTGTGTTCCCCCGGCCAAGGAGCTGCTCTGGCCCGGGATGGCCGGGCCCAGCCGCCGGGCCTCCCCGGCAGCGGGCAGGAGCCGGCCCGGGCTGCGGGACACGGTGGAGCTGCCCGGCTGGAAAGCAGCTCTTTCTCCCGCCAGGGAGCTGTGGGCAAGGGGCTGCCGGCTGTGCGGGAGGAAAGCCCCTGGGCCGGCCCCTAACGCTGCCCCGCAGAAAGGAACGGCAGGAGGAAGCTGACAAATGAGCTCGGAATGTGGCAGTGCAGAGATGAAGGGACAAGTGCCCTTGGGGGCCGGGAGTCAGGGCCAGCCGTCGGGCGTGGCTCCGAGCTGCTCCTTAGCCTGCAGTGTCACAATGGCCCCTTGTTTTCATGAGGCCTTGCAGTGTCACAGTGGTTTCCTCGATTCTGTGAGTCCCTGTGGTGTCACAATGGCCCCTTGGTTCCACAGGGACTCAGAGTGTCAGAATGGTCTCACTGATTCCATGAAGCCCCTCAGTGTCACAATGGTCTCTTTTGGTTCTGCAGTGTCACAATGGCACCTTGGTTCTGTGAGCCCTGAAGGACAGAATGGCCCCTTGGTTCCATTGGGCTCCTCACTGTCACATGAGTTCTCAGTTCCGCGGAGCCCTGCAGTGTCACAGTGCTCTCCTTGGTTCCATGGTGCCACACAGGGTCACAGTGGCAAATCCCCCTCCCTGTGCTTGTCTGGGAAGTTTCTCTGGGCCCCGTTTGGGGCCATTCACGTCCATGGTGTTCTGTCAAGTCCGAGTGGAACCTTGGTGCCACGTTGCTCCACAGCCTCACAATGCTCTCCTGCTGCCATGAGGTCCCTCCCTCTGTGACACACTGCAGCCCTGGCTCCATGAGGGTCTCTGGGAATCCATGGTGCACGCCTTTTTCACATCTGTGCCTTGCCTCCATGGGTTCCATGGACTGACAGTGGCCCTCTGCATTCCATGGGCCCAGCTAGATCGCAGCAGAGCCTGGCTTTCACCAGGTTCTGATACCTGTTCTGCCCACTGGCAGGGGTGATTTAAAGAACACAGAAACCAATGGGAAGAATTGTCTTATTTTACTGTGAGTGTTAAGGCAACACAAAAGTAAAATTATACATTCAGTACAAGTACATGCTTGGCTTTAGCAACAAGCAAAAAGAGGCAAGGTAATGCACCTAATCATTATTACAGGAGAAAAATGATAGGGATTGAGAAAGACGCATCCCCAATTGCCTAAACACTTTACCATCATCCAGAGTCCGCAGTTGCTGGGGAGCCCCATTTCACAGCGAGGACCTGGAGCACTTGGGAAAATCCTAAACGGTGCATTCACCCATAGGTGAGGTCTGAATTTGCTCCAAAAGCGGGTCCAGCTTTCATAGGCCCAAATGAGTAAGTCAAAGTGACTTGATGATATTTTTAGCACATAAACTCCTGGATCTCATGGAATGTTTCCTGACCAGGAGGGCCCAGGGCTTGGCTAGAGCCCAGTCCCTGGCTTGGGAGGTTTTCCCCTAAAATATCCTACAAGCCTCTATTCATGTCAGTTGGGAAAATTTATTAGAATGATACATTTCTTGCAGGTAACTACACAAGATTATGTGAAAGTCTCTGTTATAAGTTGGTAGTGGAAATGAGCCACCACTCGTTAAGTTCAATCAGTAGAGAATTGATTGAATTAGCAGAGCAAGCTGATAATAGGCAAATTACAGCTCTGGGTGAAGCCAAGGGCTTGCACCCACCCGGGAGCGCTGGGTGTAGCCAGGGAGTCACTGCTCCGCCAACCGCCCAGACCCGACTCGACAGTTCGCAGGGTTTTTATATGTCTATTTTTCCTGGACATGCAATTCTTCCGGTGTGCTCTGCATCTGCGCCAATAGTTGCTAGGGGGTCTTTTTCTGCCTTCTGGTGGTCGTTTGGAGGAGGGCTCCCATCCTCTTCTTCAAGGTTTTGACGACTCTGCACTAGCCTTTACCATATATAGCTGTGTAGCTGCATATAGTTACACATTGCATATCCAGCCTTTCAACATATTAGCTTGTGACACACTGTGGTTTAGGCCTTATGACATTCATTTTGCAACACCTTAGCCCATTATATTTGTTTTGTGGGTTTTCTATTCTTGGCTTTCTTTTCTTCATAGACTTTAGAAACTTGATGAACAAACTTGAGACATTAACCCATTACACCTTAACCCATTAAGGGTTAGTCCCAGAAAAAATCTGCCCATACAGTCAAGTCTGGCTAGACTTGGCCTCTGGTGACTGCCTCTCATCTGCCCCTGCACCACTGGGGCTCACTGGTTTCCTTCTTATGGAGACCATTGTGACACTATGGAGGATTGTGGAACCAATGGGCCATGGTAACACTGCAGGCCCTTGTGGAACCTGTTACTCTCTAGGAATTTGTGGAACCAAGGGGAACATTGTGACCCTGCAGGGTACCATGGATCCCAGGGGCCACTTTGACACTGTGGGGCCTCGTGGAACCAAGGACATCATTGTGGCTCTGTTGGACCGCATGGTCCCAAGGGGCCGGTGTGAAGCAGCAGGGCTTTGTGGAACCAAGAGGCCATTGCTGCATTTCAGGGCCTGGTGGAGCCAAAGGGCCGTTGTGATCCTGTAGGGCACCATGGATCCGTGGAAATCATTGTGGCATTGCAAGGCCCCATAGAATTATGGAGAGTATTGTGAAACTGTGGGGCCCCACAGAACCAAAGGAACATTGTGACCCTGCAGGGCCTCATAGAGGGAAGGGGTCATTGTGACACTATGGGAATTTGTGGAACCAAGAGAATCATTGTTGCATTACTGGGCCCCAATGGAATCAAGAGGCAATTGGACACAGCAGGGCTTCATGGAACCCAAAGACAATTAGGACACTATGGGGCCTTGTGAAACCATGGAGACCATTTAGATGCTTAAAGACTTGTGTAACCAAGGGGCCATTATGACACCTGAGGGCATCATGGAAGCAAGAGAACCATTGTGACACTGCAGGGCCCTGTGGAAGCAAGGGAAAACCAAAGAGGTATGGTTGCCTTGGTCTCCCAGGGGTCACCTGACAGATCTGGCTGATCTTGGAATGTGGAAGGCCACTCCCATCTGCCCCTGAAACACTGGGGATCTGCACTTTCCTTCTTATGGAAAAGAACTGTCCATCTTTTCCAGGTATCCATGGCCAAAATTTGGATTCCACCTCCAAATTTCTGGGTATCCAAGGATTGCTGCCAGACTAAAGCTGCCAGGATGGACAGATCTGGCTGGTCTTTAACTTCTGAGTGACAGAACTCACCTGTTTTCCAAACACTGGAAAGGGCCCTGTGCTTTTCTTTGTATGGAAAAAAAATCCTTCTCCAGGCACAAATGTCTGAAATTAGGATTCCGCATTCATAATTTTGGATATCCAAGGGTGCTCCAAGCAAACCTGCCAGGACAGACAGGTCAGGCTTGCCTTAGCCTCTGGTGGTTGCTGTTCATCACCTCCTGAAATACAGGGGCTCCATGCCTTCCTTCCTATGGAGACCAATGTGACACTTGGGAGCCTTGTGAAATGAAGGGGCCATTGTGACACTGCAGAGCACCATGGATCCAAGGGACCATTGTGACACTGTGGGGCCTCATGGAACCAAGGACATCATTGTGGCTCTGTTGGGCCACATGGTCCCAAGAGACCAGAGCAAAGCAGCAGTGTGGGAGTTAGCCTAGGTGTAACTTACAGTCAGCCAAATTTTACCCTGGAAGAACTGGGTGTGAGTTTCAAGTCCTAGGAATCATTTGTTTAACTTAGGGTGAGCTTGAGAGGTCTCCCATAAGCCTTTAGTGTTGTTATGCTAAGTTGTACAAGTTCTCCTCCCCTAGTGGTTTATTGACTATTTTTTTCTTCTATATGGGTATTGTTCTAGTTTTCTAGCCCCAAGTGTCTATATTGTAGCTTCCCCTTTGTCTCAGGTCTTGGGATCCTGCCCCTCATACTGTTCTCAACTCCTCCATGTTTATTGTTTTTCACCCTGTTATTAAAGTTCTTTTTGAGCAACTCCATCGAACCTGCACCTTTTCATTTTTGCCGACCTCACCCTTAAGTCAGGGAACCAGAGGAGTTTATTGCAGCCACCCTCATTGTGACATTTGGTGCCTGAATAGGGACCATGACATTCAGGGCTCCCTGTGTCAGTCACATCAGCTGGGGTTAGCTGATGGATAGGCCAGCGCTCCATGGGATTTTGGATTGTGCCAGGCCCTGTGGATTCAGCATTGCTTCAAGGGACCTTGCCTGGGATCAGCAGGAACGATTACAGTTTCACCTGTATAGGATTGCAGGCAGGTTTGGGGAAATGCAAGACATTTACTGCCCATTTTGCCACTGTGTTCTTACAGTATGGACCCACGTCCCATTATTGATTTGGGGTGTTGCAGTGGCTGTTCCACCTGAGGTGGAGAAAGAGAAAGATGGGCAGCCGGATGTCCAAAGTAGAAAGGTGTGTATATGAATGCTTTAAGGTAATTCTCACTGATCATGACCAAGTTTCTTCAAATAACCAAATAAAACCAATTATGAGGTGGATCATTAAACATTTTCCAGATGCCTCTGCTGGCGAAATCCATACCATCGAGTTTTGGGACTCAGTGGGAGCTAAACTGTACAACCTTTTGATCAAAAGGGACCACAGCGCACCCCGCATGCTCCCCATCTTCCATACCATTCTTGAGACCCTTCACCAGCAAGCAGTGTGTCGAAAACTCAATCCGTTGGTCACTCCTAACTCAGGAGCTCCCCTCAAACCTGCCTTTCTCAGACCTTCCATGATGGTCCAAGATGGCAATGGCCATGCTGTCTTGGAACATCATGCCCTGGAGACTCAAGACAGGAGCCTGAATGTGGCTCGGGAGACTGACCATCCTCCTTCCATCTTGGCTCCTCCACTTCCTGCTACCACAATCTTCTCTTCCACCCTGAACAAACCTCCAGACTCCAACCCCAACGGCGGGTCATGCCCCCACTGTCAATCATGCTCTCCCCTCTGGACCATGCCTCCAGTTAAGGAAGGAGAATGGCAAATAGCCTTGAAACTCCTCATTGCTTGGTATGTTATGAAAGAAGGGGGCAGAATCCCAGGTATCAGCCTGTGGTTTATGGGGAAATCAAGGATTGGTGTAGGGCAACTAAAGACCATAGGAAGGACTTACCTTGTTTTAATGGCCTAATGAGGGTGATGTTTACAGCACGTCCTAACCCCCAATGATTTAAAATACATTATGGCCATGTTTTTGTAACCTACAGAATACACCCTGTAGGAAGGAGGATGGAAGTGTTTACTAAATCAGTTAGTAGCAGACTATGCTAAAAATGAGGCAAGGGCAGAATTGACAATCAACCATCTAGCTGGAGAAGGAAAACTCAGCCTACCAGATGATCAAGCAGCAGGTATTCCCAGAGAAGTATTGAATGATATTAAAGAGATGGCTTTAAAAGCTTTAATCCAGGTATCACATGGTAGCACCCCCAGTTTGGACTACCTTGGGCAGCTGCAGCTAAAGCTTTAGGACAATTAGACCATGCTGGGTGCCTGTTAAGTAAGCAAACCAATGCTACCTCCCTCACTTTGAGTGTCCTGCTCTCAGACATAGAGACCATCAGACAGGCTACCTTGCAAAATAGCAATAGAGTTTTTACTCTGGGCACATGGGCATGGCTGTGAAGACTCTGAGGGATGTGTTGCATGAACCTCTCCAGGCACAGAGAGTGAATCCACAAGAGCATTCAGGTACTGAAGAAAGGGTTTAAGAAGCTTCAAGTGGAAAACAAAGACTGGTGCAATAAACTCTTCCAATCCAAGGGTTGGATGATGTCTAGCTAAAACAGGACTATGAATTCTCTTAGTGGTTGTTGTTGCATTGTTAGTTGTCCCATGTTTGTTTGGATGCTTTTAGAAAGTCTTACAAAATTCTTTCAGTTCCATCTTTGTTGTAAAACAGAAACGAGGAAGATACCCAACACAGGATACTCATGGACTCCTTGGAGGAGAGAATTGGAGGCCAGGATGGCACAAAAACCTCTCAGAGACTCAGTTTTGGAAGGAAAATGCTTTAAAGTATCTAAAAGTATTCTTAAATCCATAAAGTACCTTAAAAACATTGAGTATCTGAAGGCATTAATGAGCCCCACTGAGTGTCAGTACAAAGCTCTCCAGGGACTAATTAAAGCAGATAATTGGGGCCATGATTGCAAAAACCTCTCACAGAGTCTGTATCAAAAGGGAAAATTCAAAGTACCTAAAAAAACCTAAAGTACCCTGAAGTATTAATGAGCCCCACTGAGTGCTGTTACTGAAAAAGCCTCTCCAGGAACTAATTAAAGCAGATAATTGGAGGCCATGATTGCACAAACCTCTCAGTGACTCCAAGGCAAAAGCCAAACCCAAAGTCCTTTGAAAAACCTGCAGTCCATGCAGGGAGAATTAAGGAACCCCCCAGGGCCATTCCTGAGCAAGGCTCCCCAGGGACTCCTTCCAGCAGATCCTTGAGGCCACTGGGATGTGGGCTAGGGGGAAATGCTGAGGGCAGGACAAGGGGCTGACAGTGCCCAGCCCGGCTGGGGCTGTGCCAGGAGGCCCCAGGGCCTCAGGACAAGGTGTCTCCTCACAGCCCTTGGTGGCACAGACCCTGCTGTGCCCCAGGGCACCAAGACTTGTCTTCTGCTTGTCCCCACCCCTCATCACTGCCTGCAGTTCTCTGCTCTGCCTGGGGCCTGGGGACACTTTCTCAGTTGTGCTTCTCAGTGGGACCCATTAAAAGTCTAAGAAAGTTTGGAGTTGGATTCTGATGTGGAGTTCTGGAGAGGTTTCTTCAGCTCCCTCTCAAGGACTGATGTTCAGGGCCTGAGCACAAAGCCCCAGAGGCTCATTACAGTCCTTGTGCTGTGTCTGTGCTGCTGAGCTGGGCTGGACTCCTGGCACAGAGGCAGCTCCTGGTAACTAAGAAGAGCTTCAAAAGCACATTTCTCTTGATGAGCAGCTCTTCTGCCAGCCCAGCAGGGCTGGGGCACTGCCTGCAGCCATCCCAGGCACAGCACAGAGGCACAGAGAGCTTCAATCAGTCAGGGCTGGGAAGGTGCTGAGAAGTGCTTGGGGCAGAATCACTGCCAGCCCATGGCATAGGAACCTCTGGCTGCAGGACAATGCAGCTGCAGCTCCTGGAGTGATCTCCTAAAGCTGGAACATCCCAATGCCTACAGAACCTGTGAGTACATTCTCTGGGTATTTCTGGTGCAGGGAAGGTGAAATGCTCATGAAGCTCTGACATACTGAGGGTTTCTGATCAGTCATAGAATATTTCCAAGTCAAGGATTTTGATAAAAATGAGGAAACTTTCTAAGACTATGTAGTCAGCTTCCTACTATTGCAGAATGAAAGGTAGTGGGGATGAATATTAAAGGTTGATTATGAAGTATTTAATATGAATTTTTAACAAGCGTCTGAGACATCCAAACTGTTACTTTTTGTGATCAATAGGTTCACAGGAGATTCCTAATGTGCTTTAAGCCACTCTGCCCATGGACTGCGCCAGCAACACCTTTGCTCTTAACCTTCAGGCTCAGTATGAGCTGTCCTTTCTCCAAGATGCAAACAGAACCTGCCCCCAGCCAGTGCCCTGCAAACAGGCAGGGTTCTGTAAGGCCAAGGAGAGTGCACAGAGA
The DNA here is from genome assembly GCF_047830755.1 of Zonotrichia albicollis. Lineage (NCBI taxonomy): Eukaryota > Metazoa > Chordata > Aves > Passeriformes > Passerellidae > Zonotrichia > Zonotrichia albicollis. Next base: position 2,613,945 of record NC_133859.1, read on the forward strand.
TTTTGGGTCTGTGAGTGCTGGCAGGGAGAGATCAGGAACAGGGAAACATCTGCAGGAGGGAAATCTCCAGGAAGCAGAGAGAAAATCAGGGAATGAGAGAAAACAAAACCCAGCAATACTGTGGCAGGGAGAGTTTAGAGATGCCCACAGGATCCCCCCCAGTGCAGCCCCTCCCTCTGAACAAGCCCCCTCCCTCCTGTCCCCCAGCCCAGCCTCTGCCCTCAGGGCCGGGGCTCCAAGGCGTGCAGCCCCTCCTGTGCAGGCAGAGCTGCAGCAGAGCCGTGGGGCAGCTCTGCAGCCCCGGGCCCAGTTCCCTCTGCAGAGCACAGGGCTGGGAGCAGCTGCCCAGCACTGGGGGCTCTGGAGGGGGCACAGCTGGCTCAGGGTGACGCTGTCCTCAGTGCCCGGCTCTGGGCAATGCTGTCAGGGCAGCCAGGGAAGGAGCTGAATCTCCCTCAATCCAATGCCAGCACAAGGACACTTGGGTGTTTCTCTGAGATTTCAGTCCAAGCTGGGAGCTTCAATCCAGGATGCAAACCTGTCCTAGAACAACTTTGATTTATAGGATTGATGGGGAAAGGCAGAGGTGTTTTGACACTGAAAGCGCTGCTGGGTTAGTGGAATGAGCAATGTAAGTCCTTGACTACAAATGTGGAGCTGGGCTGTGGTGGATCCATCTGCTCTCAGCAGTATCTGGGGGTTGGTAAGAGAAACTTGTGAGTGTGAACATTCTCCATTTAAGAAATTGAAAGCCCAGCGAAACTCAAAACAGAATGAAGTGACAGATCATCTGCTCCCAGTCTGCACTCACCATCTGGCTTCAGGGAACTCACTTTGTTCTACCAGAGGGCAGCAGAAATGCTGAGTTTATCTGATATTAAAGAAGAGCAGGACAGACATGGGGGGAGCTCAAAAAGAAAACCTCACAACTCTTAAACATAAAAAAGTGTCTGTGTATGTAACAGTGGAGAGTATATGGTTTGATTTTGGTTACAGATATCTCCTCTGACTCTTCACTGTCCCTTTCTCCATGAACAGATCCCAATGTCAAGGAACAGCAAATGTCCAACAGCAGCTCCATCAGGCACTTCCTCCTGCTGGCATTGGCAGACACGCGGCAGCTGCAGCTCCTGCACTTCTGCCTCTTGCTGGGCATCTCCCTGGCTGCCCTCCTGGGCAACGGCCTCATCATCAGCGCCGTAGCCTGCGGCCACCACCTGCACACGCCCATGTTCTTCTTCCTGCTCAACCTGGCCCTCAGCGACCTGGGCTCCATCTGCACCACTGTCCCAAAAGCCATGCACAATTCCCTCTGGCACACCAGGAACATCTCCTACACTGGATGTGCTGCTCAGCTCTTTTTCTTTATGTTATTCATCTCAGCAGAGTTTTGTCTCCTGACCATTATGTGCTATGACCGCTACGTGTCCATCTGCAAACCCCTGAACTATGGGACCCTCCTGGACAGAAGAGCTTGTGCCCACATAGCAGCAGCTGCCTGGGCCAGTGCCTTTCTCTATTCACTGCTGCACACGGCAAGTACATTTTCCCTGCCCCTGTGCCATGGCAATGCCCTGGGTCAGTTCTTCTGTGAAATCCCACAGATCCTCAAGCTCTCCTCCTCCAAATCCTACCTCAGGGAAGTTGGACTCATTGCTGTCAGTGCCTGTTTAGCACTTGGCTGTTTTGTGTTCATTGTTTTCTCCTATGTGCAGATCTTCAGGGCTGTGCTGAGGATCCCCTCTGAGCAGGGACGCCACAAAGCCTTTTCCACCTGCCTCCCTCACCTGGCTGTGGTCTCCCTGTTTATCAGCACTTGCACATTTGCCTACCTGAAGCCCCCCTCCATCTCCTCCCCATCCCTGGATCTGACCCTGTCAGTTCTGTACTCAGTGGTGCCTCCAGCCCTGAACCCCCTCATCTACAGCCTGAGGAACCATGAGCTCAAGGCTGCAGTGTGGAGACTGATGACTGGATGCTTTCAGAAACATTAAACTGCAGGCCAGTGTTTGCAAATCACTTGTAATAAAAGTAATCTTTGATACGTCTTCTTGGCTTCATTTTAGAATTCCTTTACCTTTGTTTTACTTTTTTCCTATTATCCAAAAATAAATGACATTTTTTGTTCCATTGGCAATTTTGTTTCTGTCCGTCATGTCTGTCGCCACAGAGTGTGGCAATGAGGGGCTGTGCTGTTGGTGCCTTTAAATTAAATTATGATCTCTCCCAACAAAGTTTTCTGCAGAAAACTGCAGAACATTTCTGCCCTTTTGTTGCCTTCTCTGGAGCTGCAGCAGCAATGTCTGTGTGCAGAGCTGGGGGCAGATCAGTGCTGGCCCAGCAGCTGTGCCCAGCAGCAGCAGCACTTGATGTTGCCAGTGCTGCTGCCGTGGCCCTGCCCCGCTGCCCTGGCGGCCCTGGTGTTGCTGCAGGGCCTGGGTGCTCTCGGGGCCGGGCACAGCCCTGGGGGTGGCAGTGCCGGGGCTGCAGCAGGGACAGGCCATGGGCACTGCTGGGGCAGCGCTGACGCCTCAGGCCAGGGCCTGGGGGCTCCAGGCTCCTTGCCCAGGCTCTCTCAAGAACACGGCTGTGGAGAGTTTTATTAATAGTTGGTTAGCTGAGAAAGGCCATACTGACATAATGCCGCTGGTTAAGCTGAGAGAAGGAAGTCAGCAGTCAGCAAGCTGAAAGGAGATGTCAGCAATTAGCAATCAGTGACCTTGCCGCAACATGAGGATAGGGAGTAGAGATTATTCCTGAATATCTCCTAAGAATATGTAGAAAGTATCAAAAGTAGAACCATAGGAATGCAGAAGTAGGTGTAGTTGCTGATATGTAACTAACCAATCCTGAGCTCAACTTTTGCAATATGTATGAAGCTCATTATGAACTGTATTTAACCCGCCGTACTGATCAATAAAATTGGGCCTGTGATGATCAATGGATGTCCTGGTCTCCTTCGGTCAGCAAATGGTGGAGAATGCGGGCAACGCTGTGGCCAACGATGCGGCAACGTTGAACCTCTGTCCTTTTTTCTCGGATTAAAAGGAAAAAGGGAACTCGCCACGGTCGAGGAAGTTGGGTGAGGGTCCTTGCAGCCGGGACGGTGCCGGATTATAAAGGCACCCTTGAGGATCACAACGGTGACTCAAGCCTCTATGTGCCTCCAGAGCCTGGAGAGCTGCAACAGTGCGCGCTGATTAATAGGTATGGATAGGCAAGCGGCATACGATCTCTTCTCCTCATATTTAGAAAGGTGAGGAGTAAAAGGGATAGATTTAAAAAAGGAGTTACCGGGATTATTAGCTTACGGCCATGCTAAAGGTGTATTTAGTAACCCGCACACAGTTCATGAGCTAACAGAGTGGAGAAAGTTTGGGGAAATAGTGTTGGATACAGTGTTAGACGATGATAAGTCAGCAAGGAAATTCGGGAGGTTATGGCGGGTGGTGTATAATACTTCGGGTGGTGTTACTTCAGCAGGTCTCTGAGAGAAAGGCAGCAGAAAGGGCGACAGAAGCTCATAAGAGGAATATAGGATATGGTCGTGAGGATGATCCCTTAGCACCTTCTGTAACTAGGATACTTATGCCTAAGAGTCCCCAGCATAGTGGTGTGGAGGATTTGCCTATAGACATAGTGGAACCGTCTGCACCCCCCTTGTCAGAGGGGGAAGGCGAGTCGGATGGGGGAGGTAAGAGCAAACCAGCTTTGCCTCCGCCGCCGGCTTCAGGCGGGTCGGGTGGTGGGGGTGGAAGCAAGCCAGCTTCGCCTCCGCCTCCAGCTTTGCCTCCGCCGCTACCCCCGAGCAGGCCGGCTCCGGTTACAGCTCCAGCAGGGGGGGCCGCTTCCCCTGCGCGAGCCGGCTCCGCTCGAGCCAGCCCCGGTTTCACTGTCAGCTCCGGCAGGGGGGTCGCTTCCCCCGCACGAGCCCACCTCTGCTTCACCGCCTTCCCCGTGCGAAAACTCGGTGTCTGCACCGAAATGCCGGCAGCATAGCACCCCCAAAGAGCCAGCTCCCATCCCAGGGGCACACCGTGATCTATGGGGAGAAATGGCTAATCAAAGGAGGGAAGCTTGGGCTGCTGTGGCAAAAGAAGTAATGCAAATGGGGGATGGCGAGGCAGTGGAAATAGCTTCTAGCCTTGCATGTCCGGTTACATACACACCACAGTATGATGTACAAGGGAACCTTACGCATAATATAGCAGCATATTCTCCCTTAGATTGGAAGTTGTTAACCCAGCTACGTTCCACAGTTAGTCAGTTTGGAGTAAAAAGTGAACCTGTTAGGCAAATGTTAGATTATCTTTTTAATACTCAGATTTTATGCCCAAATGATTTAAGAGGAATAGTGTGTTTATTATTCACTCAACATCAGCTGTTATTGTTTAATGCACATTGGCAAGCGTTAGTAAACGAATCAGTTGCTGTACAACAAGCTCAGGGAGACCCATTGCATGGGGTAACAGTGGAGGAGCTCATGGGCTTAGGGGCATATTTGTGTACAGAGGCACAGATGATATCGGGAGCAGATAAACTTAGAGAGGCTATGCGATTAGTGCGTACAGCAATAGATATGGTTAAAGAGCCAGGAGGGTTACCAGCTTATATGGGCATTAAGCAAGGTAGAGAAGAATCATTTAGTGTACTTTGCAAAATAGTAATCCAGCAACCCAAAGAGTGTTAGCAACTTTAGGAGCACATTGGACCATTGAGGAAGCATTAGAGCGAATGGCGTTAATGCCAACAGCTTAGCAGGCATTCATAGCAGAAGCTCTAAAGGAATTAGGATTGGGGTTACAAAAGCAGGCAGAGTCTAATCAGAATCAGGTGTTAGCTGCTCTTGCTCCTCTCCGAAGTGGCTCACTGGCATTCACGCAAGGAGGTTCAAAGCCATTTATCAAGTGTTACCGGTGCGGCAATGAGGGACACACACGCCGAGCTTGCAAAGCGACTGGCATTTGGTGTCAGCACTGCCGATCCAGCTCCCACAACACCACGGCTTGTAGGCGCCGCTCGGGAAACCATCAGCAGAGCGCGCTTCACGGGGGCCGCGCCCAGACACAAGTTGCCGCTGTGACATCGGAGACACCAGCTGCCGCAACATTGCTGCCACCTCCTGTCTGCAACCCGCAACAACAGGGAGCCTCGGTTTGGACTTATCAGCAGCAGTAGACGTCACACTAATGACGAATCAGCCTGAGAAAATACCAACTGGAGTAAAGGGCCCTCTTATATTAAATGGACAAACATGTGGAGCATTATTATTAGGACGCTCTTCTACAACTATGTTGGGATTATTTGTTTTGCCTGGAGTTATTGATGCAGACTTTACAGGGGAAATACAAATCATGGCTTACACCCTTTATCCTCCAATTAAAATAACAAAAGGACAACGTATTGCACAATTGGTACCACTATCACAAATGACATCGGGAATACAACCATTTACTGGGCAAACACAGGATGAAAAAGGTTTTGGCTCTACTGGTGTTACACTTTTAACTGTGGATTTACAAAATAGACCAAAGCAAAAAGTTGAAGTTACTTATGGGCATCAAAGCATAACACTTTATGGATTATTGGATACAGGAGCAGATACCAGCATTATTTCTCCAGAAGTATGGCCACAACATTGGCCTCTATTCCCATCAGCAAACATGCTCACAGGAGTAGGAGGATTTACATTGGCAAGCAGGTCACCTTCTTTATCTGTGCGCATTGAGGATCAACAAATATCTGCTATGTTTTCAATTGTGTAACTGCCTCCTACAGTCTCCTGTTTAATTGGAAGGGACATTTTAACACAATTGGGAGTGGTGTTAACTAATCAGCACCCTTTGGGGTAATTGCCATTGCTTGGACTTTCCCCATTCCACTCACCTGGAAAACAGATACACCGGTGATGGTTAAGCAATGGCCACTAAAAGGGGAAAGCCTTATGCATGCTCATGAATTAGTGGAGGAACAATATTCAAAAGGACATTTACAACTTTCCATGAGCCCTTGGAATACACCTATTTTTGTGATCAAAAAGAAATCAGGGAAATATCGTTTAATACATGATTTGCGGGCTGTAAATGACCAAATGGAGCCTATGGGGGCCTTACAGCCTGGTCTTCCAAATCCAGCTATGATTCCAGAACACTGGCCACTCTTAATTATTGACCTAAAGGATTGTTTCTTCACCATTGCCCTGCAGCATTACAGCCACTACGTCGCAGATGACCAGGAACTATAATATATCATTACATGGACGATATTTTGTTTGCACAGCAACAACCATTTTCCTCTTTGCAGATTGACATTATTAAAAATACTCTTGCTGCATATTCACTTGTTATTGCTTCAGAGAAAATTCAAACTACAAAGCCCTGGAAATATTTGGGATGGACTTTGATGGATCAAATAGTGATACCTCAAAAATTGGAATTACAATTGGACATTAAAATTCTACATGATGCACAGAAGTTGCTGGGAGACTTACAGTGGCTGAAACCCATTGTGGGAATACCAAATCATTTGTTAGAAGCCCTACGGCCTTTGTTAAAGGGTGTTGACCCTACTACTCCTGTATCCCTGACAAAGGAGCATCGTCTTGCCTTGCAGCAAATCAGTACCTGTGTACAACAGGGGTACGTGTCTCGTTGACAACTCGACCACCCTATTGACCTTACTATCTGGAATAGCCCTTGCCACCTGCTTGGTGCTCTCTCTCAACAACAAAAGAAAACGGAGGAGATACGGGTGTTGGAATGGTTGTCTCCACCATTACAGCATAAGAAAACAATATGTTCAAAAATTGAACAATTGGCTGCACTAATCAAAAAGGGGCGTCTCAGAATTCTTGAAGTGAATGGTAGAGAACCTGCTACCATTAGATTGCCTATGGAAAAAGAAACCTTGGACTGGTACCTGATTAATTCGAAGGATTTACAGGAAGCATTATTGACATCGTCTGCTAAAGTAGATACCAGCAAATTAGTGCCTAAAGTTTTGCAATGGATGACAGAATGGAACTGGATTACTCGACCCTTGAGAGAAGAATGCCCTATAGAAGGAGCTATTACAGCCTTTACAGATGCAGGAAAGAAATCAAGGCGTGCTGCTGTCACTTGGCAAGAAAAAGGACAATGGAAACATCAACTCCTCACAGCAGACCCTGCGGATAGTTTACAAACTTTGGAATTGTTAGCAGTAGTATGGGCAGTATCCAACTTACAGGAGCCTTTAAATGTGGTCACAGACTCTATGTACGTTGCAGGAGTAGTCAGACGAATAGAGGAAGCAGCAATTAAGGAAGTGAATAATAAACGATTGTATGAGTTGTTGGTACAATTAAGGAAAGCTCTATGGGAGAGAAATGCAGCGTATTCTGTGATTCATATTAGGAGCCATAAATGGTCTGAAGGTTTAGGAGAAGGAAACGAACGTGCAGATAAATTGGTTACCCTACCCATTGATAGCTCTTGTCCTATTGATAAGCATACATTGGCCAGAGAAGCACATAGTAGATATCATCAAAATGCAAAAGGATTAGCAAAGCACTTTGAATTGAGTTTGTCAGAAGCTAAGGCTATTATTAGAGCATGTCCAACATGTAGTTATCATAATGGTTGAATAGGTTTAGGCATTGGAGTTAATCCTCGGGGTTTAGAAATAAATGAGAAATGGCAAATGGATGTTACACATATAGCTAGATTTGGTAAAGTCAAGTGTGTGCACGTCACTATAGATACATATAGTCATTACATATGGGCTACGGCTCAGGCAGGAGAGAAAGCTATACATGTTATCAGACACCTGTTAAGTTGCTTCGCTGTCATGGGAGTTCCAAAAAGTATCAAAACGGATAATGCTCCAGCTTATGTGAGTGCTAGGGTTCAGAAATTTTTGAATCAGTGGTCGGTTAAGCATGTGACAGGTATTCCACACTCCCCTACTGGACAGGCAATAGTGGAAAGAGCAAACGGTACCCTTAAGCAATATATTGAAAAACATCAAGATTTGAGAGATCCACAAGCATGTTTGGCTAAGGTGTTGTATGTAATTAATCATTTATGTATTTTTGGGGAAGATGATACCCCTCCTGCAATTAAACATCATCCAAGGTCAGGTCAGGAAAATACTAAGGAAACAGAGGTCTGGGTTAAGTATAAGAACCCGAGTACAGGATTATGGGAAAAACCTGCAAAAGTATTACATTGGGGTCGGGGGTATCTTTGTGTTTCCTCACCTACAGGGCCTCTGTGGGTGCCTGCTAAGTGGACTAAACCTGTTTTTGATGCAGCCTTTGGTGGACCGCCTCACAAAGGAGGACAGGGAGCAACTGGGGAAGAAACTGCTTCTGGTCCTACAACCGCTACTGCTACAGCTGAAGGGATACTCGAAAGCGGTGGACAGAGCACTGACACACTACTGTCGGACAACCCAGGAGCTGATTGGTTTTATTGACTCATTATCAACTTTTCGTTTAATAAATCCAGCAAAGGAACATTGCCTTGACTGTCACGATCCACATTGTGCTGCCTGGATAGCCCTATGTTGTGGGGGTTGTGATAGAACTTTTTGGTTAGAACAATCATTATTGTGGGATTTGTGGTGTCACACTTGTGAACACGAGCACCGGTGGGGTAAAAGTTGGCAAGATGAATTAAGGAGACAAACAGGGCAAAATGCGTATATAGCTCTAAGTCTTTATGAGTCTCCTGAACAGAAAATTCTTGCTTATTATCGATGGGAAGTACAATGTGTCGTGAATAGAATTAAGGTTCAAAGTAAATCATGCATAGTCTCTGTAAGGTGTAGGAAAGTAGTACCTTTAACACAGCACTCAATTGTAGGGCCCTTCAAGGGAAATCCTGAAAGGGCACTAGACTGCTGCATTGAAAAGTTGCAGAAATTGAGTTTGCAAGTGGCAGGACCAGTAAAAGTAGGAGCAGCAAGATTGAAGACAGATAAGAAAAGGAAGGCAAAAAAGGGAACGACCTTGTTAACAGGTGGTTGTTTCAACTATCTTGCCGGGAGGATCTGCCAATAAGGCTATGAATTTAGCAAAGAAATTAGTGTGCTGGGCAAAGGATGAGCTGAACAAGACATCACAAATTCTAGACATGCTAACCACAGATGTGCAGAGTGTTAACCATGCTGTTTTGCAAAATAGAGCTGCCGTAGATTTTTTGCTCTTAGCACAAGGACATGGATGTGAAGAGTTTGAAGGAATGTGTTGCATGAATCTGTCTGATCATTCGGTGTCCATTCACACTAAGATAAAAGAACTGCAACAGGGACTTCACGATCTCAAGGAAGAAGAAGGTTTAGGAATTGACAAATGGCTTAAAAGCTTAGGACTTGGGCCATGGCTGAGGAACCTTGTGATCCATGTTATAGGACTGCTGGGTGTAATTTTACTGTTTTTGCTTATTTTGCCTTGTATCTTTAATGTATTCAAAACATGGTCAGCCGTACAATAGCAAAAACCTGGCAAACTAATCTCCTTGCTCAAGAAGAAAATGGGGGAAATGTGGAGAGTTTTATTAATAGTTGGTTAGCTGAGAAAGGCCATACTGACATAATGCCGCTGGTTAAGCTGAGAGAGGGAAGTCAGCAGTCAGCAAGCTGAAAGGAGATGTCAGCAATTAGCAATCAGTGACCTTGCTGCAACATGAGGATAGGGAGTAGAGATTATTCCTGAATATATCCTGAGAATATGTAGAAAGTATCAAAAGTAGAACCATAGGAATGCAGAAGTAGGTGTAGTTGCTGATATGTAACTAACCAATCCTGAGCTCAACTTTTGCAATATGTATGAAGCTCATTATGAACTGTATTTAACCCGCCGTACTGATCAATAAAATTGGGCCTGTGATGATCAATTGATGTCCTGGTCTCCTTCCGTCGACACACTGCTACCAAGGCTTAGGGAAACATTTCCTAACTTACAGATGGAAACCGAACAGAGATTCAGTGATGCCAACTCTTTGTTTTCAATAACCCAAGACAGGTTATTGGTGCTGCCAGACTGAGCAGCCATCTAAAATCCCAAATTCCTTAGTCTTGAGCATAAATGGGAATAATGCAAACGCAGGCAACGAGTGTTTGTGAAGGAAGCAGCAGAAAAAATTGGACTCTTTGGGGGTTGGCCCATTGTGTTGGAAGTTGATTTGGTTCAACACTCACTCTCCCTGTGCCTGCACAAAGGCAGGCTCCCTTCTGTAATGTCGATAGAAAAAATAAAATTTCCTCCCTCAAACAAACAAAGGATTTTCCACTGGGTGCTGCTGAATTCACCAAGCTTCTTCCAGCTCCACAGGGCTGGACAGCAGGGCAGTATTCCCAAAAGACAGACAGTCATTGTAGTAACTAGGATTGACCTGGACATCTTTTCTAAATTTGGAAATTTTCTTGGCACTACTACTTCAGTGTCCTTTGCAAAGACTCTGTTATCTTCAGAAGCACAATTCTCACTTAATTGCTTTACAGGGGACAGGGTAGGGAGAGCATGGTGGGGCTTACACTTAAATGTAAACCCATTTTCTCCTCTTTCCCTTTCCTCTTTGTGACTGATATTGAAAATATTCAAAACCCCACTTTTCCCTTATAATATCAGTTCCTTTATGGTCTGCAGTTGAACAGGCTGAGGATTAATAGCTCATTCCCAGGAGCAAAATGATTCAGCAGAAGAGGAATGAGCTGAAGACAGATTGGGTATGTTTGATCTCATATTAGCAGTGGCAATGCTTGCACAAAGGAGACATTTCTCCTGCCAAGCCCTTACTTTCTTCATAATTCTTGTCAGAATATCTTCCAGGTCACGGGGGGAAAGAGATTGCTCCAAAACTGTTTTAAATTGATGATGATTGAGCAACATCTTCACCATCTCCTGTCCATAATGCCTAAAGAAGGAAGGAAGGCAGGAAGGAAGGGAAAGAAAAGTGAACAAACAAAGGAAGAGTGTTAAGAGAAGAAGCTGGTACCTTAAACTCATCAGGTGCAATCCTTGCACGAGAAGGCATTACCTACTGAGCAAAGAGGGAGATTTACCTCACTTGACACTGCACAGTGCTGTCAGCTGAACACAAAAGGCAAGAGGAGAATGCGGGGCCACAGAAAAATACCATTTCACTCTGAAACTGGGGGTGTGCTTCTGTGGCATCAGAGGATCCCAGGGAACAAGCAAAACACATCTGCTTTGTTGTCAGAGCCTGTTAGCAATGTCTTGCAGCCATTGCACAATAATTTGCCTTTCTTTAACTGGCAGGGAAGCCAGGATAAAACACCTCATGCATCCTCTTGATTATTCTATATTATGTGTATGCACAGGGGCAGCTAGTTGCTCTGGTGTTCTTGGCAGCTATTCATGGGAATTTAATCACCAAAGGAAGGGGATTTTGGTGATTTGGGTTGATTTTGTCAGTAGGAAACCACAGTTTTCTTCAAGAAGATGTTTGGAACTCACTGAGCCACAGATAACAGCATTCTAGAAATCTGCAGAACGGGTTTAGAAAGACTGAATATTTTGGCTAAAGACCCCTGAAATATTTTTAGAAAATCTGAAGTTAATGAGAAATGGATGTTTGGGATCCTTCAGTGATGAACATTAGCCAACACTTTGGCTTTCTCTTGTGCACCTAAGACCAAAAACAGTGTTGGACTGGCAGATCTGAGCTCTTTTGATCTCAGCAAAGAATCCTTCAAGCCACAGGAAAAAGTTGGCAATGTTCTTTTTTGCCGGCCAACCTCAGGTTTCCCAGCACAGCCATTTGCCCAGGCAGCCCAGAGCAGTGGTCACATTGCCAAGGCTGACAGAGCTCAAGAAGAGTTTGGACAATGCTCTCAAGCACATGGAGTGACTCTTGGGGTGTCCTGCACATCACCAGGAGATGGACTCGATGACCCTGATGGGTCCCTTCCAACTCAGCATATTCCATGATTCTATGACCCTTATTCACACCATGAGGTAACTTCATATTCCGTTTAGTTTCCACTCTTGTCTGGTTTCACCTTTATAGCCAGACACAAAACGGTTTTCCTGTTTTGGGAGGTGAAATGAAGATCATTACCTTGTGTCCTTGTGGCAGTCCAGAGCAAGCTTCCCTGCCATGTGTGGCAGCCTCTCAGCCCTGGGGTGCCTGCGAGCTGGGTGACTCCAATTCTCTCCATCAGGGACAGGAGCAGTTGGGCCGCACACTCGCGCACCGGGGCGGGGAGGCTGCTGGGGAGGAGAGAGCAAACCCTGGGCACAGGGACAAGGAGCAGCAGCAGCGCCGGCCTTGGCCAGAGCTGCTCCCTGCCCTTGCTGGGGGAAGGAGCCTGGGCTCTCCCTGCGCCTTCAGACACCTGCAGAAGGTTCTGGCCTCAGTTAAACACAAAGTTAGCATTGCACATAAGGCCTGCCTGCATGGAGGAGGGAGAATTCAGTCTTCCTGCTCTGTCTGATACTCAATTTCTTTCACAGTATTTACTCTGAGAAAGATTAAAGAAAGAGATGACATATGAATAATTTAGAAATTAAGGACAATTGATGCTGACCCATCAGAGGGGCACCCACTATACAGAGCTGCAGCAGGATTGAGGCTCTTTCCACCCATTTATCCCCAAATCTGCAGACCTTTTGAAAACAACAAATGCAGGGAAAACACGTTGTGGGCTGTGAAGTTGCAGAATATCCAGCAATGCAGCCTGTTTCTTCTGTGGGGCTTGGCAACAGATCCATTGGAATGTTTTACCCTATTGCAAAGCTGATGAAAGCGTGGCAGGCAGTTTAACCAGGCTGTCCTGTTCTACAGACTCTCTTGGGAACTATCAGGCCCAGCACTAACATTTAAGGCAGCATTTGCTTCAACTGTCCCATGGCAGTCAGCCTGTGGAGGTGCCTGTAAAGTGATTCATCATCTCAAGGCTAACAAGAAACATCAGTTTGAATAGAAAGTAGAGCTCTGAGGCCAGGACAGTCATACAAGAGTCCTTTGGCAGGAGCTGCACCTGCTGTGCAGGCTGTGCCACACCCAGCAGATTGTCCCCCATGTGCCCCACGCCCCAGCAAGGACCCTCCTCATTTCTCAAGTCAATGACATCATGAGGAGACATGGTTTTCCCAGGGCCTCTGTGGTTAGCGCTGTGAAATACCAAACTGCTCACACCTGCAATTGCAATTGTCCCTCTGCCCAGAAAAGCACGAGGCTCTATCCTTGGCCTTTGCAGGCACTTTCCCTTCCCCATCAGTCACCACATCTAGGAAAATCTGACAGACTGGGAGAACTCCAGGAAGCAGCAGGAAGCTGAGTCAGAGGAGCTTTAGTTTGGATATCAGGAAAAAGGGTTTTTCACCCAGAGGGTGGTTGGGCACTGGAACAGGCTCCCCAGGGCAGTGGTCACAGCACCAAACCTGACAGAGCTGAAGAAGCATTTGGACAACAATCTCAGGCACTTGGTGTGACCCTTGGGCTGTTCTGTGCAAGGCCAGGAGCTGGACTCGGTGGTCCTGATGGGCCCATCCAACTCCCCATATTCTACACTTCTGTGATTCTGAGAACTAATGGGCTGCAGGAGGGCAGAAATAGGTGACAAGAGGAAAGAAGTGAGGTTGGTCAGAGAATAAAGTCAATGAGTCCACAGAAGATGCAGGATACAGGACCCTTCCCTCCCACCATTCCCATTCTCTGTCTCATCCCTTCTCCCTCCCACACACACGAAGGTGAAGAATATCACTAAAAGAAAAGAAGCTACTTGACTTCCATGTCCATGAGAGCAGTCACTGATCATGCAGGAGTCACATTCTCCACCATGATCCCCAGGCTCTGACTGGCTGCTTTCTGAACAAATTCTGGGGAGCTGGACACCATCTGGAGAAGGCCCTGAGCAACCTCATCCACCTCAGAGTCCATGTCCTTCTTCAAGGTGACAGAGAGCTCTTCCAGAGTGACCATCGCAGAGTAGGACACCTTGGAACGGAGGTTGGTCACCTGGGGAAGCCATGAGAGGAAACATAAGAATCACCTTGAAAAGAAAACCAGTTGCCTTAGACAGAAGTCCCAGGAAATGTCAACACATCCCACTGTGTCCAGAGGAACATAAAAGTACAGGAAGAGCAGGAGAGCACAAGCACAGAAAGGCACTTGCTCTGGCACCAGTTTCTGGCTTCAAACCTGATCACTGCAGGCCTAAAAAAAAAAAAAAAATTCACAGAAGTGTTCTACTTAATCCTTCTAAAATGTCCATTATTTTGATTTTAGACCCTTTTACTAGAAAATTAAACAAGGGCTGCTTTCAAATCATAAAGGCACAACTGATAAAGGTAAAAGAGTCAGGTGCTCCTGTTCAAAAAATCAACAGCAGCAGCTGAAGCATTCAGCCAGGAAACAGAAAACGCAGGCTCAGGTCTACAGAATAATTTGCAGTGTTGAATTACAACTTGGGCAGAGATTGGGACTCTGGCAAATAACATCATCAGTGTCTCAGTTTCTGCATTTGCACATTGCATTATAAAGGCTCCACACTCAAAGATGAGTGTCAGATACCCGACCTGCCAGCAAATACAGCTGCATGTGCCCACAGATCCTACAGACAGCTGACAGACATTGGAAATATCAGGTCTAAAACCAGAAATGAAGGCACACCCTGAGCACACATGCAGATGAACAAGCACATACCTACTCTACACACTGTGTATGAAGTATGGGGGGCAATTCAGAACAATGTTCTCACCTCGATGGTAACTGCCAAGCAAACCTCACAAAGTCGACAAAGCAGGACCTCTGAATGGGACCCAGCCAGGTGTTGGATGGTGAAGAGTCCTTTCTCCTTCAGCTCCCTGAAAGGCAGAAGATTGATTTTTCTCTCCACCAAGGCAGCACCCTCTGAAATGACCAGGCTGGCAGCTCAGTTGAACAATGGGAGGTGCTTTTCAAGGAGTGCTTAATGAAATCGTGGAACGCGTTGCCTCAGGATGCTGTGGCTGTCAAAAGCATTCATAAACCCAAGAGGCAAAGAGAGGGGTTTCAGAGTGGCCATTTAAGAAGACAGCCTTTCTGCAACCTCTGGCACATGAGGCCCCTCTGTCACTGCTTCCTAGAAGCTGTGGGACCGGGCCATGCTGCTGTTTGTTGTCACCTCCCTGTACCTGTCCCTGAGACACAGTGCCACCGGGCTGTTATTGGGGCATTTTCCTTCTTTGCCAGCCCCAGCAGGCATTCAGCAGGGAGAGTCTGCACTGCCTCTCTGGAGCTGAATTTCCACTCTATGATCTCGGCCTCTCTGTCACCCCCTCCACTCCTTCTCACACATTCCCCAAAAAAGCAGCAGGATGTCTGCTGGGACCACCTCAGCCTGCAGGAAGGCCATGTGGGTCCTGGCCTCTCCTGACCCACAGCACAGCTTTCTTTCATCCCAGTATGGAAATATAAAAACTGTATTATCACATCACACAGAGGGCCAGGAGCTTTTTATTTTGGCTGCAAGTGTCCACAGGGCATTGGGGAAGAGGAGAAAAAGAGTGTTTTGCAGCAAGCAACCCGGCTACTCAGGCAGGATGGTAGGAAAAGTGTCTGGAAGCTGCTTTTTAGGAGTCTGGTTGTTCTGCTGAAGCTTCTGACAGAGCTGATGGGCAGATCCCAGAGCTGTGGAGAGTTCCTGGGAAATTTGTCCTTGGATATGTCTACGAATGCTCTCCCAGGCATAAACTGCCATCTGTGTCCTGTCCATATGTTACTGCCTTGACTGTTGAGTGTCTGAGGTGCCTCTTGAGGCTGCTATGGACCTCCTTCACCAAGGAATGGATTGTGATACAACATCCCTTTCTGCTTCTATTTGGGCACTGACAGAGCCTGGACCACTCTGGCTGGAGCATGGGCTCTGGGCAAGCAAGATTGCAAATGAGAGCAGCTCATGGTCCTCAGCTCTTCCCTCCTGCTGGGACAGACAGACACGGCCATGGGGACAGAATGGAGCTGCCCCATCTGCCAGGGCACTCAGAAGGATGTGAATTTTTCTCTGCCCTGTCACCACCAGTTCTGCCTGGGCTGCATCCTGCAGTGGGCAAAGAGAAATCCAGCGTGCCCACTCTGCAGAAGAATGATAGAAGCTGTCAGGTTTTCTGAGTAGGATGAACAGGACTACATACAATTTGCCATCAGCTCCCCCAAACAATTGCTACAGTCCAGCAGGGAGAGAGCCTGGCCACCTTGCTGAAAGCAGCCCCCCAGACCCTGTGATGGCTGCTCCATCTTCCCCACAGGGAACACTGTCCCCAGCTGAGCAGGGGGCTGCAGGACCAGAGCCTGTGCATGGCCTCCTGCCCAAGGTGTGGGCCGAATTTTTCAAATAACAATGTCATCTACTGGACCCAAGGTGGCCCTGGCTGCAGCAGAAGCTGGAGGGAATATGCCAGCACCAGAGATGGCTGTTTAGGGAATTCATAGAGCAGCATCCTGCACGCCCTCTGTGCCTGGGGTCAAGTTGCCAAAATCTTGGTGCCAGTGCTGCAGCTTCTCCTCTGTAGCAGTCAGAATTGCTGCCAGCATAGTCCAGGGCAAAGAAGCAAAAAGGACCTTTGCATAATCTCCACAGATGTTTTATTCAGCCATGCAAGGGAGATGTTCAGGTCCCAGCACCCACACACAGAGGGTCTCACTTTGTCTCCACGGGGGCCTGGGGGATGACCCTGATTTCGGGGCAGTACAAAGATAAGGGGGCCAATCAGGGAATAGGGAAGGTGTGGCTCAGGAACACAGGAACAGACACAGGAACAGGGGAAGGAGCCAATGGGGTCTAACAGCTTTTTGAGGGAAGCTTCTTGTGTCTCCCTAGACCAGGGAAAGCCTCATCAGGGTCTCCACAATTCCCTGTCTTTTATATTATTAGGAAAGCTTCTCTGAAGGATCAACTGAATCAACACAAAATGACAAAAACAATCAAAAGCACTCATAAGACAATTGTTCAAAATGGAAACAATTCTGGGTTCCCAACGTGCCAACAGATTTCTTGGAGTGGCTTAGATCTGGCAGGAGGGATGCAGGGTTTGCTTAGCACAGTTTAGCAGGAAGCTGAGTCACACCTACTGAACCTGTGGTCCATGGCCTCCTCACTGCCATCGTGCAGCAAGGAGGCCCAGAGGCTGCTGTGCTCTGCTGCTGTCAGGGATGAACACAGCGGCTCTGTGGCCAGTGCCAGCTCCAGCAGCTCACAAGAGGAGACTCCTTCCAGAAGCTCTGCTGGCTCCAGTGTGGCAGACCAACAGAGCCCACTGGAAGCCCCCCTCCATTGCAGCCACCCCCAGCTGCGCCCATCATCACTGCAGAGCAGGAGCTGCCCCAGAGGAGCCGCGGCCGGAGCTCATGGCAGTGGCAGGTCCCTGTGCCCAGGGCAGAGCCACAGAACCTCTGCTCCTGCCTGGGACAGGGGCTGCTCACCCTGGTGTCCCACCAAGAGGAGGGATCCTGGGCCCCAAACTCTGCCCAGCCCTGCAAAAGGCCACCCCGCCAGCAGGGCCAGCAAGGTTCCTGCAGACATTCAGCCAAATCAGAGGAAACAAATGTCTCTGTAGCTGACACAGTCTCTGCACACAGCTTTCTCTCCCTTCTCCTGGTGCCTTTCCCTGACTCCAGCAAGAGCTGCAGGAAATGCTGTGTGAGCCATGATGATGGAAGAGCTACTGATAAAAACATTGGGCTGATGCTTTCAGAGGAGTCATGAATGGAAGACTGACCAACCTTCCGGCCAATGGTATGCCAAATGTTTCCATGCTTTAAATAATTGACTGCAATAAATTAATAAAAAGAAAGATATGGCAAAAATTTAAATCTCCCACAGCTGCTGGCTTTCCTCAGGCTCCATGGTCTATGTATTGCTAGACTTACTTCATTTAGGCAGAATATTACCTACCCTGACTTGTTGGAGAATGACCACAAAGTCTCATCTGTAGTGAGCAGTCACTAAAATTAGCTCAGCAGAGGCATCTTCAGCTGTCCAAGTGTAGCAGAAATACATATTCTCTGCTTCATGGCTGTGTGGCAGCAGCTGCTGGTGTGGATTTGTCAGCGTTGCTTCATGGATTACCCCTGGGAAGGAATTGTGAGCACAGGCACAGTGTGATGGCTTTGATCTCCTCTAATTACTCCAATAGGATGATGGCCAGAACTTATAGGCAAAAAGCATCATGACAGAATAATTTACAATATTCTCCAAACTACTCTTATGGTTTTGATTTTCTTACTGATTGGGTTCAGTGTCTGGCCTCAAGAAATCAGTCCAGAAAGAACAGGCAAACCTCAGCTTGCAAGTTAGAGTGCCAGTCTTTAATCTGCCCTTTTTGCAGCATGTAAAAACAACTTTTCAACATATTTGCAAAAAAATCTCTTAGTTCTTGCTATACCTATCCAGAACCTGACTCTCTCCTCGATTTATTTTGATTTGGATCTCAGCATGATATTTTTCTGGACAGGGAAGTAAGAAGCAGCTGCAAATACAGACTACAAGTGTGAATCTATACTGCAGGAACTGAGCTGTAGCTTGGAATTAAAGGCAAGAAGGGATGCCATGGTAAATGTGAACGTTTAGTGCTGGCATAGGAGCCTTCTGCAATGCTCCACCAACCCATGGTTCACATTGTTACAAACTCCCTTTCTGATGTTACAAAGAGTGTTGAAGAGCTGGCTGTAAGTAAAAAAAAACAGCCAGAATGTAATTTTCGTTAATATGGCGAACAATGACTATCTAATACTTCACAGCTCATAGAAGTGAGTATTCAGATTTCCACTTAGTATGTGCTGGCAGTTTTAATTTGAAATCAACAAGTTTATCCAATTCAAGTTATCCGTAGGAATTAATTTGCTCTATGATCTACCTAAAAATGCCTCATTGTCTGATAAGTTTAGTAGAAATTTGCAAAGTCAACAGTCCACAGATTTACATTTCCTGTTTAGTGGCTATTCTGCAGGAAAGCTTTTACAGACTAATCAGTTTGGATGTAATTAAAATGCCAGTACATTTCATCTAGCCATTTTGGTACTAGAACAAAACCATATGACTGCACAGCCTTTTAAAAAATATTTTCAAATAAATTTTCAAATCAACAGTCTGAGTAGGACTCAGAATAAAAACTCTACCAACCTTCAACTCCATTGGAAGATTTCCTTGTCACCCTGTGAATCAACTCTATATTCAGAAGATTAAAAGTCCCAATTATGGTGGTTTTGGTATGATTAGCAATTGGGAAAGGATCTTCTTCCTTCTCAGCTCCATGCTGCAGGGCCTTTGGGATGTGGCCTGCTGGCCATTGTTTGTGCAGCCCTGGTGTTTCTCCATGAGGCAGAAAGTGCAATTGCATTTCCAGCCCAAAGCCCGTGAGGAGTGGGGCGTGCAGAGCTGTGCCAGACCCAGGCCAGCAGCTGTGCCCCCAGAGTGTTTTGGTTCCTGCCCAGTGCAGCTGGTGCATCTCTGCCGTGAGTGCCTCCCCTTCCAGGTGCCCATGGACAGCAGGTGCAGGGTTCTGCAAGGGGCATGGAACAGGGTGGGGATGTCTGCTGGCAACAGAGTGCAGCGGAGAGCAAACAGTCCAGGATGGTCCTGCAGTGTGTGACAGAGAACTCCTGACACAGCTGTGACTGAGCCAGTGAGGGAAGGCACTGCTGGAGCTGCTGTTTGTGAGGAGAGAAGGGCTGCTGGGTGACAGGAGGGCTGGAGGCGGCCTTGGGCTCAGTGATCACAAAATGCTTGTGTTTGATTCCCAGAGAAGGAACGAGAGATGTTGGGGAAGTGTTGACCTGCAGCACATTGTGAATTTGTTAAGCTTTAACAGGCAGTGCTTAGTTGTACCTTCCCTCACACCAGTGGTTGATGTGTGCAAGTGGATGTCTTAGCCTTGAGAATAAAGACAGTGGGCCTACTGAGGAGGTAGATGCAATGTATTCAAGGAGAAGAAGGCTCTTAACCATGGGAGGAGAATTTGAGGAACGGGATGTTCACCACATGACCACCAGAGACCCTCAAGAGACCCCTACTCTAAATGTCAGTAATTTTGGGGAAGTGATTTAAACATGTCAAATACTTTGTGAGAATGTTTAGCCTGTGAGTTTGAGCAAAGTAATGAATAAAAGTAATGAAAGTAATGTCTTAGTTCCATGGATGCTAACAAGTGAGTGTGCATGTTTCAGGGAAGTGATTCCTCACACACCCAGCACTGAAATAAAGTAATGCCTCTTTTCTCACACTGAGCTGGCAGTGTGGATCGTGCCCTGCTCGGTAACTTTCATTTTGGTCATTCCTATTGAAGCATAAAGAATGGTTGAAATGAAATCTTTTCCAGCTGTTTCCCTTTGGTTTACCAGTTTGAGGGTTAAGATTCTGTGCTGCAGGTGTACTGGGTGTGTGCAGAGCAGTGCAGCCCCAGACACCCCTTGGCTTGCTCACAAGTTTTCATGCCTTGTTGCCAGGTGTGCCCAGCTGTGGCAGCAGAAGGAGCCTGCAGCGCAGTGGGCACCGTGCCCTGCCCAGCCGGGGCTCTCTGGCACAGAGCAGCAGCAGCGCCAGCACCATTCAATCGCTCCTGCCTTGGCTTCCCCTGGCACACAGAAGCCTCTGGAAATCAACACCGCCAGTGGCGTTCCCAGCTTGGAGCAGCTGCTGCTGGCGGGCAGATGCTGCCAGTTCGACTGCTGCCAAAGGGAAAGAAAGGCAGAGCAGAGGAAGAGATGTACATACACAGCAGCCCTGGGAACATCCAATAAACATGCAGATATACGGGGTGATTTGTTAGGAATTACTTCAGCTGCTATGCCAATAGTGCTTTCTCTCCTGGTTCTGTACAATGCTTTGGGCCATTTTCTTGGTCTGGTTTCCTTTGCTGGTGTCCCATCTGAGTGCTCAGCTGGGGTACAGGCTGTAGGTGCTTGGGACACTCTTGGAGTTCCTCCTGGATCCCCTGAACAACAGGGTTTGGCCCATGAGGGGAATTTGTGCTGCTTTGTTACAGAGAACTTCCCAGGCCATTTTGTGTTTGCTGTAGAGAAGGTTGGTAATTGCTTTGCATAAATTCACAGACTAACATGCTTTGTGATGCTTTTCTTTGTCATAATTTGCTTTGTGATATCACGGCATGGTTGCCACATCGTCGCGGTGACATCAGAAGGTTGCCTTGGTGCACGGAAGGCCTCAGTGTCAGAGCAGCCCTAGGCCTTGCTCACATCAGGAGAACCCTCCTGGTTGGAGCATTGGTCAGTGGGTAGTTGCACTCTGACTGACCATTTGTTTTTCTAGTGTTGGAGAAGACTGGCACAGCACTGGGACAATGATCCACCATCTGGCCACGGCAGCTTTTGCTGCTTATGGTGTTTGTTTTTCTGCCTATTATGTTACACACTTTGCACGTAAGTAGAGTTTTCCCTTCTGCTTAGGTTAGGGTGTATCCTAAGCTGGCTTTTGTATGTCTTCCTGCTGGTGACTGAGTTTCTGATGTTGAAAGAGAAAGAGCATTAGGATGCCAGTGGTTTGGTAAAGTTCCTGTCAAGAGGTTCAGCTAAAAAGGGGGTGTCTGTAGCCACAGGGGCAGCATTTGCAGGGGAACCTGCAGGGCTTCCATTCCCTCCACAAGAGAGTCTGTGGCAGCAGAGTCTGTCATTTCCTCAGTTTGCTGGAGCAAGCAAGACACCTTTGGAAATGTAGACTGGCAGACCTTCTTGGAAGGCCTTCTAAAAACTCTGCAGTTGTTCCCAGAATTCAGAAAAAGCTTATTTCTTTTAAAATTTTGTCATGAAAAGATTTGACTGTCTAACTTGACCTTTTCAAAGGACCTCAAGGAGAGGATTTCAGAAGCTATTTCATGTCTTTGGTAGAACAGGAGCATTGAGTGTTAAAGAACAATTTGCATTTTCTTGGTCATGCTTGTATTCATTTACTGGTAAAACAGGCCAAATTGTAGGCACAAGCAAGAATATTGTCCTGATCTCTTGCTGACTGTGTGAATGAAATGTGTCTGCTGGAGGGATGTTGTGAAACAGGAAATCACCTCTTTTTGGGTTAACTTGTTCTGTGGGATTCAGCAGCCCAGGCAGTATTCTGACAGCATCTGGTTCATTTTCCCTTCCCACTACAGGTCACCTGAAGCATGTATTCTGCAGTGCTGAAGATCCTGAGGTGAGTGATAAAGGAACATCTCATGTTCCTGGTGTTTAAGAATTATAGAGCAAGCTGAGAGCTTGGCCAGTAGCAGTAGAGTGTAGAGGGCCAGCTAGGAAGGCTGAAAGAAAATCTATTTTCATGCCTGAAGAAAAATAACAAAGTCCGAAATGGATATTTTAAATTTCTATATCAGAGCTTTGAAGAATTACAAATTTAATTTTGAAGAGAGAACCTTGCTTGCTGAAGGCAGATAGGGTGGAATATTTACGTAGGAGCAATTTCCTGTACAGTTGAATTAGACCATTTTAATTTAGTCAGAGTCCCTTAGAATTCTATTCCTATCAAACTTTATGATATCTGCTTAGAAGATGTGGTTATAGAACAGGAAGGCCATCTTGCAATGGTGCCTGCAGTATCGGAAGTGCAATGGGCACCTTTGTGGCTGGGGAGCTGCGTGGGCCCAAAGGACGCAGGGCTGGCGGCCGTGAGCAGCTGAAGATGAGGCAGCGTGGGGCCAGGGGGCCAAGCAGGCCAAGGGCACGGTGGCTGTGCCAGCAGCAGTGGGGCAGCAGGAGCAGGGCAGTGAGTGTGGCCTGTGCTGGGCAGCGCTGCGGCCACAGCTGGAGTGCTGTGTGCAGCTGTGGGCCCTGGGAAGCAGAAAGTCATGGAGGGGCTGCAGCGTGGGCACAGAAGGACAGGGGAGCTGGGCAAGGGGTGCAGCACAAGGCCAGGGAGGAGGGGCTGAGGGAGCTTTAGCCTGGACAATGGGGGCTCATGAGGGACCTTCAGGCAGACTTCCATAGATCCCTGCCATAGATCCATAGAGCCAATACTCAGCACAAGGGCTGTTTCCCTGCCAAACAACCCCTTCACTGCATCCAAGTGCTTTAGACACTGGAGTAGGTAACACTTTCATATTTTGTTTGCTTGTTTGTTTGTTTGCTAGACGGAGAAGCCTTGTTTAATTTCTCCTTCTCCAGGGAGCAAGGGAGCTTTTTCTAAGTCTTTCCTGCCCTTTTCCAGCACTGGCAGAAAGACATCACTTTCAGGTTAACGGCTCCTGTGTCTTTTGGCAGCCCAGGGAATCAGTGTGTGTTGTGTTTGGGAATTGAGCAGGAAATCAATGCCCTTGCATTCCAGCTGGTGTTCAGAGATTAGAGGAGCTGGAGGGGCTGGGCTGCATTTCTGACTCCAGCCACTTTAGCCCCATCAGTGTGGTCGAGTCCAAGAGAAGAACTTGCCCGAGCACAGACACACAAAGAGTGCAGTTCCCAGTGCAATGCTCTGGGTCTGATTGCATTCCATAAGGACCCACACGCTCCAGACTCCCCAAGAGTGTGGGTTACTGAAGCAACAGGAGAGCAAGTTCAGGATGGCTGCTGATCGGGGCACTGCTACCGAGTGCTGATGTGTGTAGTGACAGAAAGGACAGTATTGATTCAGGGTGACCCCCCGTGGCGAAAAATGAGCTTTGACTCTATGATTTAGAAGGTTAAACAAATGCTTTCTTAGGCTATGCTATATTACACTTAGTACTATATTAAAACTGTACTAAAGAGATACTATACTAAAAAGCTACTAAAGAAAAACTCGTGACTGTTCCCAGACAGTCACAACACAGCTTTTATCTAATTAGCTAATCAAGCTAAACAACTATCACTAAAATCCAATTAACAAATCACTTTCAGTAAACAATCACTATAACACATTCTACATGAACTAAACAAAAAGAACAGCCAGTAGAAATAATAATTGTTTTCTCTTCTTCTCTAAGTTTCTCACTGCCTTCCCTTAAAAAAGACCTAGGAGAGAGAACTATATCTCTCTCTGTTCAAAGAATGTAAATACCACAGCACAGTAAAGAGAGATTATAAAAGTGAGATCTGTCTATCTCTCTGTCTATTTGAATCTTCCTGGCTCTGCTCCAAAGCAGTGGAAGATGCAAAGCTCACTTAAAGGCATCCCTTCAGGAGAGGAGTAGAGACAAGTTCCACTGACTGATCCTGGGCAGGCAGAGATGTTTCCCCCTCCAGAGATGGTTGTTTCTGCCCCTCCTGTTTTCCTCCTCCAGCCTCTTGTGCCCTGAAGCCTTCTTTTTGTCCTTTAAATTTTTGCATGTCCTGAGGGAGTGGAACTATCCCATGCTGTATCTGGGGTCTGGTGACTTTGCTCATACACTCATTACATGACACATGGTTTCCTTCACTGGCATCCCCAGGGTTGTGTAAGTGCATTCATTAATGGGGCCTTATGAGAAACTCTGTTACTGCTGGTCAGAATTCTCTGTTGACAAAAGAGGGAGAAGAAACACCTTGGTCCTCCTCCATATACTGAGGTGGCCATAGAGGTTCTCTGACTTCCATCAGAGATCTTTTCATGCATCCTCATCTCCTGAATGACCCGGTTTTCTAACAAGAGTGTGGATGTCAGGAAGGAGGAATGCTGGTGCAGGCCTGAAGAGAAGGTGAACCCCAGAAGTGTCTCTCACAAGGAGTGAGCTCACCCAGGAAGCCCCTGCAGAGCCAGGATGGAGCTGTGGGACAGGGCGGGGTGTCAGTCACTACTGAAAGACAAACAGGACATGGCAGAAGCAGAGGGAGGCTCTCACCAGACCCTTGAGAAATGCCACTCCTTCCCTGTCAGCTACCTGAGAGGCTGTTGGAGCTTCAGTCCCAGTGGCCCCTGATTGTAGGGCCAGGGTCACTTTGGAATCTGTGCCTCCCCTCGGGCAGAGAACGACCCAGGAGAGCAGCAGCACAGTGCTTTGGGAACGTGTGAGCCCAACAGCCTTTAAGTCTTGGCCCACAAAGGGCATGTGGGAAGTTAAAACCCATCTTTTCTTGCTTTCTGTGCAGGTGCTTCTAGAGAAAGAGCAGGACCACACTGCTTCATCAGAGATGCCATGCCAGACTCAGGGAGAGCTGTTCCCTGCCCAAGGGCAGGAAGAGCAGCTCAGGCAGCAGGTGGAAGAGCCACAGGAGAATGGCCAGGTAAGCCTGACTGGCCAGGGGACAGAGGGAAGGGCAGGAAGAGGGGCATAAACCAGAGCTCCTGGGACTGAGGAGGCCAGGAGTCCCACAGGAACTGGAAGCACAGAGCCTTGCAATCTGCAGAGATCAGCACCAGGACAGGATGGTTACAGTGGAAGCAGAGCTGGGTAGGGAAGCAGAAACAAGGGGCTGAATAAATGTGATTTGGAGGCTAAAATAGGGAAAAGCTGAGCTTGATGGCAGCTCTCAGTCACTTGCTCTGCTTTTGTGTGTACAGAACATCAAGGCAGAGCCACAAGCAGAGCTGCCTGAAGCTCAGAGTGCCATCATGGCAGCAAAGAGGAGGAATGAAGACATCCAAGAGGAGAAGAATCTCCCTATGCAGAGGGGCAATCAACAAAAACAGGTGAATGAAGTAATGTCAGCCACTCCACTCATGAAACTGAGTCCTTTTCGTTGTTCTTTACAGAAAATTGATGAACAGATGCAGACAGAGCTGCAGGAAATTGAGGCTAGGACCAAGGCAAGGAAGAAGAGGCTAGAAGAAAAAATTAAAATCATCAAAGAGAAAATGAATTGCCTCCTTCAGGAGCAAAAGGCTCCAGAAAAGCAAGTGAGTGAAATAGCAATAGGCACTGCAGTCACCCAAGGGGTGGTTTCTGCCCTCCTTGCCTTTCCAGTGCAGAGCAGCAGGGGGGTGGGTGATGCCTCTGAGTGCCATCCTGATGAGGCCTCTGTCAGAGCTGCTCTCAAGGACACTTCCTGCTTTGCTGGATCTCAGCTGATGCTCTAGACAGTGGCATTTCTCCTCTGGCCATTTAGCCAGCAGTCATCCGAATGAACTCCTGCTGGCTTCTTCCAGGTCACCTTGTTTCTTGAGGTGTTTTTGCAGGTGAACACGGTCACTCACATAGATTTGGAATATGAGCTACAACCTCTCTGTATCCCTTGTGAATCTGCTCCTGTCCTTTCCTTTACTTTCTTCCCAGTCAATGACTCCTGGCTGACGGGGACAAGCTGTAGTCTCTGACTGCTTTGTTCTGTTTGACTTGAGGTGGAAGTGTCGCCATCCTACCTGGCAGCCTGCAGAGAGTTCCAGCAAATGATGGGCAACCTAGAGCCCCGAGGCTGGCATGAGGCTCAGGAACTGAACCATCCAGAGATGCTGCAGGATAAGCTCATCCCAAGGAAGGTGCAGAAAAAGAGAATTTCATGGCAAGAGGTAGAACATTAGAATAAGGAGCTGCAAATATATCTGCAGACCTAGGAGGGGGAAAGGAGTCTTTGAGAGAAGTGGAGCAGTCGTTGCTGCGGTCATCCTTTAGAACAACAAACTGGCTATGAACTCGAGTAAAACCAGCCTTTGGTTTTGACCATTTGGTTTCACAAGTGGACATCCAAAGCAATCGAATTAAAGAGCTCTGCAGGTGGCTGACAGCAGCTTCCTAAGGGCTTGCATTTCAAATGGAAATCTCTCTTGCATTTCAGGGCAATCTCTGCCACATCTTCCTGACATCAACTCATTTCTTGTCTCAGATCTACACCGACTCTGACACTGAAGCTGCTGCAGAAGCAGCAGTGCCGTCCCAAGGAGCCTTTGCTCTCCAGCTGCAGAATTGGAGCCTGAGCACTTGGTTCACCTCCCGTGCTGACCCAGCTGCTGCTCAGCAACAGGAGATGGCGAGTGACTCCCTGGAGCAGCAGAGTACGTCTGGTATCTTTCTTATCTGAGGGACAGTGTGTTGTGTGCACGTGAAAGCATAGCTGTATCAAAGGGTTCTGCTCAGTTTCGTGTCACAGAAGTGCTGGCAGTGCTCCGAGGCAGCAAGAGAGAGCTCTGGGTGTTCCTGCTGCCTCTGAGGGCAGCTTAGACTGGCTGGAGTTTGCCTGGGCTTCCCTCTCTGCCGAAGGCAGAAGCAGGAATTGTCCCTGGATCAGCAGAAGGCTGTGACTGCTTGAGTCCTAGCCACTGGCAGAAGCCCTGCTGAGATCAGTCTCTAGGAGAACACATCAAGCCCTTTGTGATTCTGCAGCACAACCCAATGAATCTGCTTCTTGCCCTTAACAGCTGCCAGTGCTGTGCTCTCAGATAAGATCTGGTAGGGTTGAGAAGAGAGCCCAGTGGATTCTGTGTCTACCATCACCAGTTGGACAAAAAGGGCACTGATCTGTGCCTCAGTGTGGCTGATCTCAAAGCCCATCCTGTTGTGTCCTGAATGGGGGCAACAGCTTGTCCAGGGCTCAGGCTCACTCTGGGTTCTTCCCATCAGTGCCTGTCAGTGCTCATGCTTGGGCTTTGCCAGCCTTGTTGTGGTCGCTGCCCTGCCCCTGAGGGCTGTGGGAATGCAGAGGCTGGAGCCTTCCTTAGCTGGGAGGGTCCCGCTGCTGCCCGGCTGCTGCAGCGCGGAGCTGCCTGAGGCAGCAGCCCCTTCTCTGGGCTGGCTTCTGCCTCGCACGGCCTGGGCTCACAGGAGGGTCAGCATCTCCTCTGGGCAGCTCTCTGTGTCACAGGGGTGCCTGAGGAGCACTGCTGTCCTCTGTGCCCCTGCCTGCTGTACCGAGTTGGGAAGATGGGGACATGTGCGGTGCCGAGAGGGCGAGTGCAATGGGGAGTGACGGATCCGCGCTGTCAGGGTGAAGAGAAGCGGCGCGGTTCTTCACGCGGGGCACGGGCAAGGGCGTCTTTGGGCTCAGCCTGCTCATAAAGGGTGAGGGTCCTGATGCTGGAAGCCCTGTGGGGATTGGTTCTAGCATGAGCTGCTCTGCTTTACAAACACAGAGGCATTCTTCTGGCAAACTGCTGCAAGGTGGAAAAGATGGGAACACTTGGCAATATTCCTCCTGTTCTGAACTTGGCATCTGTTCAGAGGAATTGATTCTAGATGTCCAGGTGCATTTAATCTTAGCAAGTAGGAAACCTTTTCTAAATCTCACAATGTTTATTCCCAAGGAAACAAAGGCACTGTTAGTTCCAGCTCTCCTTAATGTTTCTAGATGACAAACTTACTTGCCTTGCTAGGTATTCTCTTCTGGTCTCAGTCTCCTCTGAATGTATCTCCTGGTGCTTCCCTGTGTGCCTGCTGTCAAGAGGTCTCTCACTTCAAAGGATGCTGGAAATCAGTCTCTGTGCCAGCCACTTGTGCTGTGGGCCTGCTGTTCTTTTCTTGTTGTACCAGTTGCTGTTCCTGTTGATGTTAGCCAGCTGTCCACCAAGGGAGGGCTCAGAGCCCCAGACAGTGGGGCTGCCTTTTGTATCTCCTAGAAGGTGGGATCTCTGCTTTCAAGTGAACATCTTGCATTTTGTTTCTCTCAGGGAGAATGGTGAAGATGGAAAGTCCTATTCTAAAATACATTGAACTGGAAAATATTGGCAGTGGGTGAGTCCAAGCAATGTTAATTGTACAAAACCATGCATCAGGTGTTTTGCTGGTGGAATAGGTATCAAGTGTAAAGTCAGGCAAGCTGCAAATGTGTTCAGGCACTGGGCTGAGATTGTCAGTGCTGATCAGAATTTCTAAGTGTACTCAGAAGGCCTTGTCAAAGACATCTCCATGCTTCCAGTGTCCTGCAGGTCTTAGGCATTGACAGCACAGATCTCCTGTGTGGGCTGGCTTTCACTGCAAGATCTAAGTGGCTTCTCCTTTCTCTGCTTCTGTTTTGTTTCTAGGACTTTTGGAGATGTTTTCAAAGCACTCAACACTGCCACAGGAGGAGAGGTAAATGTGAACAGCCCCTGCAGACTCTGCTGCACTCGAGGGCTTTCCCCTCTGGTGTGAGCTGTGGCTGGAGCTTTGGGCAGAGCTGTGCTGAAAAGGCACAGGAAGCACAGACCGGTGCCAGCCCACAAAACACATTTGGGACTTTGTCCTCCTCAGCTGCCGGAAGGAAGGCACGGAGGGCAGCGGTTCCTTTCAGAGAAGGACGCGCTCACTCGCTCTCCATTGCTAAAACAAAGGTGGTGCCTTCGAGCACCTCACTGCTCTTTGGGGCTACAGCTTCAGAGTCCTGGATTCTCATTTCTGGCTGCCAGCAAATCCATCTGAAAGTTACTGGTAGTTCCTTAGCCACTGCAGTTCTGCACTTGGGAACTGCACATAGGGAGAGATCTGCAAGGCGTCCCTGAAAGCCCTAAGCCCTGCCCATAGCCCAGGATGTATCCACAGAGTATTAAGGCAAGGATTACTTCTTCTGAATCCCAAATGACGCAGCAGAGAGTGTGGTCAGAGGTTTGTGGGTGATAACTGAGACACCGCTGTTACCAAATGGTCAAGGCAAAATGTCAGAGGTCCACGTGTCCTGTAACTGGCTCCCAAGGGAGCAGAGAAATGGGCTGTTGGAATGTCAGTTCCTAATTACTGCAGTGCCTAATCACAAGGCAGTTTGGCACAGCTCAGCTGTGTCATTGCAAAATCACTCGCTCCATGTGTCTTGTGGTCTCGTGCCACCAACCTCTCAAGTTACTGATTTTCAATGTCATTTTAGGTGGCCATCAAGAAAATACAGCTTCAAGGACTGAGGAAGAACGAACTAAAAGTCAATGAACTCATAGTCATGAAGGTGAACAGGAATCCCAACCTGGTCAGCTGTTTAGACAGGTAAGTTGTGCTTTTGTCCTATGAATGTTTGTTCACGTACTGCAAACTGCAAGGTAAGATCCCACTTTGGTCACTGGCAGAAAATAGAGCTGTAATTATTGGCTAATTATTATTGCTCTTTTCATCTCCAGTGGATGGGAAGAGATTGCATTTTGTCTGCATGAGTCTTTGCTGGCACATGGTATTTGAAAATTGTTCAAAAACCTGGATGAGTCATGTCTTACTAAATCAATGATCTCTATATTCACAGCCACCACTTTGTTTTGGAGCTTGATTTTATTCAAGTGTCTTCTTACATCCAGGTAAACTAACACGGATTTCCCTTGGATTGTTGCCACTGTTTTCCATTGCTATGCATGCCAGGAGGAGTAGGTGCTTTTTTCCAGAAACACCATGCGTGACAGGCTTTTTATCTGGGCTGTTACTAAACTGCACATTTTGCTTGCTGCCCATTTAAGACATCTCTTTTTTCGCAGCTGTACCTTTCTCCTTGAGACTGCACAGATGGCAAAAAATGCACAGCCAAGAGGGAATGTCTATTCCTTTATTTTTTTTTTTTGTCTCAAAGGGATCTGAAAAGAAGAGTGGATCCATCTTTTCCAAACAGCAACCTAGCCATGTACATTCATCTCCATGCCCTTGTGTCCTTCTTTCAGCTACCTTGTGGGTGAGGAACTGTCCCTGGTTATGGAGTACATGGATGGAGGCACTCTGAGCGATGTCATCAGCCAGACCTACCTGTCGGAAGATGAGATGGCAGCCATCAGTCGGGAGGTCAGCAATCCCATCTGTGTTTCCAAGGGCTTGGGCAGCATTGTCTGGGAAACAGGGCCTCAGAGCTGGAGTGATTTCCTGTGCCAAGCTTTGTTTCTGTGTTGCTGCTATTCTATAGGCAAGTAAAAGCATCTCAAGTGAAAGGCCTGCCAGTGCCCCTGCACTCCCTGTACTCAGTGCCAGTACTCTTATCTCCTGCTGTTGTATTCTCGCTCTGTCTCTTGTATTTGTATTTGCTGTTCTCCACCTTGCCTCTCTAAATGTTTGCCTGGAGTTTGTCTTCACTGCATTCCTTGCCTGTGAAAGCAAAGGTGCTGGTGGCAGGATTTGGAATGATCAGCAAAGAAAAAAGACTCATTTCTCACAGTCCTCAGCTGAAAAGGATAGTAGTGCAGCCAAAATGCTCTTTGCTTCAGGAAGGTGACTGGTGTGATACATCCAAGCCTGTGCTGAGGCCAGCAAGAAAATCTTTGTCATGCAACCTCCCACCCAAAAGTGATCCGCTTCACACCAAAGGGAGGGACTTTTCCTTTCCAAACCCCTCCTTTGTCCTCTGCATGGAAAAAGCACGTCCACTGCAGCAGGAGTCATCCTGGCTGGTTGGCAGGGGACAGCCTACAACAGCAGGTGCTGTTGCTCTTTCAAAAGCTGACGTGCCTTTCCTCAGAAAGGTGCTGCTCTGCAAGTGTTGGAGCAGCAAGCTCTTCCTCTCAGTGGCAATTACTGTTCTGCCATTACTCCCCATTCCCCTGGAGAGGGAATCTTTTAGGTTCTTTGTTTTCTTTCTTGTGGGATGAAATCACATCACTCATTTTTGACCTCCTGTTTCTGTTTTCTCTCTCAGTGCCTGCAAGGACTGCAATTTCTTCATTCAAACCACATCATCCACCAAGATGTGAAGAGCAGAAACATCCTTCTCAGAACTGACGGTTCTGTCAAGCTGGGTCAGTATATTCTTGGTCAGGTGCAGCGTTCCAGGGCTGTGGGTGTGGGGCTGCTTGGAGTGACTGCCAGCTCCCCAAAAATGGTGCTGGTGGCAGTGCAGGGACCCCTGCTGCGAGCTGAGGGCACAGTTGCAACGTGCACAGAGGTAGAAGGAACCACAAGCAGTCAAGAGTGGCCTTGCTCTGTGTGTGTCCCTTCCAGACAGAGGGAGCTGCAATCTAAAGCTTCAGGGGAATGAAGTCCACTACTGTGAGCAGTGTTAAGAATCTGGGTTTTTTTGGAAGTGGCCAATTCCATACTCCATTGGCTAAAGCCCCAAGGAAATTGAGCGTGGACAGTTCTCCAAGAGATTCAACAGCACATTCTTAGTCTGAGAGTGGGGAATTTTTTGCTTGGTTTCCTAATTGGAGCTGGCTTTCATGGTTTGTTGTTTTCTCCACAGCTGACTTTGGCCTCTTTGCTCAGCTCAGCCCTGAGCAGGGCAGACGGAGCTCCGTGGCTGGCACTGCTGGGTGGCTGGCGCCTGAAGTGGTGACAGGTCAACCATGTGGCCCCAAAGTGGACATATGGTCTTTGGGAATCGTGGGCATCAAAATGGTGGAACGAGAAGTTCCTTCCTGGAATGCAACTCCTGTCTTGGTAAGGTGCAAATACTCACTGATCCCACTGTCTTTCTCACGGGTCCCATGCTCTGTGTGCCATTGGACAAAATCCCATTGCCATCTGCTGGCACCACTTCCACCAAGGTGTCATTCTAAAAATGCCCCTGCTACACATCAGCATCTGCTGTAGCTTTGGTTGTATCAGAAAGGGAAGTGGCAGTTCAGAAACCTAACCAGTTCAGAAACCTGCCAGTTTGGCCTCCAGCCACGCCTGACATTTCCCACTTGTTTTTTGAAGAATGTTGGAACTCTGTTTCTGAGGGACAATAATTTTTCAGTGGAGAGGGTAGACATGTGATAAACATCCTGAGCAATGGAGGTTAGACCTTCCCAGTTTCAATTTTATAGAAAACATAACAAAAAAAGGAAAAATAAAAGTAAGCAAAAAAGAAAAAGAGAAAAAAACCTACTACCTAAGCAATGCTCAAGCAGTTCTCCTTGCTTTTTCATTTTTTAAATACAGCTCTTCCCTTCCATTCTGTAGCATCTTTTCCAAATCCTGTGGATCTTCGAAACTCTCAGGCTTTCAAGTAATCTGTACATTGTTCAGTCATGGATGCGGGTGGCCTGGATAAGTTTAGGATGTGTTTTTCTCTGACTGCAGTTAGAATTGTTTGCCAAACCCTTGGCTGTTTCTTGGTACTTTAACAAGTTGATGAGCTTGCAGGCAGGTGCCTGGGCTGGGATCCAACATGGGCAGTTGACACCGGTGCTGTGTTTCTTTACCACAGGAGCAGGGCCATCCCTGGCCTGCACAGTTCTAATGACAGGGAGGGCTCCAGCTCCCCACCATGGCCAGTGGCTGAGCTCAGCTGAGAGTCAGGATAAAACCCTCTTTGTCACCTCTGGTGATGTGGGAAAAGGACAGAAAGCTGCATAAATTATTTGTACACAAGGGGAGTGCATTGCCATTTCCAGCTTTGAAATTCTCCTTTGGCTTAAAGAGGATAATAGCAAAGTCTCTTTGGTCACCATCTATTTCAGTGCCACGAGCACAGAGTTATCATGACAGTGGTGGGCATTTTTATGGAGACTCCAAGGCCTCTTGCCATTGTTATTTTTGTCTATTTGAGATGGATTCTGCAAGTTGAGGTTTGAATACTTCCAAGTTGGTGTCTTATGTTTCTAAATACCATCTTGTAAAAGCAGAATGCTCTCTCTCTCCCTCTGACTTGTCAGTGTGTTAGGGCTTGGTTCCACATGAACCACACTGGATAATGATCAGCCGATGTCTTGCTAATCTACACTGTAATTCCTTGGCCTGAGGAGTATCAGAAAGATCTGCTGAGCTCCATGGATACTGTCAGCTGCATGGAAGTGAGCATCCTTGGCCTTGCTGAAGAAACTGGAGCTCAGCTTAGGTTAGATGCTCTTGAGCAGGAGAAAGGCTGGAATCCTCAGGAGTTTCCAGAGGCCTGCGTGCCCAGAGGGACTGAGTTCTGGGGAGCAGCTGGATGTTTCTGCACATCATGGAAGGGGATTGCCAGACAGCTCAAGCCTCACCCCAGGCAAACACTCCCCAGCTCTTCTCAGGCAACATTTGCATTGGGTTTCAAGTTGTTCCCACTTGTCTGTCTGTGAAGATGTGCCTAAAACCACAAGGCAAGCCTCTCAGAACTGGTGTTACATTTCCAGAAATGAAGAAAGGAAGCCCAAACACAAGAAAGTTACTAAGGCACTGATTTTTAGAGAGGAACTTAACCCCCTGTGCAGTTTCTTCTCACTGGGAAACATGCCTGGAACCTGGGCATGAGGGTTTAAAGTCCACAGAGTCTCTTCTGCTTCTTGTGCAGTGCTGCTGAAACACTCAGTGACCGTGTTTCTCTCCTAGCCCAAAGCAACATTCTGCACATCACCAAGCCAGAGCCTGGGGATGTGGAGAGCCTGCCAAAACCTCCCATTTGTTTCCTGGCACTTTCTGCGATGGGCCTACCATTCATGCATTGACTTGGGTAGCCAAATGAGTAGAGGGTGACCGTAAGGATGGAACCTCTCCTTCTGATTTGACTATGAAAAGTTTTTCTTTTCCATATAAGGAAAGCAGAAATTTTCAGACTGCTGAGAGACAGAGCTGCAGGTGGCTCCTGTGTGTCCCAGCAGGCGTTTTCATCCCAGTACATTTGTGCATGCATCTTAATGTGTCTGTGTTGAAGATGAGATTCCCAATGTTTGTTTCCTTACCTGAGGAATACCTGGTGGATTTCCTTTCTTTCCTTCCAATTCCCATTGTTTTCAAGAACAAAGCAAAAAGCTTGATTCGTTTTGTTTTATGGCAGCTGTGCTTAAGGGACCAAGAAGCACTGCAGAGATACTTTTCATATCCTAACCCTTGGATACAGTAGAGTCAGTATAGCAAAGTCCTTCTTCCAAAAAGCCCCTCAAGCTGATATGAATCCTCAGGGAAGGAATGTGCTTGTGCTGATGTAGTTCCCACTAACTAGGTCAGGCAATGAAATCAGCTGCCAAGGCAAAATCTGCAGGACAGTGGGAAAGCTGTGGCTGCATCAGGGTTTGGGTTTTTGGTTGGTAAAGGAAAGTCATCTCTGGGTCTTTGCCAGGGCAGAAAGTGCCACTGCAGAGTGGAGCTTAATCAATGGGATCTGGGAGAGCAGTGACAGATGGGAAAGAAGCAGGTGGAGCCTGGTGTCTCCTTTTTCCCCAGCCTCAACTCCTGATAGCCACAGGAGGAAAACAAAAGCTGCAGCAGCCCAACTTATTTTCATCCTGCCTGCGTGACTTCCTGAGCTGCTGCCTGCAGAGAGACGAGGCGCGGCGCTGGTCTGCCAAGGAGCTCCTGCAGGTAAAATGTGAAGGGGCTGCAGGTGAAACAGGCTCTGAGGGATGGGCTCCTCCTCCACTCAAGTCCAAGGCAGCAGATGAGCTCCCTTCCTCCTCACCTCCATTCTTGGTGCTCTTCAAATGAAAACAGTGAGGAATCCTAGACTGGGCTGGGTGGCAGGGCCCTGTAAAGGTCCTGTGGTGCAAGTGTCCTTCAGTGAGCAGGGACATCTTTAAAGAGATCAGGTTCTTCAGAGCCCTTTGCCACTGGAGCCAGAATGGTTGGAGGGATGGGGCACCTACAAGCTCTTGGGGCAAGCTGTGCCAGGGTTCCACCATGCTCCAAGAAAATAAGTTCTTCTTTAGACCTAGTCTGATTAGATACCCTTTGTGTTTAATAATATTTGTCCATATCCTATTGTAACTGGCCCTGTTAAAAAAGATGTCCCCCGCTTTCTTCAAAGCAACTCTGAAATCTTGGAAAGTGGCAATAAAGTCTCCCTGGGGCCTGTTCTTCACAAAACTGAATAACTCCAGCTCCCTCTGCATTTCCTGAGAGGAGAGGCGCTCTGTCCTCTGACTGTTTCTGTCGCCTTCTTTTGTAATTTGGTGGAGGGCTCAGTTTTCTCTAATGGCAAAAGAATTGAAGTAGAGCAATGCAGGGTACAGAGACATGAAATGGTGGTGGAGGAATCCAAGGAAGCCAGTCCCAGCTGAGCAGTCAGAGATTTGGCTGTGGGCAGGAGGGGCTGTGGGGAGCTCACTCTGAGGGGCCCTGGTTTGTGCCCCCCAGCCCACCCTTAGAGGTTTCTGCCACGCAAACAGGGACAGCTGGGAGGGACTTGTCCCAGCCCCATCTGCTGCCTAGCACGCTCAAGCAGATGGGAACTGTGCCAGGGTTACTGCCAGGTTGTGTGGCAGAGAGGGAACTGCAGGGCCCAGTGCCACTGGGCTGGCCCTGATGGGAAGGAAGGAGCCATCCAGCACACAAGGGGCAGGGCATGGAAAGGTAGACACTGCTTTCTGTCCCTGTGGGAATCAGCACAGTGCCTGTCTTTCAAAGGCAGGGACCCATATGAGCCATTGGAGTTTCCTGAAAGGAAGAAAACCCAGGGACAGGAAGCACCATTTCTAGAGCACTGGCGGGGCAAAAATCCCAACAAGATAAAGAAACCTGAATAAATGGATGAGTGGGATTCTGGGCCAGGTTTGCCTGTGATGGCAGGGTCCTGCACATGACTGCTGGGTAGCAGATGGTCCCACTGCTCCTCTTTCTGGGTCTTTTTAGGACCCAGAGTAATCCTGATTGAGCCTGTGAAGCACTGAGCTTGGAAAGTAATGGCTCACTGTTCACTGTTCTTTGTCTTTTTGTTGTTTGGTTTGTTGTTTGTTTTTGGTTTATTTGTTTTGTTTTGGTTTTGGGTTTTTTGTTTGTGTTTTGTTTTCTTTTTTGTTTTTGTTTTTGTATTCGTTTTTTGGGTTTTTTTGTGAACAGCATCCATTTGTAACATCAGCCGAGGCTGCATCCACCCTGGCACCACTCATCATCTCAGTGAAGAGGAGGATGGAGAAGCAAACAGTGCTATAATCACATCAGGACCATTTTCTCCATAGCCATCTTAGAGAGTAGGATTGTAGAGTAGGAGTGTAGAGTAGGATTTAGAGTAGGATTTAGAGTAGGACTATGTGGAGAAAAGAAAAAAGACTCTGCACAATCCACTGTGAATCAAGGAGAAGCCATTTATTGTGCTTCTAAACATAGTTTATAATTAGTTCCTATCCTATAGCTTTCTGTAGTCATGCATTGTTTGGTTGCATCTTTTTCTTAATCCAATTGGTAGATGCTGTAAGGGTCATTTTATTTGTGTTGCTACCCCTTTGTCTGTCAGCAACTCTTCTGCTTCTTCTTTCTGCTCACAACATCACCTTTTTATCCACAACGTTGAATGCAGCTTTATTAAAAACCTGACTTAGTCCTAGAAGGTTAGTTAGTTTAGTTAGCTCCAGAAGGTTAGGCTGGTTCATTTAGTGCCTGTCCATTTTTCTGTAAATACCACCCTAGAGGATTATAGAGTAGGATTGTAAATAAATAAAGTTTCTGAAACTTTAACTCATCTGGAAGAATCCTTTCTTTCTCACCCTGTGAACAAGCTGAGCATTTCCTTCTGAGTTGTCAGCTGTCTCTTAAAGGTGCAATGGCTTCTTTGGTGTTGTGAAAAGTACATATTGCAGGACAGGTTCTTCACAGATAATAAAATTTATATATGTATATATATATAAATTAATATACTGTATGTGTTATGTTGTCTTAGTTAGTAGTACTGTATTTTTTTAAGTACTGTGTTATGTTGCGGTGCAATGTCATGGTTTGCCTCAGATACCCCAGGTTCCTCCCTGATAATTCCCTGCCAGGTGTGTCAATCATCCCTCCTTTCCACACCCTGACCCCTGCTGAGCACTGTCTGTCCATCCTGGCATTCCAGAAGGGCGTCGAGTGATTGGCAGAATTCAAAAGATGCCCTCCCCTCCTGGAAGGACATTGGGCCATCCAGGTGTCCTCTGTCCCTTCAGACTTCCCCGCCCCGTACCTGGTTGGTGATCCCCGTGTTCCTTCCCTGCCCCTCTGCCCCGGGTAAAAGGGCAAGCAAACCATGCAGCTGGGAGTTCTGGAGCCCTTGCTGGATTCAGAGGCCTGTGGGCCAGGAATAAAGCTCTGGATAGAAACCCTCCATCAGAACCAACTCCTTTCCTTCACCTCGCCTTAAAGCTTCTCCACCAAAGGTAAGCCTGAGCTCCTGCATGCCTGGACTTGCCTCCAAGCGCCCAGCTGCAGCATCCAGCTGGCCAAAAGTGTCTCTGGGGTAAAATTCCACAGTTGCCGCTATTTGGTCAAGCAGCAAAGGCCAGACAAGCTCATGTACGTCCCGTCCAGCTATATTGGTAATTATTTCAGTGGTAAATATAGTTTTAGGTTATAACATTATGTAAAACAGGAGCTACGTGATGTAAGATACTTTTTTAACTAGCTCAAGAAAGGGATGGGGTAATCAAGAAATTCTTTGCCCAGGGATGACAGCAACAGAGCACCAAAAGCCCCAAGGGAAGAATTCTTGCGTCCTTATTGGAAAAGACCAACTTTCTTCCACCTCCTTCCCGACTTTGAGGAGCCAACAGGATTAAGGGGGAGAACTTGACAATAAGCAGAGAACACCCTTTGTTTTAAAAGAATTTATGCATCATGTATGAGATATATGAATATGCAACAGGCTATTGCTTTTAAGGGCTAATTTTTTGTTAGCGTGTGTGCTTTCGGGGCATAATTGCCCAGGAGGCACCAGGACTGTCCGTATGTCTTTGTTTTTATTGTTCTTTACTGTTCTAACTCTGATTGTCCAAATTCTTATTATTCTAACTTCTATTACTATCTTAATAACCATTTTATTGCTACTAAACTGTTAAAATTTAAAAAGAAGGGATTGTTGTTTTTCGCAATGTGCTTTGAAAGCTGGGAAGACTCTTCATTCATCATCTCCAGAGCACACTGCCTTTGGCCAGAACACTGGCCCGTTTTGGTACATCTGTGACACTTCTAGTTGAGGCAGAAAGGGCAATGGCATTTGAAGGCAAAACCGAAGGAAGAATAGAGCAGCCCATACAACTTGCGCAGATGCAGGCCTTCAGCTGTGACTGGAGAGCATTGGTGTTCCTGCCACTTGGATTTGTATCCCTAGGTGCAATGTCTTTGGCTGTAGGAGAGCCTTGCTCAAGTGAGAAAGCAGAAAGATCAGAGAGGGTGCTCGGGAAGGTCTCCTGTGGTGCAGAGCTGTCAGCGCCTGTGAGGTGAGAGCGGGCCGGGCCTTGCCCGGGCTGGAGCCCCAGCAGAGCCCCGGCAGAGGCCAGAGCAGCCTGAGCCCCGGCAGAGGCAGGCTGGGAGGAGGCCCTTGGAGCTGCAAGAGGCAGCAGCCGGGCCCTGGGTGCCTCTTCCTGGGAGCGGGCGAATCCTCCGCTCTCAGAGCCCAGGTGGCAGCTGGCTGCTGCTGAGGGGAAGCGCAGCCGTGCTGGGCACAGCCCGGCCTGGAGGCATTGGCCGTCTGGAGTGTGCCCTGGAGCAGGGAAAGGCCAAGGGCAGCCACGGGCTGCTGGGCTGGCTGAGGATCCCTCCTCTTCTGCCGGCTGCCCCGCAACTCCTGGCAAAGGCCAGCAGTGTGTGCAGCACTCTGGGCACCGGGGCAGGGAGCCGGGCTGCTCGGCAGGCTGGAGCACAGGGCAGCTCCTTCAGGCCGGGCACTTGTGCCAGGGGGAGCGAGGCCAGCGTGAGGCAGGGACAGCTTGGCAGGGCCCATCTGCAGGAGCCAGCGCCTCATGCAGCTCTGGGAGGAAGCGCCTGCAATCCTGCAGGTCTGCACTGAGCCAGAGCAAAGGTGTGAGATGCAGAGTGTTTGGCAGAAATATTCAGGCCCACCAGGCCAGCCTGCTTTGTGTTCTGTGGCGCACAGCAAGCGCTCTGCAATGCAGCTCTGAGCTGCTGGAAGAGAGGCGATTGGGGATGTGCCTGAGGTGAGTCAAAGGGTTAGCTGAAAATGTAATTAGGATAATTGAAAATTGCAGATGGGTCAAGGGGCCATCTTGGAATACAACTGGGATAGTAGAAGATTGCATATTTTAGTTAAGATTTTAAAATGAGGTAAGAAGTTAGTAATACAGCTAGCAGAAATCATGTGCCTTAGTTAAAGAGTACCAAATATATTAGGAACGTAAAGCTAGAGCTGACAGGGATAGAGGAAGCAATTGTGAAGAAGCAGAGACCATAGAAATACCTTGCCTTAAGAATAATTGAACAGTTAGGAGAGGCAGCAGGACAAAAGGTCTTGCCAACTGGCCATGGGAGAAGAGTTCATCATGAGGAAGACAGCTTTCTTCCTTCCGTACAACCACTCCCTCATTTAGAAAAGCCACCGACCCAGTTAAGGCAGTACAATTGTGCAGCTCTAATAGATATTCAGCTGATAAAAATACGAAGCAGGCAGGTAATAATTATGTATTATGGGTCCTTAGAAACCTAATGTAAAACCTTTTCTGTAGAAATAGAGAGCAGGAGTCTGCAACTCCTTGCACATATCTTTGGAAACTAGTTCACATGTGACCAGGGCTGCAATAAATACCCCTCTTTTTTACTATAATTAGTTGAAGAGTCGTCTGTCCGTGCTTCAAGGGTTATGCTGGAGTAGTGAACTGATTTGGAAGGGAGCAGAAGAGTTTCAGCAGGCAATTTTTGGAAGAGATGGAAGGCTCTTGTGACTGAAGGGAAAGCCATTTGGAATGCAGTAATGATCCCAAAGTCCATACAATTGTATCTTTGTGTCTGAATTTAAATCAGAATGATTATAGATAGCTTCATGCAATTTGTCTACAAATTTATCAAAGTCTTCATTCTTCTTTGGTAAATTTGTCTAAAAGACATAGTGTGTAACTTATCTGGAAGTGCAAGGATAGCATTCTATGCTAGTTGTTGGCTCATCTGTAAGACTTGATCAATGCTCCTAGCCTGGGCAGTGGCAGTAGCCCAGGGCCCCTTGCCAAGTAACTGTTGTGCTGTTAAACCATACAGAGGATCACCCTGCACTCTAGGTCTTGCTGCTTCTTGAGCACACTTTTCCTCCCAGCTTTTATGAAACATCTCCTGCTGATGGGGTGGCCTTATAAGTCTTTTTAGGGTATGCATATCAGCTGGAGATAATGTGTTAGATGGAAAAATATACTGCAGAAGTGACTGTGAAAGTTGGGATTTTCAACTAAATTGTGAAATTGCAGCTCTCAATTTTTCTAAAATCTTCCAATTGAAAGGTTCTCAAACTCTACTTGCAGCATTAGATATTACAGGAAAAGCTTCTACACCATTGGAGAGAAAAGTCCTTTCTACAATAGCTTCTGGACTAACTTTTTTCTACTGTAGTTTCTGAGCTGCTTCTATTTCAGGGTCACATTCCAACTCTAATTCCACATTCTTTACAGCGTGAGAGGGAGGATTTTGTTTAACCGGCTCAAATGCTGGCTCAGAGACAGAATGGAGGAGTTTTTGCTAGACAATGGCCATATTCAGCCAATGCACAATCCAGCCTGCTTGTAATAATGGACAATGAACAAGTTCACAAAGAATGAATTATGGACATATTCAGAAATGAGCTTGGTATATCCTTGAAAAAGATACAAGAAGAAGAGTCATCAGGACGCAGCAAGTTTGTCAGCAAGCTTGGGAAAGTGAGTCATGGGTAGGCCAGACAACCCCAGCAAGATGTGTAAAAAATTAGGTGATCCAATCAGCATTCTATTTTAGATGTGTGAACAGCTAGGATTAACCAATCATGTATTAGCTAGAGACACATGGGCAGTAAAGATTTATTATAAATAGAGTCTTTTTAGGAATAATAAATTTAGCTTCACTGGATCATATTGGTTATGTTGTGACGTCCCTGAACCTCTGCACCATGCACTTAAGGGTGTGTTGGTTTTCCCCATGAAATGTACACATCTGGGGAAGGGCCCTTGGCAGAGAGGGGCTGGATTCCCAAGGAAACTGCTTCCCCAGGAGCCCCCAGTGAGACAGGTGCAAGTGTCTCCATTTGACTCCCTGCGTTTCCTCCAGTCCTTGAGGCCCCTTGCACTTTGCAGAGGGGCATGCAAAGGGATAAGGCTGTGAAGAAATATGATTTATGTTCTCGATGCAGAGTGTGATTTTATACACTCTCTCCTATGGTGCAGATGCTCTGCATTTCTACTGTGTTGATTATTCTTATCAATACATATTTTAATTTGCTCTGGCATTCTTCCCATATAAAAGTTTTCCTTGTGTATTTGATTTACGTCTGCAAATGTTGATACGTAACTTTAGGTACCTGAATTTAGCCCATTTCTCCTCTCACTTTAATTTCAGAAAATGTCAGAATTACAGATGTACGCACTAAAGTATCCAAGATTTCTGTGCAACAGAAAGATGAGTAAACAGTAGTACAGCCCAATCTACATTACCTTTAGCAGTTACCAAAGCCAGTAGATATTTAGAAAAGTGTGCCTTCTTTCAGCAATATTACAAATAGATGGTTATATACAAATTATAATATTATAATATTGGCTTTACACAAATATTAAAATGGATTCTATATGTGTGATGTTAATTAAACTTAGAGAGCTCCCAAGGCCTTGAACATACTTGAGACTGATTTTGCAATAAACTATCTTTTAAAACTCTGTTTGGAAAGCAGAAGGTAGGAACATCAGTCATCTGTTGTGTTTGACTTTATTGTTATTTGAGATTGTAGTAAATACTGAGCATGAGCTGGGATGCAGATTGTAATTGCTCATCTTTCCAAAGATAGATATGAATACTATTAACATGTGCCCTGTTTGTTGTTCCTAACTGACTAATTTACTGCAGTAGTTTTATAGTGCATTTTTATTGTTGTAATATTTAAATGTAGTGGGAGAATATATATTTGATTTGGGGAAGTTTGGCTTTTGTTTTTCGAATAATAAAACTACTCTCTTCAGCCTGGTGAAGAAGAAATCTGCTTCTGTCCTTGTGTACAGCTATGGGTTTGTTCACATAGCTTCTCCTTCCCTTTTCTGCCTAGGCTTTCTCGCCTGCAGTTTTTAGTAGAAAAGCAACAAACCTTTGAAAGTCTAAACCTCAACATAACTGTGACCCTCAATCAGTACTTCCTTCTTCCAATTTCTAAAGATCTCTTTGTCCTGGGCACTCAGTATGGCCTTTTTCCTCAAAGTTCTTTGGCTGTCTTGAATGCTTACAGCGTAAAAGGTAATCCCTGATCTATTTTCAACTCCCTGCTCAGATGCAGACTGCTGGAAGGGAGCTAGGACTGGTACTGGAGACCTGGCAGCTTGTCCAGGAAGCAAAATTTTTGAAATAATGGTAATGTGGAGAAGCATGCAAGTCCAGGTGGTGAACTCATATATGCAAGTACTTGCAGTTTCCTGACAGGACTTTACAGTTTAAGGGTATGGTCTCTTCTTATTTTTGTCCCTTAATGCTCAATCCTTGCCACATTTCTTCAACTTCTTTTGCATTGTTATCTTCCGTGTTTTCTTCCTCTCTTCTTCTCTCTGTGACTTTCTATGCAGGATGGATAACCTGTCATACGCTGTCAGCTTGTTCAGTGACCAAGTAGTGATATGGTGTAGAAATTGTAGGCGCACAGTAGGCAAACGTGTCATGCTTCTGTGTGCCCTCTGCAGGCAGACCTGCTTCCCAAACCTTCATTCAGACTTGGAAAAAAGGCTTTTCGCCACTACTTTGTTGTGGTTTATGCATTGATGAAGAAACACTTCCATCTCAGCCCGCTTAAGCCACTGCAGAGCAGGAATTGTTGCTTTGGTAGCAGATGTGCTGTCAGGGTCCTTACAGCTCCACAAGA
Source organism: Zonotrichia albicollis (assembly GCF_047830755.1). NCBI lineage: Eukaryota > Metazoa > Chordata > Aves > Passeriformes > Passerellidae > Zonotrichia > Zonotrichia albicollis. The sequence continues at coordinate 2,657,234 of NC_133859.1, forward strand.
TGTGCCTCTCTTAGAACAGATTTTTGCGTTTTTGTACAATAAAAACTATGTTTTAAATCGCACCAGTGTAAGTCAGGCCATCCTGTAGATGTGTTTTCAGACAGAGACATTCATATATATGCCTAGTGAATGGCCTCCTGGGCAGCAGGAACAAATGAGGAAGGAAACTGGGCTGATAAAACATGCTTCTGCTTCAACAAAAACCCCCCAGTCTTCCCTTTTCCAGAGAAGGCTATAAACCTTTTCTTGATTGGCCTAAAGGGGATAAACAAGTCCCTCCATGTCCTGATCTTTTACTAGTCTCAAATTATTTAGAAAAGTTTTATTCTTTTTTTTTTTTTTTTTTGGTGGAGGGGTGGTGGTATTCAGGTCTGTACTTCAGACCTGTTCTCCCAGCAGCCAGGGACCTGTGGGTGGGACAGGTGCTCAGGTAATTACCAACAGGTGCTTGGTGATTGCTAACAGCAGTTGAGGTGAGAAGTTGGCTTGTGCCTGGCTGAGGGCTTGAGGACTGTGGTGAGAGAAGGGATAGGGAGTGGAGTGGAAAAGATTAGTTACACAAGCAAATCTGAGGTGTAGGTGGGATTTAACTGGATTAGGTACTGCATTTCATGGTGTTAATCACAATTTATGAAGAACTGAACATTTAACTATGAGATAGGACTATTTAGTTGTTATTCTAGATGCTGCATTTACTAATATGTAATGTAGTTTCTTTGTATTTTGCTCAGAAGCTGTCTCAAAAACATTGAAGTCCAACTAAAGTCTTCATAAACACAAGTTAATAGCTTACATTTTATTAAAAACAGAAGCCAAAAGGGCCAATGGCTCTTGCATTCAGTAATTAACACATTTTAAAAGAAGTGGTGTTGTAGTGTGTTGTTAAATTTCTTGTATTATTCCCCCATTTTATGTATTGTTCCCCCCTATTCTGTGTAAAATGGTTCTGCCCTCCTCAGTTTTCCCGCCGTAGCCGGCTGGCAGTTATGTTACTATAGTTACCCCTGCCCCTGGTTTGTGTCTGTTACCCAAGTTATATAATTTCTCCTCCCCCTTATCCCCTTTTAAGTAAACTTTTCCTCCTCCCTGGGCCCAGTCAATCACCCCCCACTCCTCCCAGTTTTCCAGAACCTTCTTCTCACTGGGGATTGTGGTTGGCTGTGGTCTCGGGGCCCCTCCCTTACCTTGTATTTTTTGGTTTCCCTATAATGTCAGTTTTGTTAAGTTCATCCCCTCACCCTTCCCGATTGGTTCCCTGTAAATCCCACCCATATACACCCCCTTCCTTTATAATCTTGTTTCACCCTCCATTCTTGGCCACTTTCCTGGTTGGTTTCTCCATGTTGGTTCCCCTGAAACAACAATAAACCGACATTAACCCCCGGTAAAGTGTCCTGCTCCATTCTTTGTCTCACCAGCAGCGAGAGCCTGTCTGCAGCCAGCACAGCCCGAGGCCCTCAGACGCCGAGGTGTGCTGGCAAGGAATTGCAGCTAGGCGTTGGCCCCTGCACATAGCTAGCCGGACACTGACCTTCGGGCCACGTACGCCTTGCCGCAAAGTGGCTCTCTCCTCTTCCTGTGGCTAGCTTGTCTCTTCAGGCTAGAAAACATTTCTGGGAGCATTTCCTTGCTGCTCCTATATCTCTATGCCCTTGGAATCTGAGCTAGTACTATATTTTTTTAAAATTAGAAAATTTTAAATTTCTGTAGGCCCTTTTATTTTGTAATTTTCACCTGTCACTTGGGAGGGGAGGGGAAAGTCTGATAATTTTTTTTCTTGTAGGTCTCTCAAATTGCAGCCCATTGCATTTAGCTGCAAAATCCTAGGTCATGCTAACAGGATGCCTGAAATGGACACTGGTCAAAGGGTAAAAAAAATTGCCTGATACAGATGCTATCAACTATTTTTAGTTCCTGACAGTCCAGTATTTCCCTTACCGAAGGGATACTTGTTCATATTTCTTTCTCTTTTTCTTGCAGCTCTCAGTTCTGTGATGACTGAGAAACAAAAATACAAAGTAAGGGTGTGCAGAGTAGATGGACTTCATGAGAATTAGGGGGCAATTTGACTGTACACTGGTCTGTATGATTGCTTTCTTCTGTGAGAGTGTAGTGATGTTGTAATATATGTTGGGAAATAATTCATGCTATAAAAGCATGTATTTCATAAAGATTGCAAAATCCAAACAAGTCTCTGACCGCAAGCAGCCTGAGAGGCAGGCGTCTATTCAAATTCCGAAATTCCTGAAGGTGGCCAGATAACGATCGGCACTTTAGCTCAAGAATAGACACACCCAGTGAGATGATCACCATTATCCTGAGACATCGCCTAAGAGTGATCATTGCCCTGTTGATAGCATCCATCAAGATAGCCAAAGTCGCCAGAAAGATACTTGTGAATACCTGCCTTCCCTAAATCTGATCAGTGCTGGCTATCAACAAGGAAAGGCGATTGTCCAGCTCTCCCCAGTGAAAGAACCAACTATGAATATGCAGAGTTACAAAAGAAACTGGGACTTCTTCACTCAGGCATAATAAACTGTTTAAAGCATGCCTGCAAGAAGCGGCTCTCGTGAATGGTGGAGGGTCTGATGCAATAGAGGTGGGATCCAGGTTCACCCAGCACCGACCCCGGGCTCCAGCACCGACCCCGGGCTCGACGCTGTGTTTTTGGCTGTGGAGGTTTTGAAGACCATGTTTTAGTAGCGGAAAATGATAAAGAAATCTTTTCAGATTTTTTATAATTTGGCTTTCGATTGATCATTCATAACAGTTCCATATAGATGATTCCACATTTGGTGTCTTGGTGCGTAAATCAAGAGCACAATCAGTTCATGATAAGCACCAGTACAAGCTGGACTTCCCAGAGTAGCCAACTGAAAGAATGTGAAAAGAAAAAATGCAGGAAATGACTTGGTAAACCTTGCCTGGAAGATGGGTGAATTTTTTTTTCAGTTATCTATAATCCATTCTGTTGGCTTTTGGCTTTCTTAGCAAGGCCATCTGCATCCCAGATTCCCAATGAAGTGAGAAGCCTGAGCTTGTTCAAGTGCCTGAAAGATGCCCTGTTCCTCTGCAGGGACACTCAGGCTGGAACAGGAGCTGAAGCCCTCTCTGGGGCAGCCTCCTCCAAGCTGGAATTTGTGCCGTGCTGGGAGAGGAGGAGGAGGGGGAGAAGGCTGGCGCTGTGTGGCAGGAGCAGTAGGTTTGGGCCGCAGGACATTCCGTCTGCGCTGCTGCCCCGCAATGGGTGGCCGTGCCTGGGGCTCTGGGCCTGGCCCCGCGAGCACTGAGCTCCCTGGGCTGGGCTCAGGTTCCCACTGGGACTGGGCAGAGCCTGGGCTCAAACTGGGGGCAGCAGCAGTGCAAAACACCTCTGGGCATCTGCGTTTCTTGCTGCTGGGAAGGGGCAATGAAGTGAGTCGAGAAGTTCTGGTTTCTGCTTCTCCTGGTTGATTTTTTAATTTAACTCCACACTGCGGAGGCGAATTCTGTGACAGCCTCTCTCAGCTTATTCTATTTCAACAGTGCCAGCAACAGGGCTCTGTTTGAGCGCTGCAAATGTGGCCTGTGAATCTTTAATTCCCCTCATCTTAGTGTTCAGGGGCTGGTGAGCATTCCAGTATCTGCTGATCTTTATGTCTGTGACAAAAATACTGACTTCACTGTCATGAAAGCACCGTGGGTAGCACCAACTGAAAGAGGCATTTGCATTTTTATGGTTAAAATTCAGGTTGCAAGCAGAAGAGGGCCAAGAGCAGCCATGATCTGCAATTCCCAAGGCAGAGGCAGCAGCAGCCTCCTCCCGTCACCTCAGGGTGAGTCAAACAGAGCTGGAAACAGCGCTGGCATTCAATCCTTTCTTCCTCTGAGGGCTGGCTCAGGGCAGCACAGGCGGGCCCTGAGCAGTCAGGGCTGTGTGGGTGCTGGTTTCTCTGCTCCAGAACTGAGCTGGAAAAAGCCCTTGGGAGCCGAGGCAGGAGCAGGCGGGAAGGGGCCGGTGCTGCTGCTGCTCCCTGCTGGGAGCCCCGGCTGGGCCGGGCCGGCGCCCCCTGCACTGTGGCTGCTGCTGCTGCCAGAGCCGGGCGGGACTCAGGGACAGGGAACGGACACGGGGGGACAGCAAAGGCCTGGCGGCTGCAAGGATGGTGGCGCTCGGGCCAGCGCCAGCACAGAGCTTCAGCCTGCAGTTAACCCCGAGGGAAACGCTGGGCAAAGGCTCCATTTCAGCCTTTCTGCACTCGTGGCTGTGAAGGGACTGAAATGAAAGGAGAACAAGTAGGGCCCGACCTGTTCTTCTGCCTTGGGTGGAGCCCCGGCCCTGAGGCTGTAAGGGGCTGTGAGGGGCCGTGAGGGGATGTGAGGGGCCATCAGTCATGAGGTGCCATGAAGGGCCTTGAGAGGCCATGATGGGCCATGGGGAACTCTGAGAGGCCATAGGGTGTGGAGAGTTTTATTAATAGTTGGTTAGCTGAGAAAGGCCATACTGACATAATGCCGCTGGTTAAGCTGAGAGAGGGAAGTCAGCAGTCAGCAAGCTGAAAGGAGATGTCAGCAATTAGCAATCAGTGACCTTGCTGCAACATGAGGATAGGGAGTAGAGATTATTCCTGAATATATCCTGAGAATATGTAGAAAGTATCAAAAGTAGAACCATAGGAATGCAGAAGTAGGTGTAGTTGCTGATATGTAACTAACCAATCCTGAGCTCAACTTTTGCAATATGTATGAAGCTCATTATGAACTGTATTTAACCCACCATACTGATCAATAAAATTGGGCCTGTGATGATCAATTGATGTCCTGGTCTCCTTCTGTCGACAAATGGTGGAGAATGCGGGCAACACCGAACCTCTGTCCTTTTTTCTCGAATTAAAAAGAAAAAGGGAACTCGCCACGGTCGAGGAAGTTGGGTGAGGGTCCCTGCAGCCGAGACGGTGCCAGATTTTAAAAGCACACTTGAGGATCACAACGGTGACTCAAGCCATCTACGTGCCACAGGAGCCTGGAAAGCTGCAACAGCGCGCACTGATTAATATGTATGGATAGGCAAGCGGCATACGACCTCTTCACCGCATATTTAAAAAGGCGAGGAATAAAAGGGATAGATTTAAAAAAGGAGTTACCGGGGTTATTAGCTTACGGCCATGCTAAAGGTATATTTAGTAACCCGCACACAGTTCATGAGCTATCAGAGTGGAGAAAGTTTGGGGAAATAGTGTTGGATACAGTGTTAGACGATGATAAGTCAGCAAAGAAATTCGGGAAGTTATGGCGGGTGGTGTATAATGCGTTACTTCAGCAGGTCTCTGAGAGAAAGGCAGCAGAAAGGGCGACAGAAGCTCACAAGAGGAATATAGGATATGGTCGTGAGGATGATCCCTTAGCACCTTCTGTAACTAAAATACTTATGCCTAAGAGTCCCCAGCATAGTGGTGTGAAGGATTTGCCTATAGACATAGTGGAACCGTCTGCACCTCCCTTGTCAGAGGGGGAAGGCGAGTCGGATCGGGGAGGTAAGAGCAAACCAGCTTTGCCTCCGCCGCCGGCTTCAGGTGGGTCAGATGGTGGGGGTGGGAGCAAGCCAGCTTCGCCTCCGCCGCCAGCTTTGCCTCCGCCGCTACCCCCGAGCAGGCCGGCTCCAGTTACAGCTCCAGCGGGGGGGCCGCTTCCCCCGCGCAAGCCAGCCTCTGCTTCACTGCCTGCCCATGCGAAAACTCAGTGTCTGCACCAAAAAGCCGGCAGCATAGCACCCTCAAAGAGCCAGCTCCCATCCCAGGGGCACACTGTGATCTATGGGGGGAAATGGCTAATCAAAGGAGGGTAGCTTGGGCTTCTGTGGCAAAAGAAGTAATGCAAATGGGGGATGGTGAGGCAGTGGAAATAGCTTCTAGCCTTGCATGTCTGGTTACATACACACCACAGTATGATGCACAAGGGAACCTTACGCAAAATATAGCAACATATTCTCCCTTAGATTGGAAGTTGTTAACTCAGCTACGTTCCACGGTTAGTCAGTTTGGAGTAAAAAGTGAACCTGTTAGGCAAATGTTAGATAATCTCTTTAATACTCAGATTTTATGCCCAAATGATTTAAGAGGAATAGTGCATTTAATATTCACTCAACATCAGCAGTTATTGTTTAACGCACATTGGCAAGCGTTAGTAAACAAATCAGTTGCTGTACAACGGGCTCAGGGAGACCCATTGCATGGGGTAACAGTGGATGAGCTCATGGGCTTAGGGGCATATTTGTGTACAGAGGCATAGATGATATCAGGACCGGATAAACTTAGAGAGGCTATGCGATTAGTGCGTACAGCAATAGATATGGTTAAAGAGCCAGGAGGGTTACCAGCTTATATGGGCATTAAGCAAGGTAGAGAGGAATCATTTGGAAATTTTATTGATAGGGTAGCTACTGCTATAGATCGGGCCGGTGTTGCAGACTACCTTAAGGGGGCGCTATTGAAGCAGTGTGCTCTGCAAAATAGTAATCCAGCAACCCAAAGAGTGTTAGATACTTTAGGAGCAAATTGGACCAGTGAGGAAGCATTAGAGCGAATGGCGTTAATGCCAACGGCTTTGCAGGCATTCATAGTAGAGGCTCTAAAGGAATTAGGATTGGGGTTACAAAAGCAGGCAGAGTCTAATCAGAATCAGGTGTTAGCTGCTCAGAATCAGGTGTTAGCTGCTCTTGCTCCTCTCCGAAGGGGCTCACTGGCATTCACGCAAGGAGGTTCAAAGCCATTTATCAAGTGTTACCGGTGTGGCTCTGAGGGACACACACGCCGAGCTTGCAAAGCGACTGGCATTTGGTGTCAACACTGCCCATCCAGCTCCCACAACACTACGGCTTGTAGGCGCCGCTCGGGAAACCATCAGCAGAGCGCGCTTCACGGGGGCCGCGCCCAGACACAAGTTGCCACTGTGACATCGGAGACACCAGCTGCTGCAACATTGCTGCCACCTCCTGTCTGCAACCCGCAACAACAGGGAGCCTCGGTTTGGACTTATCAGCAGCAGTAGACGTCACACTAATGACGAATCAGCCTGAGAAAATACCAACTGGAGTAAAGGGCCCTCTTATATTAAATGGACAAACATGTGGAGCATTATTATTAGGACGCTCTTCTACAACTATGTTGGGATTATTTGTTTTGCCTGGAGTTATTGATGCAGACTTTACAGGGGAAATACAAATCATGGCTTACACCCTTTATCCTCCAATTAAAATAACAAAAGGACAACGTATTGCACAATTGGTACCACTATCACAAATGACATCGGGAATACAACCATTTACTGGGCAAACATGGGATGAAAAAGGTTTTGGCTCTACTGGTGTTACACTTTTAACTGTGGATTTACAAAATAGACCAAAGCAAAAAGTTGAAATTACTTATGGGCATCAAAGTATAACCCTTTATGGATTATTGGATACAGGAGCGGATACCAGCATTATTTCTCCAGAAGCATGGCCACAACATTGGCCTCTATTCCCATCAGCAAACATGCTCACAGGAGTAGGAGGATTTACATTGGCAAGCAGGTCACCTTCTTTGTCTGTGTGCATTGAGGATCAACAAATATCTGCTGTGCTTTCAATTGTGCAACTGCCTCCTACAGTCTCCTGTTTAATTGGAAGGGACATTTTAACACAATTGGGAGTGGTGTTAACTAATCAGCACCCTTTGGGGTAATTGCCATTGCTTGGACTTTCCCCATTCCACTCACCTGGAAAACAGATACACCGGTGATGGTTAAGCAATGGCCACTAAAAGGGGAAAGCCTTATGCATGCTCATGAATTAGTGGAGGAACAATATTCAAAGGGACATTTACAACTTTCCACGAGCCCTTGGAATACACCTGTTTTTGTGATTAAAAAGAAATCAGGGAAATATCGTTTAATACATGATTTGCGGGCTGTAAATGACCAAATGGAACCTATGGGGGCCTTACAGCCTGGTCTTCCAAATCCAGCTATGATTCCAGAACACTGGCCACTCTTAATTATTGACCTAAAGGATTGTTTCTTCACCATTGGCCTGCATCCTAATGATACGAAGAGATTTGCTTTTACTTTACCAGCAATAAATCGTGGAGAACCAGATAAAAGATTTGAATGGATATCTCTTCCACAGGGCATGCGTAATTCTCCCACTTTATGTCAGCTTTATGTTGATGCAGCATTACAGCCACTACGTCGCAGATGGCCAGCAACTATAATATATCATTACATGGACGATATTTTGTTTGCACAGCAACAACCATTTTCCTCTTTGCAGATTGATATTATTAAAAATACTCTTGCTGCATATTCACTTGTTATTGCTTCAGAGAAAATTCAAACTACAAAGCCCTGGAAATATTTGGGATGGACTTTGATGGATCAAATAGTGATACCTCAAAAATTGGAATTACAACTGGACATTAAGACTCTACATGATGCACAGAAGTTGCTGGGGGACTTACAGTGGCTGAAACCTATTGCTGCTTTTAATGCAGCCTTTGGTGGACCGCCTCACGGAGGAGGACAGGGAGCGACTGGGGAACAAACTGCTTCTGGTCCTACAACCGCTACTGCTACAGCTGAAGGGATACTCGAAAGCGGTGGACAGAGCACTGACACACTACTGTCGGACAACCCAGGAGCTGATTGGTTTTATTGACTCATTATCAACTTTTCGTTTAATAAATCCAGCAAAGGAACATTGCCTTGACTGTCACGATCCACATTGTGCTGCCTGGATAGCCCTATGTTGTGGGGGTTGTGATAGAACTTTTTGGTTAGAACAATCATTATTGTGGGATTTGTGGTGTCACACTTGTGAACACGAGCACCAGTGGGGTAAAAGTTGGCAAGATGAATTAAGGAGACAAACAGGGCAAAATGCGTATATAGCTCTAAGTCTTTATGAGTCTCCTGAACAGAAAATTCTTGCTTATTATCGATGGGAAGAACAATGTGTCATGAATAGAAATAAGGTTCAAAGTAAATCACGCATAGTCTCTGTAAGGTGTAGGAAAGTAGTACCTTTAACACAGCGCTCAGTTGTAGGGCCCTTCAAGGAAAATCCTGAAAGGGCACTAGACTGCTGCATTGAAAAGTTGCAGAAATTAAGTTTGCAAGTGACAGGATGTCCTGGGTTGACTATATGATGCTTTTATCCCCAATCGTCTCATTCTGTTTATGTTGAATAATAATAAGTTTTGTACCTTTAAGAGTGTTACAGAGAGTGAAGGGGGAGAGAGAAGAAGCGCGCAGTTTTGTTTTTCAGACACTGCACTCCTCCACATTCCTGCTCCTGACTGTGTTGTCTGCGGACAGACAGCGGGACAGAGAGCTCTTCTTTTGCTTTTTAGTTAGTGTTAGCTAGCTGAGGCAAAGAAGTTCCCTGGACTGTTTTTTCCCTTTTCTTTGGACCTCTTGGAACTGCTCTGGACTGAACACCCAGGAGAGCACCGGCAGCTGCAGCTGTGGCCCACCGGTCCGGCCCTGGCCTGCGACAATTCCAGCACTGAGAGACTGATCAGAGACTGAGTGAGCTGCTGCTTGAACCCGGGGTTTTTCTCAGTTTGTCATCTCTTTTAGAGTGGCAAGGGGTCTCATTGTTTTGATACTGTTTTGGTCTTATTGTTTAATAAACAGGGGGTTTTTTTCCACCTTTCTCCAAGGAGGTATTTTTCTTTCCTCCCGGACCAGTTGGGGGGAGGGGCCGATTGGATCTGCTTTTCCCACCGGAGCTCCTTTGGGGGGATTCTTCCCCAAATTTGCTCTAAACCTGGACACAGGACCAGTAAACGTAGGAGCAGCAAGATTGATGATAAGAAAAGGAAGGCAAAAAAGGGAACGACCTCGTGTATATAAGGCTTTGGTGAGTGCTAATTAATTTTCTATGATTAGGACACTTTTACAGTTGTGGGACCCTTGGGAGGATATAGTTGTTGAGGAAGATAACGAACAAGAACTACGATTGCAAAATAAAATACGTCTTGTGTTAAAGAAAGACCTTGAGCTATTAGCCTCATATAGTAAAAAAGATAAAGAGACTTTGCAATCACCACCATTGAATTGGTTGCATTGGATTGAAGAAACAGACTTTTATACTGGTCCTTACTTACATTCACTTCCTTGTTATGTTTGCAAAAAGGATAATGATAAGTGCTATGCATGGGTAGCTTTGTATTGTGCAGATTGTAATCAGGTTTATTGGTATTCACAAAGGTCAATAGGATATTTATGGTGTATACCTTGTTTTGGAAAGTGGATTAGAAATTTTATCTGGGTTAGAGCTCTTGAACAAAGTACTGGCCTGCCAGGACGGACAGGATTACAGCTTTTTGAGAGTGCAGAACAAGCAATTATAGCATATCTTAGGTGGAAGTTGCAGGAAACACTTAGAATATTTGAAATTAATAAAGCCTCACGCATCATAGCAGCTCACTGTAAAGCTGATTTGCCTTCAAACTTATCTCATGCTATACCTGTAATCAAAGATGCTGATTTAGAATTAGATCAGTGTATTCGAAAATTGATTCAGCCTTACAATAGACAAGCTAGCAAACCAGTGAAAAGGCAGCGAAGAAAGGAAAAACAAAGCAAGCAGAAGAAAAAATGAGGTTTGTTCTTATTATATTGTTCAATGCTGTAGTAAGTGAAGCAGTAGAAATAACACGTTTTAGTCAGCCAAGAGAAAATTTATGGGTGACGCTTGCTAACCAAATTAACCAATCATCGCTTTGTCTTAGTCTTGGAGGAGTCACTAACCCATTTCGAACATGCCTAGTGGGACTTCCGGTGTGGTCTCCTGGAGAATTTTGCAGTTTGATAAAAAATCAAACCTTATGTATGCCTAACATGTCAAACATCAAATTGCCAGGGCAACAAGGATATACTGCAGGTCAGAATGATGGCTATCGTCAATGTTTACTGATCCAATCACTCAACACCTTTTTACATTCTCCTCCTGAGGAATTGGACCTTTTTGGCAGTACAAATGCCAGTTTGTCTAACACTACAGCTGGTGGATGGTTTAGCTTTAAATTTTCAAACCGACCAAAAGAAACATGGGCCACCCTAGATTCATTCCTGAATGTGAGTAGAATCTCTCCACAGCATTACAGTAGATGTAACAGCACAAAAATCACGACACCAATGAAATTACCCACAGGAATATTTTTAATTTGTGGAGACAGGGCGTGGAATGGTATACCAGCTAGACCACAGGGTGGACCCTGTTATTTGGGAAAATTGTCATTGTTTCACCCTAATGCGTCCTTGCTAATGCAGCTGAGTCAAAATTCAAACAGAAAGAGACGTAGCATACATGACTTAGACTGCAGCTCGATAGGACATCCACAGTTTTGGGGAACATTCAAACAGGTGGTTGTTTCAACTATCTTGCCGGGAGGATCTGCCAATAAGGCTATGAATTTAGCAAAGCAATTAGGGTGCTGGGCAAAGGATGAGCTGAACAAGACATCACAAATTCTAGACATGCTAACCGCAGATGTGCAGAGTGTTAACCATGCTGTTTTGCAAAATAGAGCTGCCGTAGATTTTTTGCTCTTAGCACAGGGACATGTGAAGAGTTTGAAGGAATGTGTTGCATGAATCTATCTGATCATCCGGTGTCCATTCACACTAAGATAAAAGAACTGCAACTGGGACTTCACAATCTCAAGGAAGAAGAAGGTTTAGGAATTGACAAATGGCTTAAAAGCTTAGGACTTGGGCCATGGCTGAGGAACCTTGTGATCTATGCTATAGGATTGCTGGGTGTAATTTTACTGTTTTTGCTTATTTTGCCTTGTATCTTTAATTGTATTCAAAACATGGTCAGCTGTACAATAGCAAAAACCTGGCAAACTAATCTCCTTGCTCAAGAAGAAAACGGGGGAAATGTGGAGAGCTTTATTAATAGTTGGTTGGCTGAGAAAGGCCATACTGACATAATGCCGCTGGTTAAGCTGAAAGAGGGAAGTCAGCAGTCAGCAAGCTGAAAGGAGATGTCAGCAATTAGCAATCAGTGACCTTGCTGCAACATGAGGATAGGGAGTAGAGATTATTCCTGAATATCTCCTAAGAATATGTAGAAAGTATCAAAAGTAGAACCATAGGAATGCAGAAGTAGGTGTAGCTGCTGATATGTAACTAACCAATCCTGAGCTCAATTTTTGCAATATGCATGAAGTTCATTATGAACTGTATTTAACCCGCCGTACTGATCAATAAAATCGGGCCTGTGATGATCAATTGATGTCCTGGTCTCCTTCTGTCGTCACAGGGAGCCTGAGGCTATGGCTTTGCTATGTTCAGAGGCTGCAGGGCTGGGCCTTCATGCACTGGAATTAATGTGGAGAAATTCAAAGCCAATGAGAGCTAGCAATCCTGAAACAGGAATTCAGATGCCTCCAGGACACTTTGCTTTGGTAACTGCTCCCTTGGAGCTTGGCCTTGCAAAGTGTTCCTGTCATGGCAGGAGGAAATGATGCAGAATATCAAGGAGAAATGACAGTAATTCTGTTAAACAATAAATGACAAGATTGGATTATTCAACCCCATGAATGGGTAGCACAATTACTGATCTTGCAATTTTAAGAATGATTGTTAAAAAAGGAGATCCAGCTCCAGTCACCACCATTTGTGGAGCTAAAGGGTTTGGATCCATCAGCCTTAATAATCGAGCCAGAATGTGGGTCTGGAGGCCAAATGGCCCTCCCGAGGCAGCTGAAGGAGCAGCTCCTAGGAAAGACAACTCTGAGTCCTGAGACCTGGGCAGGAACAATGGGAATGCGTCCCTGCAGCCAAGGAGTCTCTGTCAGGAGAATCTGACAGGATATTGCTTTACGCATCCTGCCAGACCAGATCTCCCTGTTTGCCCCAAGGGCCCCTGTGGAAAATGCTCTGATCCACGGGGCTCCATGTGAAGGCTGCTGTGACACTGAGGGACTTGCACAGGAATTCCATCCAGGAGCCTGGGTGCCCCTCAGGGACTGGGACCCGGCCCCTTCCAGCCAGAGGGGAAAGGGCCCCCCAAGCCTTGTTAGCCATATACAGCATGGTAAAGCTGAACAGCAAAGGGCCTCGGGGCATTATTCTGGAATTAAAAAGGTGCCAGCTCCAGGGACAACAGAATTCTTGTTCCTAATTGGAATGAGATTGAGAAAAAAGAATGAAGAACGGTGTCACTGAAGTACTACTGATGTCTGTAAAGTGTACCTTGATAGTCAGCCAGAATCTTTGTCTGCCATAAACACCTCTAGTATTTCACCAAGGGATTGGTCATCAAAATGTGATGATAGGTTATGATGGATTGCTGAGCTTCTTTTGTAATTCTTTGCTAATGATGATGTGCTTTGCTGAGCTTATCCTTTTGTAATTCTTGGCAGCTGTGCATGATATAAATGACACAATTCCTTAAGTTGGTGTCTGTGTCTTTGGTAGTGACCCTGCCTACTGGTGAAACAGGGCCCCCTCTTGCCTAAGTGTTACCTGGGAAGGCAAAAGCCCTCCCTCCAAAATTCCCCCCTTCCTCCTTGTTTCCCCCTTCATACCCTGAGCATGATGTGCTCTGGTCTGGGCTATGCCCAGGGTCAATTGGGGTCCCCTGTCCTGGCTGTGTCCCCTGCCCAGCTCCCCCTCAGCCCCAGCCCCTCCCCAGCATGGCTGACGAGGGGCAGGACAGGCGTTGGCTGTGCTGCAGCTCAGCAAGAACAAAACCATCTCTGCGTGCTCAGCCCTGTGCTCAGCACCCGGCCCAGCAGTGTCTCAGTGCCAGGGGCTGTGCCCTCAGTCCCTGCCAGGGGTTTCCATGGCAACTGCCAGGCCAGGTGAGGCAGGTGCCCCCCCAGTGCCAGTTGCCATGGAAACAGTGCCCAGCCCTGCCCCTTTCTGTCTGGCTGACCTGGCCTTTGGCCCTGGCAGTGCCGGTGGCTGCTGGTTCCTGGTGCCTGAGCGGCCAGCGTGGCACAGGGCAGGTGGCCATGGCACAGCCCCCAGCAAGGGATCCCCTCTGGCTCTGGGCACTGACACCAGCCCTGAGCAAGGGCCCAGGGCAGCTTCCCATGGCCACCAACTGTCCGGTTTATCTCGGCTGTTTGAGGGGCCTGGAAAGGCCCTGGGTGGCCTTGGGGCAGCCCGCGTGTCGAAGGACGAGAAGAGGCTTCAGTTCTTCTTTCTGGTTTTATGTTTATTAATTGTTTATCTAAAAGATGTTCTTTCAGCCTAACAAAGATCTGCTCAGCAGTCAGCCATGGGCACACTGTCTCAGCCCTCCGGGGCAGGCACCTATCTTTATACCCATTGTGACGTGTACAATATTTATCATTTTTCCCCAATACCATCTATTCTTATAACTCGGTGTACTCTTAGTAATAACCAATCCAAAGGTGCCACCGTGGCCAAAGAAGATGGAGGAGAAGAGGAACAGAAGAAGGACAGGACACACCCCAATTCCTCCATCTTACTCCTCCAAACCCCCCTGTACATAAATCTTAAACCCTGTTTCTCACTCTCTAATTAACTAATCCCTTCACCATTCACCCGGTGAAGCCCTCATCCTTGTCGTCTCCTGTGTAGGGTTAAAGTCCAGCTACCAGACACTTCTGGCAACATTCCAGGACTCCCGAGCCCCCCCAAGGGTGGTCTCGGTGGCTCAGCATCTCAGGACCGAGATCTTGAGATCCGACATCTCCCCCTTCTGTTTGCCCCAAGAAACCCTCTTTTACAATCCGATTCATGGCATCTGGGACGACATGGATGAGGACTAGGAGAGCTATTACAACATAAAACCTTAAACTATTAAAACATAAAATCCTACCCTTAAAATTCTTCTCCAAATGGGAGAAATGTCAAAGAAATCTACCCTTAAAATTCCTCTCCAAATGGGAGAAATGTCAAAGAAACCTGCCAGCTGATCAATATATGATCCTTTGTCAGTTTCCCCTGTAATAGGTAAATTTACCCCATTGCCTATTGCAATTCAAGATCCCAAGGAGAAAACCCCCCAGAGTCTTTCGTCCTTATACAGAAATATTCAAGACCCCAAAGGGAAAACCCCTCCAGAGTCTTTCGTTCCTCTTGTTTCTCTTCTGAGTTGTCCTTTGCAGTCTGAGTCCCGACTTTTGTCTGAGTATTCGTTTCTTCTTATATCTTGTTGAGGAAAATCGCTGCATAGTTGCAGAGTCGTTACGAAATGATGCTGTAGCTCTGCTCACAACTGCCTCTTTGTTCCGCGATTGTTGCTGTTTGCAAGCTCACTCAGGGGTTACCTAGTTTTTGATTCAACTGACAATAGGGTTAGAAAACACACAAGCCTCCCCAGGAGGGGAGAGGCTTGGACTCCACGAGGGATTTTACCAAAGGCACCAAGTCTGGAGAGGGCCCCTCCTCGCCTGAGACGTCACCGGGGGTCTGGCCCGCCCCCGCCCGCGCTCGGCGCATTCGTGCTTTCCGAGCTGCTCTCTGTCTCTCCCGAGGTAATTTTTCCCTCTCCCTTTTTGTTCCGCCTCTGAATTTTCCCCCTTCGGTCTGCCCCGACTCTGTCTCCTCCTCCTCCGACGCTGTGTGTGTATGGCCTTTCGTCAGTGTGTGCGGCCGCCCCCGCCGGCACCCGCGCCCGCCGCGACTCGCTCCGGGTTTTTTGCGTCACAACCGCGCGCCCCCTGCGTCTCACCGCAGCTTTCTGGGATTGCGCAATTTCCCCCATGCCGCTGCCCATGTCGGACGCCCCTGCTGCGCTGGCATGTGACTTCTCCCCCGGGTTCTTGCGAGTTTTGCCCGCCGCGCGCGTTTCTGCTACCTTGCCGGCCCCCGGGGCCGCTGCCGCCCCTGGCCCTGAGTCAAGCAAAGCCGCGCGAAAACACGTATCCCTCGCTTTTTCTTCACCTGCGCTCCCCGCCTGCTCCGCTGCAGCCTGGCTTCCCTGCTCCGTTGCCGCGGCATCGCGAGAAAGCGCGCCCCCCGGTCCCCTCTCCCCCCCCTGTTCTCCCTCTGCTCCTGAGTCCTCCATGCTCTCTTGACTTTTTGGACGCTTTTTGGGAGTTTCCCAGGGTTTCTGGGTTTTGGGACCGGGTATTTTAATAATATTTCTTGCTCTTTTTCTCCAAGAGCATTTCCCCCCTGGCTTCTTAAGGCCAGAGCTAATCTTTTCCGGAGTCTTGCTCCCCCCTCTTTTGAGGGCCCCCCTCCGGACGTCTGCTGCGTCTCGGGGTCTTCCTTCCTGGCCTTTTAAGGCCAGAACTATTTTTTTTTTTTTGTGTATGTTTGTGTCACACCTTATAAGGTGGACAAAATTTCCCGTTGTTCCTGGGAAGGTGTGCCTCCCATGTTCTTATTTTTCAGGCTTTCTTACCGAATCTGTCGCCAGAGCAGTCTGGACGTCTCGATCACTGTCCAGCAGATCGCGAGAAGTGGACCCAGGGCGCCTTCTGGTTCCAGTCCGGGCTGTTCTGCTACGAATTCTCTTCGGCAGAAACTGAGAGGTGGAATTCTCAGTGACTGCTGTTTTTTTTTTGCAGTCTCTGTTGGCTTTTTGTTTTCTTCTTCTCTCCCTTTTTCTTCAGGGCTTTGAGGGTGGTGGTGGTGCCCCCCCCGAAAGGTTGTGGTGGTCAGAGCTCAACCAGTGGAAGCCAAATGCTCGGTTTATCCCCCCGAAAGGTTTTGGTGATTCGAGTCCGTCCAGGGACGCCAAGTGTTCGGTTTAACTCGGCTGTTTGAGGGGCCTGGAAGGCCCGGGGGTGGCCTTGGGGCAGCCCGCGTATTGAAGGACGAGAAGAGGCTTCAGTTCTTCTTTCTGGTTTTATGTTTATTAATTGTTTATCTAAAAGATGTTCTTTCAGCCTAACAAAGATCTGCTCAGCAGTCAGCCATGGGCACACTGTCTCAGCCCTCCGGGGCAGGCACCTATCTTTATACCCATTGTGACGTGTACAATATTTATCATTTTTCCCCAATACCATCTATTCTTATAACTCGGTGTACTCTTAGTAATAACCAATCCAAAGGTGCCACCGTGGCCAAAGAAGATGGAGGAGAAGAGGAACAGAAGAAGGACAGGACACACCCCAATTCCTCCATCTTACTCCTCCAAACCCCCCTGTACATAAATCTTAAACCCTGTTTCTCACTCTCTAATTAACTAATCCCTTCACCATTCACCCGGTGAAGCCCTCATCCTTGTCGTCTCCTGTGTAGGGTTAAAGTCCAGCTACCAGACACTTCTGGCAACATTCCAGGACTCCCGAGCCCCCCCAAGGGTGGTCTCGGTGGCTCAGCATCTCAGGACCGAGATCTTGAGATCCGACAACCAACCATCACAACAGCTCCGGGCACTGGTTGCCATGGCACCAAACCAAGAAATGTGTCCCTGTGGCCATTGCCATGGCACCTGGTGGCACCAACGAGTGTCACTGCAGTTGTACCTGGAACAGCCCTGGCAGCGCTTTCTCCCAGGGTTGCCATGGCAGCTGAGGACAGACACAGCTGGTGCTCTGCAAGGTCCCTGGGGCAGACAGGAAGGAGCAGCAGAGCAGGGGCTGATCCATCCCCAGTGCGCTGCACAGCCCAGGGCAGCGTCCCAGAGCGTCCTCATGGAGCTGCCAACAACATCCCCCCTCTGCAGCCCTGGCCTCTCCCCAGCTTACACCGGTGCTCCATCCTTGCAGGCACAGACACGGCAGCACTGGCTCAGCACCCCCTGTTTGCAATGCACAGAGCAGGGGGAGCACCCCCATGCTGTTGCTGTGGGACATGAACCTGAGGGAGCACAAATACCATCAGCCCTGGGGCCAGCAAGGGCTGGAGGATGGCAGGGAAACCACCCAGGTTTGTCCTGGCCTCTGCAGTCAGTGAGAAAGTTTGTTCCCATCAGCTGGGAGTGCCCTGTGAGTGCCATCCTGTGGGTGCCCTGGGATGGCACTCAAGGTGATCTGTTCCATAACCTTGCCGGGCACCCAGGTCAGGCTGACAGGCCCGGAGGTCCCCAGATCCTCCTTCCAGCCCTTCTTGGGGATGGGCTCACACTGGCACCTCCAGTCCTCTGCAAGCTCCCTGCTGAGCCAGGACTGATGGTAAATGATGGAGCGCAGCCTGGGGAGCTCATCGACAGCTCCCTCATTGCCCTAGGATGGATCCTTTCTGATCCCATTCACCTGTGAGCATCTGAGTGGCTCAGCAGGTCACCCACTGCTTCCTGCTGGATTCCAGGGGCTGTTCTGCTCCCTGTGCCCATCTACCAGCTCAGGAGAACACTTGTCCTGAGGATATCCTCTCCTAATATTGAAAATTGAAACAAACTAGGGGTAAAGTAGCTCAGCCTTTTCCTTATCTTTTGTTACTATATTCTCCACTGCATCCAATAAAGAGTAGAGGTTCTCCTACTCCTCCTTTTTGCTATTATTTTTTTTTATAAAAACATTTTTATTCTTTTTGCAGAACCCTCCAGGTTAAGTTTTAATAGAGTTTTCAACTCTCAGCTTTTCTTTCTGTATGACCCAGCAACATCCTTAAAGACTTCCTGAGTTGCTGGTCCTTTTTCCACCCCTGAGTCTCCAGAAAAGCTCCATGCCCAGCCAGGCCAGTCATTTTCCTCACTAGCTCATCTTTTGCCGCACTGGGACAGGCTGCTTCTTCCCCCTTATGATTACTGTCTTGAAATGTGTCTGTCCTTCCAGGACCCCTTTGTTTTTAAGGGCTGTTTCCCTTAAAGCAATCAGTACCTGATTAGGTATTCCCCAAATCTGCAGCCTAAACAGGCCAAACTCTGCCCTTCCTATTTCCAGGGCAGAAGTTTTGTTGCTGCCCCTCCCTCTTTCACAGAACATTGAACACTTCATTATTTCATGGTCACTGTGCCCCAGGCAGCCTCTGAGCCCCACATCTGCCCCCAGCCCTTCTCTGTTTGTGAACAGCAGCAGACAGAGCTTTCCTTGGCAGGGGGAGTGTTACCAAAAATGTAGTAAAACAGAAAATTCCTTAACCCCAATGTAGCATTAGGAAGCAGCATTCTTTATTCAGCTGGATGCACAGGGGAGAGCTCCTCCCAAAGCTGTGCATGCTGAGTACAGGAAAGTTTCTGTTTATATTCTGTATTTTGCATACATATTCATTGATTGTCCTGGACTAAAAATACATATGATAATCATTTCCCCAAAATCAGTAACATATTTCCCCTCCCCTTTACCCATGCATTCTCCTGTCCTGGGGGTCTCCCTGGTGGTCCCTGGTGCTCATGGACCCCAATGTTCCCGTGGGCCTGGCTGAGCTGGCAGGACACTGAGGCTGCTGAACTTCCAGTTCCCTTCTCACACAATGGGCACTGTGTGGTTTCCACAGGCCTGGGGTTGTGGAGAACAAGCTCCAGGTGTGAGCTCACCTGGTGAAGACAATTTATCATCTGGTATCATGTGGTCACAGAGTGGGCTATGACATCACAGAGTGGGTTATATGAGCTCATCGAGCAGCCATGGCATCATAGTCTGCCTCTGTGGCATCAGAGATCCAGCTGTGCCATCACAGGGCAGAGGTCTGACATCACAGTGCAGACTATGGCATCATAGATGTTGGAGAATTTTGCTCAGACATGGCTTAAAGGAAAAACAGGCCATGAAAAAATACAGCTGATGGAAAAGTAAAAGGCAGCTGTAAGCAGCAAATTCTCAAGCCTGATCCTGTAAACAACAAAATTCCCAGGCATGTTTCTGTAAACAGCAGCGTTCTCAGGCTTGTTTTTTAAAAACAAGTAAATACCTTGTCCTTGGATGGTTATGGGAAAGCAAAGTGACAAACATGGAGGTCTTGAGAACCGTTCATAACAGGATGAGAAAAACAAGTCTTGGTCTCAATAACAAACCACAGGTACTGAAAACAAAAGGAGAGGTTCCTGTGTGATCTGTAGCCAATGATGAGCTCGGGTTTTGCAATATGTATGAACTTAATAAACATGGTTATAAAATGTGCATGTTGGAACAATAAATTGGAGTTCGATGCTGATCAGAGGACGGATCGTCTCCCTTCGCTTCTACACACAGACTCTGGTGTGACATCATAGATTAGCTGTGTGACATTGGAGAATGGTCTCTGACATCACAGAACAGGCTGTGACATCCCAGAGAGGCTGTGTGACATCCCAGAGGGGCTGTGCCAGGTCACTGGGTTGGTCACTCTGCCCCAGCTCCCTCTCACAGTTTCTCCCAACAAGTCCAAAGCTGTTCATGCCCAGCAGGGTCCCTGTCCCCCAGGATCCCCCCGGCCCACCTGGAGCCACAGCCTCCACCAAAGGATGTTCCACAGGATCCACCCCAGAGCCTGACAGGGGACAAGAGGCCTGGGCTGTGTGACCAGGACAGCAAGGACGGGGATTATCCAGGTCACTGTGGCCTGGGTTGGGTTGCCCAGGGCAGGAAAGATGTCTGGCAGCTGGAGCAGGGTCTGGGAAGGGCCTCCAAGGTGGGGCTGGAGCCCCTGGGCTGAGAGCAGAGGCTGATGGAGCTGGGCTGGTCCAGCCTGGAGCAGGGAAGGCTGAGGGGCTCCTCATCCCAGCCTGGCAGTGCCAGAGAGGAGGGGATGGAGGACACAGAGCCAGGCTCTTCACAGGGGGCTGGGGGGGGACAAAAGCCAATGGATGGAAGGGGAAAGAGGGGAGATCAGCCAGGGCATGAGCAGATGAAATGAGTCAGGCCTGCTTTCAGCATTTCCTCAACACCAAGAGCAGCCTGACCTCCCTTCTCCATCCACTACTGACAGATTTGCAAATCAGGAATTGTTTGAGCTTTTATGTCCTCAGTCCAAAACATGAATCCTGATAAAAGAACTTAATTGTGTTTATATCTATCACAGAACCACATTAGTCAAAAATTAATTTTAGTATGCAAACCAGTTGGGAACAGGGGACTCATCAGACATGCTGGGACATTGCACATAGCTCAGGGAAGAATTTGTAGTTGTGTGATTGTTATTTAATTGGTGTAATTTTTATTAAGTTATATCCTGTTCAACTGTGGTCTGTTGGCTAGGTCCAGTGTGGGCTGGAGGGAGCTCAGATTTGCACAAGGCTGCTCTGAGTGCCAGGGCTTGGATGGGAAAAATGGTGGGGTGAGGGTAGGGACAGAGTCTGATTGATTGTCAGCCATGGAGGGTCTTGATTTTCATACCTATTCAAACTGGCTGAGGAGGTACTTGGATTCAGTGTCAATTGGAGATTGCACATATCGACTTATGAACAGGAAAAAATCCTAGACAGGACGTAAAAAAGTTTTCTCATTGTATTTTTAAATATAATGTATTCACTTTGAACACACTACTGAAATCTGTCAAATTAACTGCAAAAAGATTTGAACACTTAATTCAAATTTTCCCCAAGGCTTGGCTTGTTAAGGTGTTCTAAATGTTAATGAGCCCTGGGCCACTGAATTCCTACACTGAGGCACTGAAGGCTGAACAAGTGATTTGGAAAATTAAATCAAATTATTCCCTGAGGCTTGGCTTGTTAAGGTGTTCTGAATGTTAATGAGCCCTGGGACACTGAATTCCTGCACTGAAGAGCTGAAGGCTGAACAAGCCTCTGGAGCAGGAAAATTCAGCAGCAGCCTCCAAGGTGCTGAGGATGTCAGCAGCCCCCACTGAGGCCATCCCTGCCCAGAGACCGTGGGGGAATGGGCAGACAAGGAGAGCGTCCCTGGGGCTGGGGCAGCACAACTCAGAGGCACCAGGGGCTCCAGCTGGGTAATGGAGTGTGGAATGGGGCTGGGAAAGCCCTGCCTGGGCTGTGCCAAGCAGGACACACAAGCCCTGACTCCCAACCCCCAAAGAATTCTCTCAAGGAGACATTTAAAAGGAATTAAAATTGCTTGCGTACTCTGAGTTGGATGCACTGGAGAAATACCAAAAAGAGATTCTCAGGAGCTCAAAAGAGCAAACCAATCTTAACTGGTAATTTTAGAAAATCAGAGAAACTTTGAAAAAAGTTTAATGTGACATTTAATCAACAAAAAACACTTAGCAAAGCTTTAACTGGACCCATTCAACTTCAGAAACTCTATGCCTGTTCAATTTTAAGTTAATAAAATTTGCAAGAGGACAAAAACAGAAATAGACACAGAAAGAGAGAAAGACAAAAAAGATACCGAGGAGCACACACACAGCTACCAACTTCGAGATTCCAGCGGCATTCAAAAAGAAATTCCGAGAGGAGGTAGGGCCAGGATGTGTGCTTGCCTTGGGATCAGCCTTAAATAACCCTCGGTCTTCCTGGGCCCTTCCCCCAGGTGGGGCTTGGGCTCATTTGGTCCCTCAGGAGCTGGGCTGTGGCTGCAGAGGTGGCTGTGGAGCATTGCCTGTGCTTTGCCAGGGACTGGCAGACACTGCTGGGCTGGAATAGAGGCTCTGGGGGGATTGGGGTTCCAGGGCAGGGCAGGGCTGGGCTCACAGGGTAGGGCAAGGCTGGACCTGCCCCTTCCTCCCCCACACACAAAATGTTTCCAGCCGAGAATCTCCTCCAGTCTGTCACAACAGGGAATGTTGGAGGCGGAACTCCCAGTTGTGGCCATGGGCACCTGGAGGAAGAAGGACAGTTCTTTTCTATAGGAAGGAAAGCACAGAGCTCCAGTGTTTGGAAGGCTGGTGAGTGCCTCACTGGGCCAAGGCCAGCCAGACTTGTCAGGAATGGCAGATTTTGTCTGGGACCAGTCTTTGGATTTAGGGTATTTTGGAGGTGGGAGCCCAATCTCAGCCATGGGCACCTGAAGCAACTAGCAGTGACCGAGTCTGCACTTGGGGCAACTGGGATTGACTGGGACCATTCTGGGGTGGACTGGTATCAGAGTGCATTCATACTGTGATCATACTTGGAGGGACTGGGTCTATGGTAGAGGCCACTGAGAGCAACTGGGATCAGACTGGGAGCAATTGGAACCATGCTGGGACCAGGCTGGAAT
Source organism: Zonotrichia albicollis (assembly GCF_047830755.1). Classification (NCBI taxonomy): domain Eukaryota; kingdom Metazoa; phylum Chordata; class Aves; order Passeriformes; family Passerellidae; genus Zonotrichia; species Zonotrichia albicollis. The sequence goes on from NC_133859.1 coordinate 2,680,174, forward strand.
CATCATGACATCAGAGCAGGATCATACTGGGAGGGACTGGGTCTGTGCTAGAGGCAGTTGAGGAAATGGGACCATGCTGGGGAAAAATTGGATCATACTGGGAGCAACTGGCATCACACTGAGGGTGACTGGGGTCATTCTGGGATCGTACTGGAAGTGACTGGGAGCAGGCTGAGGGCAACTGGGACCATGCTGGGGCAACTGGGATATACAGGAAGTGACAGGAATTATGCTGGAGGTGACTGGGAGTAGCTCTGAGGAACCTGAATCATGCTGAAAGCTACTGGGAGCAACTGTGAGTGAGGGGAAACACACTGGGGGCAACTGGGATATACTGGGAGAGACAGAAGTGCCCGGGATCACAGAGGAAACATAAAGGAAGTTACTGGAATAATATTGGGAGTATCTGTGAGTGACTGGAACCATACTGGGTGACTTGGAGTGACTGGGACCATACTGGGGGCAAATGGCACCATACTGAGAGTGACTGGATTCATACTGGAATCATACTAGGAAGGACTGGAACCATACTGGGAGTCCCTGGAACTATAGTAGGGGTGAATGGGAATAGCTGGGACCATGCTGGGATCATACTGGGAGTGACTGGGATCATACTGGGATGATACTGAGTGTAACTGGAAGTGACTGGGACCATACTGGGGTTGACTGGGAGCCGCAGGGCCCATGGTGGGAGTGACCTGGGGGGAACTGGGGGAACTGGCCCACCTGGAGTTCAGGGTTGTTCTCCTCCCGGGCTGCCCCGGGTCCTTCTGCCAGAATAGTTCCACTTGTTCCCAGTTCCTCCCAGTATGATCCCAATTGTCTCTAGAATAGTCCCAGTCCCTCTCAGCATGGTCCCACTCACTCCCACTTGGCCCCAGCAGAGTCCCAGCTGTTCCCACTATGGTCCCAATTCCTCCCAGTATGGTCACAGACATTCCCAGTATATCCCAGCTGGCCCAGTATGATTCTGGTTCCCTCAGAATGATCCCAGTCTTTCCCAGTAACTCTCACTTGCCTCTAGCATGATCCCAGTTTCTGGCGGTTGCCCATAGTGTAGTCCCAGTTGCTCCCAGTATGATCCCAGTTGCCCCAGTTGTGTCCTTAGTCCCCTCAGGATGGTTCCAGGACTTTCCAGTTGATTCCAGTTGCTCCCAATGTCTCCACATTTTTCCTCCCAATACGGGCCCAGTAGCTCCCAGTACCCTCCAGTCAGGACCCATTCTCACCTGCTGCAATCCCAGTGGCTTCCAGTATAATCCCAGTTGCCCCCAGCATGGTTTCAGATGCTCCCAGTTGCTCCCAGTGTGATCCCAGTTGAACCCAGTTGTCTCTTGTATCACCCATATGACTCCCCATGTGATCCCAGTCCCTCCCAGCATGGTCCCAGTCATGCCCAATTGCCCCCAGTGTAGAGCCAGTCACTCTCACTCACTCCCAGTTGCCCCCAGCATGTTCCCAGTGATAACCAGTATGATTACAAACATTCCCAGTATATCCCAGTTGCCCTCAAGCAGGTTCATGGTCATTCCCAGACACTCCCAGTGTTCACAGTAAGGTACTTTTTATCCCAATATGATCTTAGTCATGCCCAGTATATCCCCGTTGCCTCCAGCATGCATCCAGTCATTCCCAGTTCCTCCAGTTTACTTGCAGCATCATCCCAGTTTCTCTCAGTTGCTCCCAGTAGCCCAAAGTGTGATCCCATTTGCTCCCTTTCAACACCAATATGATCCCAGTAAGCTCCAGTTTTATCCCAGTCACATGCCAGCACTTCCAGTATGGTCCCAGTATAATCCCAGAAACTTCCAATCCTCCCAGTATGGTCCCAGCTGCCTCCAGCATGGTTCCAGTTGCTTCCTGCATCAACCCAGTCAGTCCCAGTATGATGCCATTTACTCCCAGCGTGCTCCCAGTTGCTCCCAGTCGGGCCCAGTAGGGGGGATGATGTGCAGGGTGTGTTCCCAGTCACTCTCAGACACTCCCAGTATTAGTCCAGTCCCTCCCAGTATGATCCAAAGATGAGCTCAGTGTGCTCCCAGTCCCTGCAAATGTGAACCACTTGTGCTCCACATGGTTCCAGTTGCTCTCTTTCACCCTCACTTTTGTTCCAGTCACTCCCAGTATCTCCGAGTGTACCCCAGTTCCCTCCAGCATGTTCCCAGTCACACCCAGTTCCTTCCAGTATGATCCCATTTGCTCCCAACCACTCCCAGTCAGCATCAGTGGAGTGGCACTCACTGCTAGTATGATCCCGGTTCATCCCAGTATAAGCACAGATCTTTCCAATCACCCCCAGCATGCAGCCAGTCACTCCCAGTTCCTCTCAGTTGCACCTAGCATGATCCCAGTTGCTCAGTGCTACTGCCAGTCACCCTCAGCATAATGCTAGTAACTCCCAGTTTATCCCATTTCCCCCTAACATGGTCTCAAGTGCCGCCTGCAGGATCCTGCTCACTCCCAGTATCCATCAGTGCGAGCACAGTCTGCCCTGGCATTGCTGTATGATGCCAGTATGACGTCCGTAGAAACCCAGGACAGTCTCATCATGATTCCAGTACAAGCCCAATACAGTCCCAGTCACTCCCAGTCCGATCCCAGTCCAGCCCAGTCCCTGGCAGTGCTGCCACTGCTGGGATGCCCCAGGCCTGTGTGCATTCCCCCCAGTGAGGTGCTGAGAGGAGCCCAAGGGCTGGCAGTGCCCAGGCAGGGTCCCCAGCAAGGCCCAGTTTGGATGTGCAGCCCCCAGTTTGCCCAGTTTGCCTCTCCTTTGGCCCAGGACAGGTTCCCCCTGCCCGCAGCAGCTGGAGCAGCCGAGAGCCCCGCGCTGCCCATCCCGACCTGTCCCAGCTCCATCCCCGCTTCTGCCACGGGCTGTGAGGGCTGTGGGAACGGGGCACCGAGGGTGTGGCTGCTGCTGAGGGAGGAGGAGGAGGGAGGGAAGGGGAGGGAAGCAGGAGAGCCAGAAGGGATGGAAGGAGGTGTGCTTAGGGAGGAGGAGGAATGGAAGAGAAGGAGGGGGAGGAAGAGGAAGAGGAGAGACAAAGGAGGATCAAGGAAAGGAGAAGGAACCACAAGGTCAAGCACTCCCTGAATTCGCAGCCCCCACCCATGGGATCATCAACTCCCATCCCACAAGTACCCTGGGCAGGGGGAGCTCAGCCCAGATATCCTTGGGGGTCCCTGCTTTTGTTTTTTTTTTTTTTTTTTTTGGGGGGGGATGTTTGAAGAATGAAGAATGCCAAAGTTGAGTGGAAAAGGCCCCTCGGGGGGATATCAGGGGGTGCCGGTGGTGGCTGCCGGCAGAGGTAGCCTGGAGGAGCAGAGCCCTGTGTGCCCCAGGAGCCCAAAGTGGGGAGCCCAGAGAGGGGGAGCGCCACCATTGGCAGGAGCCTCAAGAGCCTGGAGAGGGGCAGGGGGGGGCTCCTTGGAGCCGCTGCAGCCCAAAGCAGAGAATAAGGAGAGAAAGGACCCCGGGACCGCAAAACCCCCAGCATCCCTAAGTGGGGAGATGGAAAAGGGGGAATCTTTTTGGATTGCTGGGACTCCCAGCAGCCTGGGGAGGGCAGGGACCACATAGACAGGGGACCTCCAATACAAGCGTGACCCCCAGCAGCTGGGACAGGGGGAACCCCAAACACAAAAAGGGAGAGACCAGAGCCAAGGAACTTGTGGGAGGCATTTTCAGGGCTGAGTCTTGGTGTTTGGGAGTTTTTTAAGGTCACTGGATGGCTGGTGACATCTAGAGACGGACTTGGGCAAAGGGACCTTCAAACTCAACGTGCTCATTCCTTGTTTTCCCCCTAACCAGGATTTCCCATTCCCAAACCTTCGCCAGATGGAAGAGAAGGAGGCTTTAAGGAAGATGCCCTCAAAGATGCCCTGTGATACCCAGGCAGGTGAGGAGGAAGTCAGTACCCTTTTCCCCCTCTCTCCTGCTCCATCGCCCAGCCCAGCATGGCCCCCAGCTGCAGGACAACCCTGCTGCCAACGGCATCCTGCTGGGGATGCACTGGGGGGATCTCCTTCCCCTTCCAGGTGGCATGGAGGCCAATCTCATCGTCTCCTTGTCCTTCCTTCCCCAGGGAAGGAGCTGAGGATGGAGATCAGGGAGAACAAACCCCCAGGGCAGAACCTCATGGAAGAGGCTGTTTTGAGCAGCTCCACATGCAGGAATCCAACATGGAGGAAAATCCCTGGAGATCCCAGAGAAGCAGGGGCTCCAAAACCAGCCCAGGGTGCTCTGAGGAGGAAAGACCCACCCTGTGCCAGGAAGGTGGACAGAACGTCAGCCAGAGCTCAGAGCTGGTGGTCCAAGAGCAGCTTCATGATGGGGAGAAGCACCACAAGTGCTTGGAGTGTGGGAAGAGCTTCAGGCAGAGCAGCACCCTGATCAGCCACCAGATGATCCATACCAGGGAATGGCCCTACGAGTGTGGGGAGTGTGGGAAGGGCTTCAGCTGCAACTCCCACCTTGTCAGGCACCAACGCATCCACACTGGGGAGAGGCCCTACGAGTGTCCCGAGTGTCAGAAGAGGTTTCAGACCATGTCCCATCTGCTCTGCCACCAGTGGATTCACACAGAGGAGAGGCCCTTCTGCTGCCCTGATTGCAGGAAGGGCTTCAAGCAAAACTCACCCACCCAAACATCACCTACTGTGACAGTGGTCACAGGGGTTTTGAGTGTGAGAGAGGTGAGAGTGTTGATTCCATGTTCAGAAGGCTTGATTTATTATTTTATTATATATATACTACATTATAACTATACTAAAAGAAATAGAAGGAAAAGTTCTCAGAAGGCTAGCTAAGCTAAGAATAGAAAAGAATGAATAACAAAGATCTGTCTCCTGGCAGAGAGCAAGAGCAGCTCTGCTGTGAGTGGTCAGTAAATCCAAACATCCACAGGAGACCAATCACGGATCCACCTGTTGCATTCCATAGCAACAGATAGCCATTGTTTACATTTTGTTGCTGAGGCCACAGCTTCTCAGAAGGAAGAAAAATCCCAAGAAAGGATTTTTCACAAAAGATGTCTGTGACATGTCACCTTTCTTTTATTTAGTTAAATTAAAAAGAAAAGTGTTTGTAATTTTCTCTGCCGTGCACATGCAGAGGAAAGAACAAACAGTTGACAGGTTATCTGTTGCCAATCCAAATCTCAATCAAGGTCTGGTGTGGAATGAACAGGGAATTTCTTCACCTGTAGAACATACAATTCTATCACATCACTAAAACAATCTTACAATATAGGAAAATGCAAAAACAATGCAAAGAAAGTCCAAGTCCAAGCAGCTGAGTTTCAGCAAAAGTCCGTGGACTGAAGATGTTCCTCTTTGCCATCTCTGAAAGTCCTTTTTGGTCCTGAAACAGGCTTGCTGCAGAAAAGTCTATCAATAGTTATCAAAAGTCCATTGACAGTCATGAAACAATTTCAAACAATTTTGAGACAACTTCTGGAGTGTCCTGGCCACAGCCCTTTATTGAACAAGTTTGGCTGAAGCTAATGTTTGGCCCTTTAATGCTTCAGAGCTGCTGCCAGCTATTTCAACTCTTTTTATGTATTTATTTATTTGTTTTCTCGATCGAAAAGAGCGACAGCAGCAGAGGAGCCCAAGACCTAAGAGAGGCCCTGGGGGTCCCTGGCCCACAGAAAGGTGGCCCAGGACCGGAAGGGGGAAGCAAAACCCCCAAACCCAGCAGGAGGCCGGGAGGTGGCCCTGGCCCAGGGATCTGAGCCCAACAGCCTAGGCCCAGCCCCCGAGGCAGGCTCTGCCTTGCCACAAGCCTTCACCCTGCTGCCAGTACAATGGCAGAACGGGTGGCCAACTGCTTCTTTTCCCCAAAATCACCAAGGAATGCCAGCAGCACGGGAATGGAAGCCATCCCAAGGAACTCCATCTCTGGTCAGGGGATTTTTTTTCCTACAGCAAACAAGCCATTTCTTTCCGCTGTGCCCTCTGCCTCTGCAATGCAAATGCATCAGCTGTGTCTCCCATCTGCCTCACGGCACCACGCCCTCCAGGCTGGGGACTGGAGGCAGAACTTTTAGGACCCAACTGCCCCTCTCCGCTGGGGCGCGCGAGGGGCAGCAGAGATGGCAACCTCCAAGGGGCAATCCCCGAACAAACACCCCCTAACCTGCCGAGAATGCTGATTTTGAACGCAGGCAGCAGGGCTGCACTCACAGCCAGCGGGCGAGCCATGCCTCCTCCACGGAAAGAGAGACTGACGCCCTCTTTCACTGTACCAGCTCCCTGCGCAAGGGGCAGCCCCGGGACAACCCGAAAAACTCGGGGGGGGGAAATCACACTGGGTGCAGGAACTGCCGCGGGCTGCTCCGAATGTCCTGCATGTTCGGCGCCATTTTCAGCATCATCCTGAACAGGGACTGGCTCGGTGGAAGGCGGCGAGGCTGCGTGGGAACACGCCGCTGTTGTGTCACTTGGCTCTGGCAGCGGCAGCACAGATGCTCACTCTGCCTCTGCGGGAGAGGCTGTCGGGCACGGTACGAGGTCGGCAGCGTCTTCTGCCCCTGGCTCTGGGGTCGGCTCGGTGAAAGGCAGTGAGGGGGCCGAGGGGGCTGGTGGAGGCGGCGAGGCTGGAGAGAATACATCCCCCGCTGAGCCAGAAGCAGCAGACACGTCCTTGTCGTCTAGCAACAGCGGCTCAGCCACGGGAAGTGGCGGAAGTGGCTCCAGATCTCCGTTGCCCAGCAACCGTGACGCAGCCACAGGGAGCGGTGTTTCTGAGCTCTCAGGCACAGGTGTGGAAGCTGATGGAGCCGCCTGGGGAGGCAGCCGCGGAGCGGGTCCGGGAGGCAGCCTCGCCGGCTCAGCAGTGGGCAGCCTCGGAGACCAGTGCTGCCCCCATCTCTGAACGGGGCGGGGCCCAAGAGGCCGGCTGTGGCGGGGCCTGCAGGGCTGCCAGGGGCAGTGCTCACGGTGCAGACCAGGGCGATGCTCGTGGCGCTGGCCAGGGCGGCACCACCCATTCTTCATCCCCCGGAGAGAGACAAGGCGGGAGAAAAGACAGCTCCATGTGAGCATGCTCCGAAAATGCAGAGAAAAAAACTTCGGCTCAGGGCAAAACTTCGCCCCCCCGCTTGGATGCAGGGGGGCTGGAAAGCAGCAGATCATTCCCCTCCAAAGGGTCTTCTCCCGCTGGAGTTGGGGGAAATGATGCGGGCCCGTTGCAGTTAGCAATCCAGGGAAAAACAGCTGCTCTCCATTTCAAGATGGAAAAGAGTACACAGAAGACTGGGTAAACGTGGGAGAGTCCCAAACCATGGTCCCAAAAGAACTGGAAAATGGATTCCATGCACTCCCATACAAACATATCAAGTGCATACAGCACATCCATGAAAAACACAAAGAGCTTTGCCCATCGAAAAAAACTCATGGAAATGTGTCTCCAACAGGCAAAATCCGTCCTCTTCGCCCCATTTTTGCCAGAGAGCAACAAGTTTCTCCTCTGAAGGGGAGAATTGAACCTCGGCCTTGGTGGGAAGACCCCACCACCTTTGCAGCCATAATCTGCGAAGGCCAGGATCATCAGGAAGGGAAAAGCCAACAGTACCTTGTGACAGCATCCAGCATGCTCTGGCCAGCTGCATGATGCTGCTGAGCTTTCCGGCCATCTTCCTGGAGGCTTTTCAGAAGGTTCTCTTTGTGGTCATCCTTGCTGTGAACTCTGTCCAAATCAGGATCTTCATTTCTTCAGCTCCTGGCTAGAATCTACTTCTGTGGTCACTTGTGAAGCAACCATCAATGCCACACATTCGGGATTTATCCAGTGCAGCAAATGCTCCTCTGGGGTCTCACCATGTGATGATTGTCCTCCTCAGTCGAGGGGTCACCAATTGTGACCGTGGTCACAAGGGTTTGCAGGATGAGAGAGAGATGAGAATGTTGATTCCATGATCAGAAGGCTTGATTTATTATTTTATTATATATATACTGCATTATAACTATACTAAAAGGAATAGAAGGAAAAGTTCTCAGAAGGCTAGCTAAGGAAAGAATAGAGAAGAATGATATCAAAGGAGTTCTCTCCGACTCTGTCCGAGAGAGCTCAGTCCTTGATTGGCCATTAATTGTAAACATCCAAGATGGGCCAATCATAGGTGCACCTGTTGCATTCCACAGCAGCAGACAACCATTGTTCACATTCTTTTTCTGGGGCCTCAGCTTCCCAGAAGGGAAAATCCTAAAGAAAGGATTTTTAGTGAAAAGGATGTCTGTGACATGTTAATGATTCAGACTTTCTACCCACCCCATCTCCATGATTTCCCTTATCCAATCCCTGGCACACCTATAGATCAGGAAGAGATGAGTCACAATCTCTGGAAGTATTTAAGGAAAGACTGAGTGTGGCACTCAGTGCCATGGCCTGGGTGTCAAGGTGGTGTTGGATGTCAGGTTAAACTGCATGCTCTCCAAGGTCTTTTGAAGCCTGGTTGATGCTCTGATGATTGTGACAGTGCAGGGCCCTGGGGAAGCAAGGGGCCATTGTGACAATGTGGGGCCTGGTGACACTAAGAGGACCAAGGTGACACTGTGTAGGACATGGCAGCACAGAGCCAAGGGGCCATTGTGACACTGTGGGGCTGAGTGGAAGCAAGGAGTCCAGTGTGACAGTCTGGGTCCTGCTGGAACCACAGGGCCACTGTGATGCTGCAGGGCCTTGTGGAACCAAGGGGCCATTGTGCCACTGCGAAACCAAGGAGACCCTTGGGAGAGCCTGGGGACAATGGAATCAAGGGGCCATTGCTCCATTGCAAGGACTCTGGGAATCGAGGGAACAATTGTGACAATTGTGGTGCCCTGTGGAACCAGGGGTCCTGGGTGACACTGCAGGATCTTGTGTCACCAGGGCTCCATTGTGACACTGCAGCACCAAGGAATTCATTGTGGCACTCTGAGGCCTCCTGGAGCCAAGAGGCCACTGTGACCCTGCAGGGCCTTGTGGAACCATGCAGAGCATTGTGACAGAGCAGAACCTGGTGTCATGATGGGGCCATTGTGACACTGCAGGGCCCCATGGAACCAAGGGGCCAGTGCTGCTCCTCAGAGACTCCTGGAATGAAGGAAACATGTTGGACACCGTGGTGGCCCTTGGGACGAAGAGGCAAATGTGACACTGTGGAACCAAGGAGAGCATTGCTGCACTGCCAAACCTTGTGGAGCCAAGGATCCATTGTGACACTGCAGGGCCTTGGGGGACCACAGCGCCATTGTGACATTGCAGGGCCCAAGGATCCAAGGGACTTTGCGACACCAAGGAGTGCCATGGAACCAAAGGGACATTGTGACACTGGGAGGCCTCATGGAATCATGGAGACCATTGGGATATTGTGAGGCCTCATGGAACCCTGGTGACACCAAGTTGGCTAGGAGTGTGGATCTGCTGGGGGGTAGGAGGGCTCTGCACAGGACCCTAGGCAGGCTGAATCCAGGGCCCAAATCCAACAAGGTGAGGTTTAACAAGTCCAAATGCCAGGTCTTGCCCTTTGGCCACAACAACCCCTGCTGCTCTACAGGCTGGGGACAGAGTGACTGGAGAGCAGCCAGGCAGAAAGGGACCTGCAGGGACTGATGGACAGCAGGCTGGACATGAGCCAGCAGTGTGCCCAGGTGGCCAAGAGGGCCAAATGCTCCTGGCCTGGATCAGGAATGGTGTGGCCAGCAGGAGCAGGGCAGGGATTCTTCCCCTGTGCTCAGCACTGCTTGGGCAGCACCTCGAGTGCTGTGTCCAGTTCTGGGGTCCCAATTTAGGAAGGACGTGGAGAGGCTGGAGTGTGTCCAGAGAAGGGCAACAAGGCTGGAGAGGGGTCTGGAGCACAAGAGCTTTGAGGAGTCGCTGAGGGAGCTGGGGTTGTTTATCCTCGAGAAGAGGCGGCCTGGAAGACACAAGGCAGTGACAGGGCACAGGTTGGACCTGATGATCTCCAAGGTCTTTTCCAACCTTGCTGATTCTGGGATTCTCTGAAACCACCCTTGCAGCAGTTGCACAATAAGCCCTGGGCCTCCTCTTCAGAAGCTCCAGCAGCCCAGGTCCCTCAGCTTCTCCTGGCAGCCCCAAAGCCCATCCTGTCAGTCCTGCAGGGCCTCTGCAGCTCCTCCTCACTGCCCAGAACAGGGAGCCCCAGAGCCAGACACAGCAGCCTAGATGTGCCCCCCTGGCCTGGGGTGCCTCTGGCAAGGGAGCAGCACCAGGCACTGCAGGAGACTGCAGACAATTCCTGCAGCACTTGCAGGATGATTCTGCTGCCCAAGCAATGTTCCCATGGTGCCAAGTCAGGAACTGCAATGGGGAGTGGGGCCAGAGAGGAAAGGGCAAACAGGAATGGGCTGTTTGCAGGGGAGCAAGCAGGGCTGGGCAATGGGAGGACATTTGTAGCAGGAAGAGGAAAGAAAGCAGAGGTGAAGCCAAGGAAATGCTCAGGGCAGTTTGGGGGTGGCTGCCAGAAAGCCCTGGCTCTGAGCAACAGCGTCTGCAGTGGAACAGGAAACTCCCAGCTGATGGGAACAAACTTTCCGGCTGACTGCAGAGGGCAGGACAAAGCTGAGTGGTTTCCCTGGTGTCCCCCAGCCCTTGCTGGCCCCAGGGGCTGATGGCATTTGTGCTCCCTCAGGTTCATATCCCCACACCAACAGCATGGGGGTGCTCCCCCTGCTCTGTGCAATGCAAACAGGGGCTGCTGAGCCAGTGCTGCCGTGTCTGGGCCTGCAAGGATGGGGCACCTGTGTGAGCTGGGGGAGAGGCCAGGGCTGCAGAGGGGGGATGTTGTTGGCAGCTCCATGAGGACGCTCTGGGACGCTGCCCTGGCCTGTCCAGCACACTGGGGATGGATCAGCCCCTGCTCTGTTGTTCCTTCCCGTCTGCCCCAGGGCCCTTGCAGAGCCCCAGCCATGCTGTTTGCCCCCAGCCTGCCCACGGCCAGCCTGGGGCTGCTCACGGGGCTTTTCTGTGCTGAGCATTGGCCTGGGCGTGTTCTTGAGAGAGCCTGGGCAAGGAGCCTGGAGCCCCCAGGCCCTGGCCTGAGGCGTCAGCGCTGCCCCAGCAGTGCCCATGGCCTGTCCCTGCTGCAGCCCCGGCACTGCCACCCCCAGGGCTGTGCCCGGCCCCGAGAGCACTCAGGCCCTGCAGCAACACCCTCTGCTGCAGAGCCACCAGAGCAGCGGGGCAAGGCCACGGCAGCAGCACTGGCAACACCAAGTGCTGCTGCTGCTGCTGGGCACAGCTGCTGTGCCAGCACTGATCTGCCTCCAGCTCTGCGAACAAACATTGCTGCTGCAGCTCCAGAGAAGGAACAAAAGGGCATCTCCAGAGAAGACATTGCTGGGAGTTCTCTTAGTTCATTTAACCATTCCACTGTGAGCACAGCTCCTCATTGACACAGTCTGGGGCCACAACAAAAGTGGAGAGAAACGAAGTCAGGAATTGCAGAAACAATGACATTGCTTTAGGAAGAATATTAAAAAATTAAACAATGGGGAAACAAATGAACCAAACCAACAGAACTATCAAAGATGAATTTTACTACAAGTGATTTGCAAACATTGGTAATCTTTTTAATGTTTCCTAAATTGTCCAGTCATCAGTGTCCACAATGCAACCTTGAGCTCCTGGTTCCTCAGGCTGTAGATGAGGGGGTTCAGGGCTGGAGGCACCACCGAGTACAGAACTGACACTGCCAGATCCAGGGATGGGGATGAGACAGAGGGGGGCTTCAGGTAGGCAAATGTGCCAGTGCTGATAAACAGGAATACCACAGCCAGGTGAGGGAGGCAGGTGGAAAAGGCTTTGTGCCGTCCCTGCTCAGAGGGGATCCTCAGCACAGCCCTGAAGATCAGCACATAGGAGAAAACAATGAACACAAAACAACACAATGACAAACTCTCAGTAACCACAATGAGCCAAATTTTCCTGAGGTAGGATTTGGAGCAGGAAAGCTTGAGGATGTGTGGGATTTCACAGAAGAATTGGCCCAGGGCATTGCCATGGCACAGTGGCAGGGAAAATGTATTAGCTGTGTGCAGCAGAGCACTGAGAAAGCCACTGACCCAGGCAGCTGCTGCCATGTGGGCACAAGCTCTGCTGCCCAGGAGGGTCCCGTAGTGCAGGGGTTTGCAGATGGACACGTAGCGGTCATAGCACATGATGGTCAGGAGACAAACCTCTGTTGAGAAGAAAAACACAAAAAAAAAAAACCTGTGCAGCGCATCCTGGGTAGGAGATGTCCCTGGTGTCCCAGAGGGAATTGTGCATGGCTTTGGGGACAGTGGTGCAGATGGAGCCCAGGTCAGTGAGGGCCAAGTTGAGCAGGAAGAAGAACATGGGCGTGTGCAGTTGGTGGCCGCAGGCTACGGCGCTGATGATGAGGCCGTTGCCCAGGAGGGCAGCCAGGGAGATGCCCAGCAAGAGGCAGAAGTGCAGGAGCTGCAGCTGCCGCGTGTCTGCCAATGCCAGCAGGAGGAAGTGCCTGATGGAGCTGCTGTTGGACATTTCTTCATTCTGGGCATGGCGAACTGCTGAAAGGAGACATTGACAAGCTGGGACAGATTTCCTTGAGTCCATCCAATGCTCTTTTATTAGGAATCCCCTCAAAATTATTCATCTTGTTTTATAGGAAATTTTCTAAATTTCTTTGGTTTTGATTTCGGGTTTCTGCTCCTTCCGAGCTATTGCTTTGTGTGCAGCATTACATTTAGCCAGAATACTGGGGAGACTTGAGGGAACACAGGGCTCCTGGTGCCCCAGTGCCGTTAGACCTGCTAGAACCACACAGTTACCCATTGTTCATTTTACCTCTGTTTCAGCGTGAACACTCTTAAATCTTTCTTGAAAAAAAAAGCGAACTTTTTGAATTCTCCATTTTAAAAATAGTTTTCTCCAAATGCTTCTCTCTTTCCCTATGCAGCGGGACAAGGAGGGATGCCAAGGGGTGGTCTGGCTCTCTGCTGCCTGCAGTTGTGCCTACTGGGAGCTGTTTCTCTGTATCCAAGCCTTGTCCCTGTCAGTACTGCCAGAGCCCAGCTCAGCTCTGCCCTGCACACTCCTCCCAGCACAGGGCACTGCCCAGGGGCATCTCCCTGGTAGCAGGGCCTTGAGGGCAGGCCAGACAAACAGAGATGCTGCAAGCCAAGGTGTTGCTGCTGCTGTCTGTAGGGAGAGGAGGGTGAGGAGGCACTTTCTGAGGGAGATCTGAGGCCCATCTCCTGATGCCCAGGGTGACAGTGCAGGAGTGTCAGTGACATGGCCAAAGCTCACAGCCCCTTTCCCTTCCCTTTAGGAGAAAGCTGAGAGCAGCCTTGACCATGCAGCACCATCTCCAGAGCAGGAGGAATCTGCCCTGATGGGGGTGGCTCCTTCCACCTCCAACTTCTCCCCTGCAGCGCCCATGGGGATCTGCCAGGCAGGCTGAGAGCTGCCCCTGCCAGGTGGCACATGCCCTGGGCTGGCCAAGAGCCCTGAGGGCTGCAGGAGCTGCTCTGCAGGACAGCCCTGGGCAGCCCTGGCTGCAGCCCCAGCTTCAGCCCCTGCACCTGTCCCTGACAGCAGGAGCCGTCCTGCCCTGTCCCTCTGATGGTGCCCAGGGCAGCCCCACTCTGCAGCACAGCCTCCTCCTTCTGCTCCTGTGCCACAGAGAAACTGGGAGAGTCCTCCTGACACATCCCCCAGGCTGTGGGGTGTGCTGGCTCCAGGAGATCCCTCCAGGAGCACAGGGGACATTGCCCTGCACCCACACAGTCACCATCCACAGGGCTGTGAAGATCTTTCTCCAAGTGAAGTCTCAGCTCAATGTCTTCCCAATCCTGATTGCCTTCAGCCTGTCTCTGCCTGGCTCCTGTCCCCTCAGTGCCTGCAGGCAGAGCCCTCAGCCCTGCTGGGCTGGGAGAGGAGCTGGTCCTGGGAAGAGCTGTTCCTTTAAAGCTCAGCAGCACAGACACAGCACAAGGACTTTAATGAGCCCCTAGGGGATTTGGTGTTGTTTTCATCAGACTCAGTTCCTCAGAGAGTGTTCAGAAAACTTCTCAAGAACTTAAATTTAAAATCCATAGTTTCCTGAAGTTTTAATGGGTCTCACTGAGGGACACAACTGGGAAAGTGTCCCCAGGTTCCAGCTAGAGCAGAACACTGGAGGCAGTGATGACAGCTGGGGACATCTCCATTCTCGGCCTTTAAGCTTAGGATGGCCTTGAGGCAGCCCGTCCTCTAAAGGACAAAAGCAGTCTTAGGTTTTTCAGTTCTTCAGTATTGTTTTTATTTCTTATCTACAATATTTTCTCCCAGCCCAACAGAGGTCCGCACAGCAAGGCAGCCATGGGCACACTGACCTCCCTCTGGGCGGTCGTCTATTTTTTTAGTAAAAACTACGTATAAGATATTTACCTTTACCTCCCAATACCTTTTGCTCTTATTGACAAGTGCAGATTCAGTATAAACCAATCCCAAAGTGCCACCATCACCATCAAAGATGGATGACAAGAAGAAGAAGAAGAAGAAGAAGAAGAAGAAGAAGAAGAAGAAGAAGAAGAAGAAGAAGGACAAGACACACCCTAATTCCTACATCTTGTCTCCTAAAACCCCCCTGTACGAAGATCTCAAAACCTGTGTTTTCACCCTGTAATTAATCAATCCCTTCACCACTTATCCCTGAGTGATCCTCTCATCCTCATACAGGTGTCCCATCCCGTGCAGGGTCAAAGTCTGGCCACCAAGCACTTTTGGCAACATTCCAGGACTTCCGAGCCCCCCAAGGGTTGTCTCGGCAACTCTGGATATCAGGAGTGATGGGCTGAGTTCCCACAGGGACAAACAAGGCAAAGGTGTCTCTGGTGCTGAGCAAAGCTGGATGTGTTTGAGGAATGCCAAGGGCCAAGGCCTGAGCCCCAGCCCCTGGCCAGGCAGATCCTGTCCCTCCCTCCTTGCTCAGGGCTCCTGCCGGGATGGGCACTGGCATGTGGAGATGGGCAATTCCAAGGGCAGGAGCATGGGGCGGCCCCTGCCAGGCTGCTGAGCAGGGACAAGGAGGCAATGAGGCCCCAGCCCTGCAAGGGTCACTTGTCCCCTCGTGGCCTCAGGCCCATGGCCAGCAGCCATGGCCAAAGTGCTGCCCAAGTTGGCTCTGGCAGGGCTGTCTTGCAGCTGCTGCCCATCCCTGTGCCCTGTGCAGCCCAGGCTGTCCCACGGTGTCCCTGCCCTGCGCCTCTGTCCCTGCAGGCTGTCGGCATCCCCCGGCTGCCCCACCTGGCTGGGCCCTTCCTTTGCTGACAGCTCTGCCTCTGCCTGCCTCTGCCTGCCTACACAGAGCCTTGGGCTGCTCCAGGCTCCTGCTGGGAGGTGTGTTGCACCAGATCCGTGCCCTGGGAGGGAAATTCTCATCTCCTCATGTTCAGTTTGGGCCTCCCCTCCTGCATTTGTGGTATAATTTCTCTTTCTGGCTCTTTCCCACTATGGAGAAAAAGCTCCTTCATTTCTGAATCCACCCTTCCAGCCCTTCCAGATCACTCCTGTTCTGTCTCAGTCTCTTCACAACTGAGCCCTGGGCCCTCAGCCTCCATATATTGGTTATGTTTTGAGGCCTGCAAACCCCAGCCTGGGAGATCTCTGGGCTCTCTACAAGGTGTTTTCAGATGAAAACATTCTGTTCATAGTCTAAGAATACCAGCAGAGGCCAAGGCGGGGCAGAGCTGTCTGTCCTGGCAGCTTTTGTCTGCGAGTAGTCCTGGGATAGATGGAATTTTGTCAGCCAAATTCCAATTTCTGCCATGGCCCCTGGACAAGAAGGATGGTTCTTTTTCATAGGAAGGAAAACACAGATCCCTGTTGCTTCTGAGGTAGATGAGATATGATCACCAGAGGACAAGGCCAGCTAGAGCTGGAATGTTTTTTTCTGGGTATCTTTCCTTTGCATGCAGGACATTTTTAGGGGGGATTACTAATTTTTTCTATGGGTGTCTGAAAAGAGAGACAGTTCTTTCCATAGAAAGGAAAGCATGGAACCCCAGTGTTTCATGGGAGATGAGAGGCAGCCCTTGACATTCCAAGATCTGCCAGACCAGTCAGGTAACCCCTGGAAGGGCCAAATCTGCCAGATGTGTTCCATATTCCTCTCATTCCATGGGCTCCCACAATGTCCCAGTGCCCCCTCGATTCCATGAGGCCCTGAGGTGTCACAATGGCCCCGTGGTTACACGAGGCCCTGAAGGGTCCTAATGTTCTCCATGGTCCCACGAGGCCCCACAGTGTCATGGTGGTCTCTTGCTTCCATGAAGCCCCATGGTGTCACCATGGTATCCCAAAGTGTCACAATGGTCTCCATGGTTCCACCAAGTCTTCTCAGTGTCCCAGTGGTCTCCATAGGAAGGAAACAACTGAGCCCCAGTGTTCCAGGGGCAGATGAGGGGCAGCCACCAGAGGCCAAGGGCAGCCAGATTAGAAGGTGCTGGCAGATTTTGTCTGGGAGCCATCTCTGGATATAAGGAATTTTAGAGGTGGAATATAAGTTTTGGACATGGATGCCTGGAGAAGGACAGTTCTTTTCCATAGGAATGAAAGCATGGAACACTGGTGTTTCAGAGCAAAATGAAAGGTGGCCATCAGAGGCCAAGGCAAGCCAGAGCTCTGTGTCCTGGCAGCTTATGTTTGAAAGCAGCCCTTGGATATTGGGAATTTTTCTAGTGGAATCAAAATTTTGGCCATTTCTGCATTGATAAGAAGGACGGTTCTTTTCCATTGGAAGGAGAGCACAGAGCCCAAGTGTTTCAGTGGCAGAAGTGGAGAGAGAAGGCTCCTGAGAGGCCAAACCAGTGAGACCTGTTTGTCCTGGAGGAATCCTTGGACATAGGGAATTTGGGAGGTGGAATCTCAATTTTGACCATGGGCACCTGATAGAGTTGGTTTTTCTAGAAGAGAGAAAAGTGTGAAGTCCAAGTTTCATGGAAGAAGATGAGAGGTGACTACCCATGAGCCAAGAGACCCCGATCTGTCTCTCCTGGCACCTTTCATCTGGGGGAAATCCTTGGACATAGGGAATTTTGGAGTTGGAATCTCAGTTTTAGCTGTGGGCACCAAGACAGGAAGGAGAATTCTTTTTGTTATAAATGATCAAATTGTGAGCCAAACTCATAGGAAAATTTAGCAAAAGTTTATTAATTTGTCTGCGAGACCGAAGTTCGATCATCGAAACCACCACAGCCAAAGAGACAGCGTACAGCCCAGGATCGGTGCCGGGTGAACCTGGATCTGACCCCCAGAGTGTCAGAGTCTCCCCCTTGGTTCACAAATGCTGTTTGGCAGCGAGGTTTTATACAGTTTATTTTGCCCCAGGCAAAAAACACCGAATTTCCTTTGTATCTGTTCACATGCATCGCTGTTTCTTCCCATGTGCAGAGCTGGACAAAAGCCGGGTCCAGGTGTGCCATTGCCATCAATCGACTCTGGGAAAGCCGTGTATTCAGATGCATCACTTTGGCTCCTCTGACTATCTTGATAGATTCAATCAGCAAGGCAATAATCGCTCTTTGGTGGCTCCCAAGGACTTGGGAAACCGACGATCATCATCCTGGAAGCTTCTATTCTTATGTTAAGGCATCAGTCATTATCTTGTGTCCAGGAACTAGTTGAATCTAAATAGACAGCTGCTCGCAGCTGGGATGGTGTTCTTGTTTGACTTTGGCACAAGGCCAAATGCCCACATGAAAATACACCTCCTCTGGTGTCTGTTGTGAGATTTTGACCAGGAATAAACAAAGCAGGCTCTCACTTGAAAAAAGAAGAAAAGTTTATTA
Organism: Zonotrichia albicollis; assembly: GCF_047830755.1. Classification (NCBI taxonomy): domain Eukaryota; kingdom Metazoa; phylum Chordata; class Aves; order Passeriformes; family Passerellidae; genus Zonotrichia; species Zonotrichia albicollis. Next base: position 2,697,970 of record NC_133859.1, read on the forward strand.
ACTAAACTACAAAGACAATTACTAAACTACACACAAAAGGAAGAAAAAAGAACAAATGAAAAAACACAAGGAAAATGAAACCTCACAAAAACACTCTCCTCCTCCTCCTCCCCCCCAAATTCCCAATATGATACAATCCAAAATCAATTCTGGGTCCAGCACCACCCTTTAGAATGCTCAACTTCAGTTCCTCAAGAGGAGAGGGAGTCCTTCCATGTGTCGTGGTGGCCTTTTCCATCCTTGCTCCGGTGCTCTCACCACCGGACCAGAATCAGGGCTGCTTCCAGGGTTGTCCTTTTAAGGAGGCTGTGTCCAGTTCCAGAGAAGCTCAATCTCTCACCTCTGGGACATCTGTCCCCCCCATATTTTATATACCCCCTGGGGCCGAGGGGTACCCACACTGAATCTTCTTTGGCTCTGGGACATTTCTCCCCCTGGACTCAGTCTCTGTATTCCAGGGAAACATAGCTCTGTCCATGGCTACACAAAAGAGTCCAGCATAAAATGCCACTCCCTCTTCTCCATCTTTTCAACATCTCTCACTCTCTCTCTCTCTCTGGTCCAGACTTTCATCACTCGCTCATTTCCTTCGTCCTCCTCCACTCTTATCATCTCATCTAGGAAGGGTTAATGTTCTGTGAAGTTTTCATTGTCCAAAAAAGGGTTAAAAACTCCTCCAAGCGGCTGGACTCCTGGCTGCACCCCCCCCACCATCTCCTCAGCCGGGCTGCCTGCTGCCAGCACATGTTCACTGCTTTCAAGGTAACGGCACACAAACACCGGCTGCACTCTCTTTGTCTGTCTCCAAGGTGGGGGGGGGGGGGGGGGGGGGGACAGGCTGCCCATTGCTTCCCGGCATTTCTTCTTCCTTCCATCCTTCGGGGGGGGGGGGGGGGGGCCAGGCCTACCTCTCCCGGGCCGGGCCGCATGGCTTTTCCCCTCCCCCAGCCCAGCCAGCAACTGGGCCGGGGGAGAGACTCAACTCCTTCACCGCCGGAAATCCAAAGAGAAACTGCCAGGGGGAGAGCCCTGCTTTTACCCTGTGTTCTCGGAGGTGGATCCCATTGCCCAGTGGTTGGGCCAGATGGCAATATTCAAATCTGAGCACTCATTGGCCCCATCCACACAGCATCCCAGAAATCCTGTTTCCGGGTCAAACCATGACAGATGGTCAAAGACATGGTTTGGATTTCACAATACATTATACCGTACATTAATAGAATGAATAATCCCTACCATATATTACAATTCCTCCCCATTTATATCACTAATTTAATTCATGCTTCTTTTATAACCCAAATTGCTAAGTTCTTTTTATTCCTACTTCTACCCGCCACCATTAAGGGTCTTTCAAAAAGAAAGTAATCTTTATTAAACGATCCTGTAGTCCCCTTGTGGAACACCCTGATACTCAGTATTATTTATACTTATTTTCCCTCGTTTCTCAAATTTTGCCAATACTTCTGCAGCATTGCTGGCATACTTCTTTTCTCCCAGGCTCATGATCTTAGGTGTGTTGCTTCCGGAAGCCAACTCCCGGTCCACAGGCACTATTGCTATCTGCATCCCCTATACCATGGAGTGGATCAGTCTAATAAAGCAAGGAATTAGACATGGCAGGAATAGGATTCCGGCTACTGAACACAGCACTAAGAATATTATTTTGTTCCACCAGGCCCCATCAAACAATCTGTCCCACCATGAAGATTGCAAAACTGAATTCCATTTTTGAACAGGGACACGGGCCACTTTCTTTATTTTGGCTGCCAATCCTCTTATGGTCTCCCCATAACCATCAATTTCAATACAACATTCTGATTCATTGAATTTTCGACATACTCCTCCTTTTTTGGCCAGCAAATAGTCTAAAGCTATTCGATTTTGGTACACAAATGCCCGTACCTGGGTGTGCTGCCGACTAAGTAAATCCAGGGCCTCAGAGGTGTGATTTGATACAATTTCCACCACTGCCTGCAGCCAAATCAGCCAGTTCAGTAGGTAAATTGGAGTCCTATATTTGTAGCTTCCATCTTGAGCCCATGTGGCCGGTCCATAATAACCAATTATCCTTGCAGCTGGTCACTCTTCCTCCCCCATGGTTTGTTTACCACCTATTACATGTATCATCTTTTTCAGGCTTCTTCTCTCCCTCCTCAGGGTCTCATACAGAGGAGCCCCTAGTAGGTTACTTTTCGTTCGAGGGAGAGTAAAGTAGACTGGCCGGATCATGCCCAGAGTGCATGATCCCTTCCACCTCAGGGGTAACTCACTGTATGCCTTTTTCCCAAAAATCCAATAAATTCTATCCGGGGCTTTCCATCTGAAATTTGTCCTCCCTGGGTCTCCCCAGTATACCCTCAGGCCTTCCAAGGATTGGAAAGTGTTCGCTCCAGGATTTTTGACTCAACACAGTCCTATCCTTTTGTTCCATTCACTATTTGTCTCATTCTTCAGGCTCCAGTACCCCAAAGGGGGTTCTGGCTGTTAGACCTCGCTTTTGGTGTTTGAGTTCACTGTCAGGGTAGACACACATGGGGTGCATCCCACCATTTCGGTGTACTCCTTTCCTTCTCGACTGATGCAGATGGTTCCCATCACCCTCTGGTCCAAACTCCATCCCTCAGGTCTCTGTGCCAATTTTGAGACCCTCGGATTGTCCCATTTCAGCAGCTGTTCTGAAGCCAAACCTTCCCCTTTCCAAGGCCATTTTTCTGCTGGCTTCAGCCCCCCACAAATCCAGCAATTTGACAATCCTAGTTCAATTGCAATTCCTTGCATCAGGTCAATGAACAGGTTCCTGTCCAGGGAAAGCAGTTCCCCATCAGCATATTGTTTCTCCAGTGTCCAGGTTTAGGACAAATTAGGGGAAATCTCCAAGAGGGAGCCCCCCAGAACAAAACAAACCTCCAACCACCCCTCCCCCAACACCGGGTTCGGGAAGGAATTTCTCGGAGGAGCAAAGTGGAAAACAAAACCTATTTATTTACAAGTAACAAAAGAACACTCCCCAACACAAGAAAAGAAAAGGGACCAGACTGTGTTGTGGAGGGCGCCGAATCTTCTCTAGCAGGCTTCGGGTGTCCTGGAGCTCGCAGGTCCGATCCGGAGCCGGTCCAGTATCTTGGGGGAGGGTAAGAGAGAGAGAGAGAGAGAACAAAAGAAAAAGAAAAAAAAACAGCGCAAAAGCAAAAAGCAAGCAAGCAAGCAAGCAAGCAAGCAAGCAGCAGCTAGCCAAAGCCAAGCAGCCCAAAGCCGAAAGCCAAAAGTGCCTGGTCACACCCCCCCCCCCCCCCCCCTCCTCCTCTCTTCCCCATCCCGCCACAGCCAGACTGCCGGCGGGGGGGGGGGGGGTGGGGGAAAAGGCACAGCTGCCAGACATAACACACGATATTGGGATAAAGGCTGTCACCCCACGACATCCAGGAATTCATACTGTTCACCCAGAGTTTTTAATCTTTCCTGTTCAACTTGCTTTCTCCTCATTTCTGACTCACTTCACTTCAATTCCTGAGTTATTTCTCTCATTCTTCCCTCAAGATCCTCACCATCTTTATTTTTCATGAAACAGACAACCCGGTCATATTGCAGGCACACCCTATCATCATTCGCCTCTGCCAAATCCAATATGATTGGTTCTCTGCTCAAGGTAAATCTGCTATCAAATTTAACATTTCTTTCCATCCAATACATTTTCCTGTTCATCATGCATATCCGCAGCCTCGCATTGTTATAACACAATGTATTCACCTGGTGATACGCTACAAAAATCGATTCCGTTTTTCCCCTAGCCTACATGGTTTGATTACATTGGTTGCAAACAGGGATTGACATTATTTCCGCATTCCTCCTCTGTATCTGGTGTTTGTGCTTGTCTGACTGACCGTTCCTTGACCCTGCCTTGGGATCGATACACCAAATCCCTTTGTCCAATTTACATAATTTGACCCTCATGCTGTTTCTCCAACCAGGCCCCTTGTACCTGCCAGGCTCCTTGATGCACTCCTCTGGGGCTTGGTATGCTGAGGGTTTCCCGTTCCCTTGTTCAGCAGGGACCACCTGAGTGCAATTTCCACACTCATATACGGAGCTCTCGTTTCCACCTCTCATTGTGACCTCAGTGTGCAGACTCTGCATCCTGCACATGGCTAGGCTCAGGCCAATCAGGATTCCCACCAGGTGTACTCCTCTGCTTTTGCCACTGCCCCCTGGGGTGCCACCAGTGGCAAGGAAAACCATCTTCGTGGCAGCAGGAGTATTCTTCAGGGAACACATGCTCTGACCTAGCCACATACCTCCTTTTAAAGGTGCCCCACCGTGAAATCCTGACGGCATCTGAGCTGCATGGTACCTGGACTGACTTCCAGCACTCCACATCCAGAACCTCTGCCTTTGATCTAAGCTTTCCAAGCACCCCATTCTGAAAAATTTGAAACCACTCCTGTGAATTCAATTCAAGGATTCCTAGATTTGTGGCTAAGGGTAGGATTTGGTCTGTCAGCTCAAGCTCCTCCTTCAGACACTGAGTGCACAATCCCTTTGGCCTCTGTCCCCTTCTACAGTGCAGAAAAAAAACCCCTGACAATATTCACACTTGAAATGCACAAACAGATAGCATATACAATCTGACAGTATACAATCTATCCGTTAGCCGTCGGTCATTTACAAGGACATTGGAGTCTGATCTTCAAGTTGCCTGGGGAAGAAGTGACCCTCCACTCGGGTGCTTCCTCCTCATGTTCAACTTTCTTCACCCTAGACACGTGTGTCCAGCCTTTCTCTGCCGTCTGAATGGCCGTGTCTGTTGTCAGGAGCCCAAGAAAGGGACCTTCCCAGTGAGGAGAGAGGGGTACATCTTTCCACACTTTCATAAGCACTCTGTCATCCGGTTGGATTTTCTGGATAGCGAATCCCAGAGGAGCATTCCGAGATACTATCCCTTGTTTCCTGAGTTCTTGCAAATTTTTGTTGATTGCAGCCACATATGGTTGAATCTGACAGTCCTCAAGCCTGAGGTGTCCCACCGGCATCCCATGTCTATATGGCATCCCATACAGCATTTCACATGGTGAGAGCCCTGTTTTTGAATGAGGCAATGTCCTGATATTAAGAAATGCTAGAGGCAGGCATTTCAATGAAGACATCCAAGTTTCTAAAATTAATTTAGATAACTGCGCTTTCAAGGTCTGATTCATCCTTTCCCCTTTTCCTGAGCACTGGGGATGCCACGGAGTGGGGTATTCCCACCAAATGGCTAGAGCATCAGCCATCTGCTTAATAATCTTTGATGTAAAATGTGTTCCTTGGTCCAAATCAATGTAATTCAATACCCCGTATGAGGGTACAGTTTCCTCCAGTAATTTTCTGGACACTGTCTGAGCCGTTGCCCGTGGGCTAGTAAATGGCCTCCACCCAATGAGTCAATTTGTCCACTATCACAAGCACAAACTTGAATCTTCCCACTTTTGGCAACCCTGTGAAATCAACTTGAATTCTTTCAAATGGTCGGTATGCAATGGGGCGAGTCCCCAGGATGGCCTGTCTTGTCCTTTTTTTGTTAATTTTCTGAAAAATCAGGCATCCCTGTACCTCTTGTTTGGACAATTCGTAAATTCCCCTGCACCTGAAAAATTTCAAAAATTGTTCTGCCAGGGCCTGGGCCCCCCAGTGAGTTTTTTTGGCGCAACCTCCTTATGATTCTTCTGATATAACTTTTTGACACTAATTCTCTCCCATCCGGTAATTTCCACTTACCTTCCTCCAATCTTCCCCTAGTTTTCTTGTACTCTTCAATTTCTTTTTGGGAGGGCTGTTGAGGATATTCTGGAGCCTCGGTTCCTTGAATCTCTGGGGTACTTACCGTCAGTAACGCTGTATTTTTGGCCCTCTTTGTCTGCCAGGTTGTTTCCCCAAATTCAAAACTGCATTCCCGCCTGATGCCCTTTTACCTGTACTATTGAAATTTCCTCTGCCTCCCTTGTCGCCTCAAAAATTTGCCTTATTAATTCACCATGCACCAGTCCCCATTCTCATTTGTAGTTCCAAGTTGGGCGAGTGAATCAAAATGGCTTCATACTTTAGCAACCTATCATCCATGAGCCATTTGTCTGCCTTTTGTTGTAGTATACTCCGCACATTATGCATCGTGTATAACACCAATGGAGCCCCAAAGGTTACCTTCTCAGCTTTTTCCACCAACAATGCCACAGCCACAATTGCCTGGAAACAAGTGAGCCAACCCCTGCTTACAGTGTCCAGAAGCTTAGATACGTATCCTACTGTTTCCTGGCTCCCGCCCAGTCCTCTGTCAACACACCATGGGTGCTATGACTGCTGACATCCACGAACTGGAATGGCTATTTCACTTCGGAGAGACTCAGCACTGGTGCTGCCATGAGTGCTTCTTTTAATTCCTTAAATCTCTCCTTGTCATTTTCTGTCCATTTCAATTTGTCAGTGGTGAGCTTTTCATATAAAAACTTTACCTTCTCACTGTACCCTTCAATCCAATGCTGGCAATATCCCAAAAGCCCCAATAACTGTCGCACTTCTCTCTTCGTCCGTGGAGGAGGTGGGGCAGTGGTCCCTGCCACCCTCTCAGGATCTAATTTCTTCTTACCTTTTGTTAACCAATGTCCTAAATACCTCTGTGAACTGCAGTTTCAACTTAAACACTTTCAATCCTTTGTCCCCTAAGAAATTCAAGAGCACTATAATACTCATCCTTACATGCTCTTCGCTCAGACCAGCAATCAGTAAATTGTCCACTTACTGTAATAATTTTGTTCCTTCCACTGGTACAGTGACTTAGCACTTGCTCAAGTGCTTGGCCAAACAAGTTTTGGGAGTCCATGAACCCCTGAGGCAAAGATATCCACCTGAACTGCTGCTTTTGGTTGGTTTCCACATCTTCCCATTGAATTGCAAAATAGTCTCTGCTGTCCTTAGCTAAAGGACAGGTCCTAAAGTCATCTTTCAGATCGATCACGCCGTACCATGTGTCCTCAGGAGAGACATTATTTAACAAAGTGTAAGGATTTGAAACTGTGGGGAGCAGTGTCCTAGTCCTTTGGTTCACAGCCCTTAAATCCTGCACTAATCTGTAACTACCGTCTGCTTTCCACACTGCCAATATTGGGATGTTATGTCTGGACATGCACGGCTCCAACGTTTCCTTTTTTACTAATTCTTCTATCACTGCTTTCAGTCCCCTCCTCCCTTCCATGGGGTTGGGGTACTGCTTCACCCTAATCGCATCTTCGGGCCTCTCAATTTCAAGGTGGATTGGTTCTGTGTCCAACCTCCCAACCTCCCCTTGTGTGTACCAAACCTTCGGATCTATTCTCCCTTCATCCTTGGCACTGAGCTGGTACCACTTCACCCTGAGCTGGGAATTCTGCACCACTAGGCTGATTTCTAGTGTCACCATCAAATCCCTTCCCAGCACGTTGTATTCCACTTCCTTGACCAGTAACATGTTTCCAATGCAACACTTATTTTCTGATTCTATTTCAACATTTTTAATAATTGGAACCTCAAAAGGTTCTCCCTTTGCCCCGATTACCATCATAGAATTATTGCTTATAGAGCATCCCAGTGGTAATCACTGCACAGTGGTCTGCTCGGCTCCAGAATCTACTAAAAACAAAACCTCTTGCTTGTGGGGTCCTAGTCTCAACTTTATCAAGGGCCCCTTGGATGTCCCAAACCCCAAATTAAAAAGCCCTGGACACCTCTAATCTTCCTGGAATATTTTCTTAGCCTTGACTTTCTTCAGACAATTCCTTCAAATGTGGCCCTTTTGTTTGCAGTAAAAACACTCAATGTCCTTTTTCTGATTGTTTGGGTCCTTACCTTGGGAAGGGTTCATTTTCCTTGGTGGCGCTGATTTTGCCGAATCCCAGATCTGTTCATATCTCTGTGTTTCCGTTACTGCAGCCACTAGCACTTTTGCTTGGGTTTTCTGCTTTTCCTCATCCCCTCTCATGTAAACTTTCTGGACCTCCCAAAGCAAATACTGCAATTCTCTATCTTGCCAACCCTCTATCTTTTCTGGTTTCTTTCTTATATCTTCCCACGATTTTGACACAAATTGAGCTTTCAACAGGACTGCCTCGACTGGGGATTCAGGGTCTGTTCCCAAATACATTTGGAGGCTCCTCCTCAACCTTTCCAGCCATTCGGTGGGTGTCTTATCCTTTCCCTGGCACTGTCTGAGTACTTTACTCATGCTTTTCCCTTTTGGTACCACCTCCCATATACCTTGTATTACCATGTTTCTAAGATTATCATCCTCTGTCTGCCTTCTTCCATCTGGGTGCTCCAAGATGGTTTCTGGTCTGGCAACCTCTGGTCCCCTCACTCCCCTTGTGGGCTCCTATGTTCCCAATCCCTGACTGAGGCTTGCCTTATCATTTCCCTTTCTTTGTTAATAAACAACGACCTTAATATTGCATTAAGGTCATCATAGGTTTAAATGCTGGTTGCTAGGAACTCATCTAGTGTTTCTGCCACCCCCAACGGATCATCCATCAGTTTTCCCATCTCCTTCTTGAAAGCCCTGATGTCCCCAGCATGTTCACAAAGCCGATAATTCCTGGAGCAGTCAACACTTCCCGTAAAGTGAAGAGTTGGGCTTTTCTTCCTTGTCCTCACTATTGTCAGTGTTTACCTTCCTCGTTCTTCATTGTGTTCGATGGGCTGGGGGAGAGCTGACTCCTCCCATGAGGAGAACTCGTTTCTCTTCCGATTTGGGTGGTGGCAGGGGCTGGGGCTGCTCCTGTGGGAGCTGAGGTGTTGAAGCCTGCTCTTGTGGGAGCAGAGGTGCTAAAGCCTGCTCTTGTGGGAGCGGAGACACTGAAGCCTGCTCCTGTGGGAGTGAGGCTTCTGGAGGTGGAATGGGCACTGGAGGTGCCTGGGCTTGCAAGGTCCCGGACTGCATGCACATGGACCTGGGCTTGTACGGGTTGGAGTGGAGGGACCAGATAGGGAAGTGTTGTAATCTTCACTGCAGCTGCAGTGTTGTCCTTGCCTCTCTGCTTGGGCTCTTCTCCATTCACAGCCCTTCCTGTCCTCTCAGGGGCTCCTCCTGGGCTCTCGACCCACCCCTATTTAATCCAGTTCCCTTCACGAGCTACAGCTGCTGCCCAACTAAGGACTTTGCAGCTGTAGCTCGTTTGGAGCAACTCGGACCCACACTACAATACAACATATATTCAGGCCCCCACAACAATACAACATATATTCAGGCCCCCACAGGGAGGCAGGAGGTTATCCACCAGCTCCCATTCCCCACCCCAAGTTGCAGCACACCTGTGGGTTCTTATCAGGAATAATCCCAAACAAGCATTTCTCCACATTCCAGTATATTCTAATTCTTCCAAGTCTTGTGGGTACTGGTCGGCCACATGATCGTATAAAGTTTGGCATGTTCACGTCTCGAACGTGCCAAAAACAGGCCCGACCATGTACCTCCCAATCTCTTTTCCTCCCCATTTCTTGATGCAAAAATGGATCATTCTCTCCTTGGATTTTCCCTCCCTCCGAGGGTTCTCCTCCTAATGTTCTAACATCAACCCCAACGGACTATCCCTTGGGTACAACCTTTTCTGGGGCTTTCGAAGGCTTTTCCTGGGGTTTTCTCTGAGCCTTGCTCTTTCTCTGTCCCATTTCTGAAAATGACTTTTCCTGACCTTTCTTACCTTACATTTGTTTTGGCTGGGATTCTTGAAGAGAATCCCAGGTCTCTATCTGGTACTGATTTCTTTGACATCTGCTAAAAACCTGCCAGCCTACTTGGCCTCACAAAGAACCATTCCATGGACTTTTTGGCTGGTAATGAGCTCTCTTACCTGAACTCTGGACCAGAAGGTTTGCCAGTTCCCAAATCCTTTGGGAATGTCCCTGCCCTTCTAATCCCAAACCCACGATCCAACCCCTGAACTCCCTGTGAGTTTAAGGTTTCACGTATGTGATGAACCAAGGTGTCCACTTCCCCCATGACTGACCACGTCCCTCATGGGAGAGTGGAACTGCAATCTTGGGGTCCTCACTCACTTCATGATAGAATCTCATCTCACTCACACATGCTCAATCACACTCCACTCAACCACTTGATACTCATAATTCCTTTTCCCACATCAATTCTTCATGCACATAGACTTTTCCAAGTGAGAAAACACTGTGGCCCTGGAGATCCCTCTCTGGATCACTCCGAGTTCCTGAGAGCTCTGGGCCCGTTTTTGTCCTCTCTTGGGCTGTGGTTCTGGCTTTTGTTTGGTAGCTGATTGGTTCTACCAGTTCCCAATCCTGTTAGGCTGCTGAAATCAGCGGGGCACCTCCTGACCAGGGAGGGGGTCCCTGGACCCCAAATTCAGATCATGGTGGGGTCACCAGAATTGTTATACATGTGTGAAGGTCCGCCCAAAATGAACGGGTGACGAATGACTTTTGGGTGCAAAAATAACCAACATAGGCACAGGGGTTTTGCAGTAACAAATCAACAAGATGCAATTTATTGATGGTACCCACAGCTAAATATGCATTTGGTTAGAGGATACGGGGAAGAGAAGGATAGGGTAAGGGAAAAAGGAAGGAAAGAAGGTTAGGGAATGGGGTATAGCTACCAAGACGTGATGTCTTCGGGGTCCCGCAGCCGATGCTCGCTGGTACACGCCTAAGGGAGATCTCGGAGAGGCAGTCGAACCCAACCCCAGATATACTGTTCTTGGTTGGGGGAAGGGTGGCCGAAATTAGGTTTCCATGGAGGGGAAAAGAATAGATTATTCCATTGTTTTCATGGCCGAATGCTCCCAGGTACATTTACTCTGGGCAGGTTCTCCCCCTTCCCTGAGTTGGGAAGGGGTACAGTCCCAGTCTCTGGAAGGAGGTGGCCAGGGGGGTGCCATGGGGGTGCCAATAGGGTGCCAGTAGGGTGCCAGAGAGGTTCTTGGTTCTTTGATGAGGGGATTCGCATCTCTGTTGGTCCATCATGGTGGTTGAAGACAGGCAAGAGGGGTCTTCTCTTGGAGGGGGGGAGGAGCCACCCCAGAGCTCAGTCCAGCCAGGCCTGAAGTTTGGAAGAAAGTCCAGTTCCATTGTTCAGAAAAGGGCAGCATGCCCCCTTCGAGTACAGCATGGCATGTTCTGCAGACACCATCTGTAAACACACTAAATACGCATGAGACTTTCTTTCCCAACTGGCTCAACAGTTTTTAACCCTTCGGTGGTCCTTTTCTCATGACAATTGTGAGGCAAAAACTGAAGGATTTCCGGATGGACTTCCACAACATGATCAACAATAAAGCCAAATTAATAAATGCGAAAGATATTATTTTCACTACCAAAATACGGTCCTCAAAAACCACAGCCAAAGAGACAGCGTTGAGCCCAGGATCGGCGCTGAGTGAACACGGATCCGATCTCTATTGCATTGGATTCCCTTCTGTTCACGAATGCCATTTCCAGCAGGGCTGTTTTATACAGTTTTTTATGCCTGAGGCAGAGGTGTTCCAATTTCTTTTGTAACCCCACATATGTATGAAGGTTTCTTTCACTGTGCAGGGTTGGACAATCACTGTATCCTGAGAAGTGGCAGGTGCTGATCATGTCAGGGGAAGTCGCGTATTCAGATGTTTGTTTCTTGGCAACTTCGGCTGCCTTGATTAATGATATCTATCGAGTGATGATTGTCCTTGGGTGTTCTCTGCTGGCTTTTAGAGCCTACCTGTGAAGAGAAGCCCCCCAGGAGAGCTGAGGCTGCTGAAGCATCCGACATCCTCACCCTAAGCAAGGGATGGAACAGCACAGACTGCTGAAAAGATTCCAGCTGGTCTCAGTGCCCAGAGAAAGCCAAAACTGTTTAACTTAGTATTTGGTTGTCCATGTCTGCATAAAAGAATGATGTAAAATGTCCGCTTTCAAGAAAATGTCCTAGGCTGAACTTTCCTGTGCTGGTCAGAGTCTTTAAAACGCAGCCTTCTCCTGATCTCTCTGCTGTTGCAATTCCATGGATGGAGGCTGTTTTCTCTTACTCCCTGCCATGGGCAGGCTGGTGTTCATCCATCTCCAGGACAGCAGGGCCCCATCCCACATCACTGTGACCTGGGAAGGCAAAATCCATAACTCCAAATGTTCCCCCTTGCTCCTTCTTGCCAGACATTTGACCCTTGCACTGGGGTTTGCTGCTGGTTTCTGCAGGAAAAGGGAAAACCCTGTGACATTTTGGGGCAGATGGAACCAAGGAAACCCCTGTGACACTGTGGGGCCTGATGGAACCAAGGGTCATTTATGACACAGAGGTGCCACATGGAGACAAATATCCATTGTGACAGTCTGAGATCTCATGGAACCCATGGTTCATTGCGACAATCCAGATCCAAGGAGACCATGGTGGTTCTCGTTTATGCAAAGCTTTTACATTAATCATGGAATCATGGAGTCCATTGTGACACAGCAGGGCCCCATGGAACCAAAGGGCCATGGTGACACTTGGAACTAAGGATACCACTGTTGAGTACAGAACCTCGTGGAACCAAAACTCCATTGCCACAGAGCAAGGCCTCATGGAACCGTGGAGTCCAAAACATTTCCTGCACAGTTCTGCCTTGGGTGAAAGGAAGGTTATTGGTGGCAGCTTGGTCTTGGCACACACCTGAGCAGTGTGTCTGTTTTCAGTGGGGAAACTCAGGAGTTTTAAGTTGCTTCAAAAAATACACAAAGGGAAAACCCCTCTTAGTCTGAGTGCAGCCAGCTCTCCAAGCACAGCAGGTCCCAGGGGAGTGAGGACAGGCAGGATGGGGCTGGGCAGTGTGGAGCAAGGTTGTCCACACTGGGTCAGAGCTCCAGGCACAGCTTCTGTGAGCAAGCCAGAGCTGCTGAGAAGAGACCCTGGGTCAATATCAATCCCAAAACGCTGCAATTGTCTCTGCTCCAAAGAAAGAAGCAATGAAATACACCCTTTAAAATAGGAGTGCATATTTTTTAGAAGCTCTTTGAAATATATCTCGATAACTGGAGTAGGAAACCTAGAAACCTAGGAGAGCCAAGGACGCTGTTGCAGCTTCAGGCCCAAAAAGTGCAAACAGTGAATTGAGGAGAGCAGACTGGGAGGATGGGACGTCATAACCTGAAGCTGTAATTGGATAATTAACCCCAGTATGGAAATGGACCAAAACTTATAAAAATGTGAAAACCTTTACCTGATGGGTACACCTATCTTGGGTGTACCCTCAGCTGGGCTCTTGTACTGCCCCAGGTGTATCCTTTGAAGGCCTTTTTATAAATCCCTACTTTATTCCTGTAACACTGTCCAACCTCTGTTCCAGGCAGCCTCTCAAGGCACCAAGGCCTGGCTGCCTGGGACACCTGGGACCACCTGACAGCTCCAGCTGACCCTGGCATGTCGAGGGCTGCTGCTCATCAGCCCCTGGAGCACTGGGGCTCTGCGCTCTCCTTCCTGTGGACAGAACTGTCCTTCTTCTCCAGGTGCCCATGGCCAAAATCAGGATTCCTCCTCCAGATTTCCATCTATGCAAAGATTGTTCCCAGATGAAATCGGCCAGGACAGACAGATCTGGCTGGCTTGGCCACCCAGGGGCCACCTCTCATCTGCCTTTGAAACACTGGGACTATGTGCTGTTCTTTCCTATGGGAAAAAAGTACATTTCACATCCAGGCAGTCATGGCCAAAGTTGGGAATTCACCTCCAGAATTCCCCAGATCCAGGGATTTCTCTCAGACAAAAGCTTCCAGGAGAGACAAGTCTGTCTGGCCTTGGTTTCTGAAGAGCTGTCTCTCATCTGCCTTTGAAACACTGAGGCTCTGTGCTTTCCTTCCTAATGAGAAGAACTCTCCTTCCTGTCCTGGTGCCTACAGCCAAAACTGAGATTTCACCTCCAAAATTCCCTATATCAGAATGATAGTGGAGCCCTGGAAAAAGTTAAAGATAGAATCTAAAATGTTAGGCTTTGTGCTTTCCCAGATCAACTGCACCTGCGTAGGCAATATGATAAATTATACAATTGTTGGATGTGATGATTGTTTGGTAATTAAATGTAATTATTATATAACCATAAGAAGAATAGTGAGAAACTATGTTGGAAATTCAGAGAGGGGCTAAATTTATGTATACAATAGAACAATACAAGTTTAATAATTAACATGAAAGTTATATAACGATAGAGTATAAAAACATTATCATTTCGGATGTATGGTCGGAATCAGATTTGGGTTGAATATACCCCGATTCCCAGAGCTCTTAAAAAAAAGCACCGCATATAATCCCCCGTGATTATGTGGTTTTGAATGCTAACATTTTGGTGAACCGAGATGGGTCCCTTGTGAGTGCTGCTGAGCGAGTTTGCGACTCGATCCCGCTCCAGCTGGCACCGAGGGATTCTCGGGGAGCCCATCGGCCGTGACCACTTCCACCGCTCACAACGTCCCTGGGAGAAAGGTAAGGTGTTTTTTTTTACTTTAGTTTGGTTTTGGATGCCTGCCAATAAGACGCAGCGAAAGCTACGCTTGGTTGGGCTAAAGGAATTCCTGTTGGTACAAGCCTAGGCGCCTTTCCGTAAGCCAATCGCAAAAGCGTTGTGGGGTCAGCATTTGTGGTGTATTTGAAATGGAGAAATTTAAAAGGGATTTTGGGCAGTTACACCCCTATCCCACAAAATTTTCCTTTGGGGTGCTTAGTAGCACATTGGAAACAGGGCAACTTTGGGAAAGAATTATGTAAAACTAAGTTGATTGGATATTGTAATTCATGGTGGCCAGAATATGCCTTGGAGAACGGTGAAAAATGACTAAAATATGGTACTCTGTAACACTATTTCGCAGTTAATGTCGTTTTGTAAACAAGAAGGAAAATGGGATGAAGTCCCATATGTTGATCTGTTTTTCTACTTACGGGGAAAGTCAGAATGGCAGAATGAATGTGGATTATTAGTGGTTAAAACATCTGCAAATGTGGGGTTTGTGAGGAACGTTGTTTAGAACACTTGGTGTTAAAAGAGAGCTTGAAATAGGGAAAATTATATGGATATTGATTTACAAGCAGCTCCAATAGGAACAAGAGAACCTAACCCTATCCCACCTGTTTCACCTGTTTCATCTGTCCCTATCCCACTGCTTGCTCCTCACCCACCTAGTCCTGAACCTGTCTCGTCTAGTACACCTTTCCCTCTTTATCCTCCTTTCCCATCATCACCCGATCCCTCTTCCTCAGAAGATGAACAAAACCTAACTGTGATAGAAAGGGGAAAGAGGTATGCGAGTGAAAAAGATAGCAATGGTAATGAATCAGAGACCCCAATAGCCCATAGAACGCGGGGTCAGGCAAAGCTTGCTCCAGTTGTGCATAGAGATGGCATAAGGAAACAAAAACGGACTGTGATTGCCCCCTTGCGACAAGGTGTCGGAATGGAAGGGCCAGTATTTGTAAAAGAGCCTTTTTCCCCGGCAGACTTAGTCATTTGGAAACAGTCAGCCGGAACTTAAAAAGAAAATCCTGATAAAGTGGCACGCGTAGTAAAAATGGTTATGGAAACTCAAAATCCTGACTGGGATGACATACAAGTAATATTAGATACTCTGATGGATTCTACTGAAAATGAAATGGTACTTAAGGCAGCCAAAGAGAGGGCAAGAGAAGATATTAGAAATGGGCTGGTAACACGGAATTTAGATGTGAATTTCCCAATTGAGGATCCAAATTGGGACCCTAATATATTGTGCGATATGAGGAGATTACGGAAATACCAAGAGTGGATTCAAATAGGAGTTCAGAATGCTGTGCCCAGAACTATAAATTGGTCCAAACTATATGAGGTTCAACAGGAAAAGAAAGAATGTCCCACTGCATTTTTGGAGAGGCTTAAGGAGGTAGCAAGGAAATATACCGACCTCCGAATGGACACAGAGCAAGCAAAAGTTCAGCTCACTCTCATATTCTTGGGTCAATCACAGGATGACATTCGTAGAAAATTGCAAAAATTAGAACGGGAAGAATTAAGGAATTTGGATAAGTTACTTGAGGTTTCTTGGAAGGTATATAACAATCGGGAAAAAGAAGCTAGTAAAAGGCAGCAGCAGAATCTTTTGGCAGTAATACAGGGGAGAGGGAACCCAAATTTCAGGGGGCGTAACAGGAATGGTCGGCGAAGGAGACCAGTTACCCAGGGGTTAAGCCTGAATCAATGTGCGTATTGCAAGGGGGTGGGACATTGGAAGTGAAATTGCCCAAGTTTGAATAACCAGTTTGACCAGGGCAATCAGTTCCAGCAGGCTACCAAGGAGATGGTCCTGGGGGAGTATACCAGTTGACTAGACGTAGAACTGGGAGAACAAGTTAAGGAACCTGTTGTAAATATACAGTTAGGGCATAAAGAGGTAAGATTTCTAATAGATACGGGAGCTACTTTTTCTGTATTGAATGATCTGCAAGGACAAACTGGGGACAAGGAAACAACAATAGTCGGTGCTACAGGCAAAGAGGAAAAACAGCCTTTCCTGCAACCCCTAGATTTGTGTTTTGAAAACAAGGTTATAACACATGAATTTTTATATGTACCTGAGTGTCCAATTCCACTTTTAGGGAGAGATTTGCTAGCAAAACTTGATGCGGTAATAACCTTTGAAAATTGAGAGCTTATAATGAAAATACCTGAATCTAAGACGGGACAGATATTAATGATCAAAGAAAAACCTGTTCCCTCTATCCCTAGGGAGGTAGAAGATGCAGTGATTCCCTCTGTATGGGAGACAGATATACCAGGGAAATCTAAATTGGCACAACCTGTGCATGTAGAGTTAAAAGAAGGGGCAAGGGCTGTACAAGTCAAACAATATCCCATAAAACCAGAAGCATGGCAAGGAATAGTAAAGATTATTGAGGAATTCTTGAAATACCGAATTTTAGAAGAATGTGAATCAGAATTTAATACACCAATATTTCCAGTAAAGAAGCCAAATGGTGAATATAGATTAGTGCAGGATTTGAGAGCAATAAATAAAATAACAAAGGACATTTATCCAGTGGTAACAAATCCTTATACATTGCTAACATCCGTAAAGGAGATATATAAATGGTTTACTGTAATTGATTTAAAAGATGCCTTTTTCTGCATCCCCCTTGACAAAGAAAGTAGGAAACTGTTTGCCTTTGAGTGGGAAAACCCAGGGAACGGAAGAAAGACCCAGCTCACCTGGACACGACTCCCACAAGGCTACAAGAACTCGCCGACCCTATTCGGAAGCCAACTGGCAAAGGAACTGGAGATTTGGACTGAAAATGGGCAAGTACCAAGAGACCAGTACTTATTGTTGCAGTATGTTGATGATATACTAATAGCTACAGAGGAAAGAGCAACCTGTATAAAGGTAACCATTGAGATTTTAAATTCACTGGGAATAGGAGGCTATAAAGTATCCAGAGCAAAGGCACAAATCACACAACAGACTGTGATTTACCTGGGATGTGAAATTTCACAAGGGCAACGAAAACTAGGTACTAACCGTATCCAAGCTATTTGTGCTATTCCAGAGCCCCAGAATTTACATGAGCTGCGAGTCTTCCTCGGGATGGCAGGATGGTGTCGCTTGTGGATCATGGACTATGAACTGATTGTGAAACCCCTGTATGAAGCTCAGAAGATGCAGCCATTCACCTGAGGCAAACCACAGAAAGGAGCCTTCCTAAAATTAAAGGAAGCACTGACAACTGCTCCAGCACTAGGGTTACCTGATCTGTCTAAAGATTTTCAGCTGTTTGTACATGAAAGGCTGCGCCTAGCACTAGGAGTCCTGACACTCAGAAGGAGCTAAGGAGGTTTGGCCTTCAGATCAATTGTCTGCAGGTTCCTGCAGTGCCTGGTGCTGCTCCCTTGCCAGAGGCACCCCAGGCCAGGGGGGCACATCTGGGCTGCTGTGTCTGCCTCTGGGGCTCCCTGTTCTGGGCAATAAGGAGGAGCTGCAGAGGCTCTGCAGGACTGACAGGATGGACTTTGGGGCTGGCAGGAGAAGCTGAGGGACCTGGGCTGCTGGAGCTGCTGAAGAGGAGGCCCAGGGCTCATCCTGCAACTGCTCCAAGGGTGCATTCAGAGAATCCCAGAATCAGCAAGGGTGGAACAGGCCATGGAGATCATCAAGTCCAACCAGTGCCCTGACACCGCCTTGTCTCCCCTGAGCCTCCTCCAGGATAAACAACCTCAGCTCCCTCAGCCGTTCCTCAAAGCTCTTGTGTTCCAGATCCCCCCCCAGCCTTGTTGCCCTTCTCTGGACACGCTCCAGCCCCTCCATGTCCTTCCTAAATTGGGGGCCCAGAACTGGACACAGCACTTGAGGTGCTGCCCAAGCAGTGCTGAGTACAGGGGAAGAATCCCTGCCCTGCTCCTGCTGGCCACATCATTCCTGATCCAGGCCAGGAGCCATTGGCCTGCTTGCCCACCTGGGCACACTGCTGGCTCATGTCCAGCCTGCTGTCCATCAGTCCCTGCAGGTCCCTTTCTGCCTGGCTGCTCTCCAGCCATTCTGGCACCTTGTTGAGGGAGGGAGGCAGGGAGAGAACGGGTCCAGATCCAGTCCTTCCTGAAATGTGGTGTTTGCTGGCACTGCCAATTCCCAGATCTTGGTATTTCCATATTCTGGCACAGTCCAAGTGCAGCAATTTGCTGGCAAAGAAAGTCAAAGCCAAGCAAAGACCTGGTACTTACAGCAACCCGATCTCTGGTTTGCTGACACTGCCAGTACCCAGATCGGGAATGTTTCAGATGCCTGCACAGCCTTATTCCAGCAGTTTGCTGGCACTGGAAAATTAGCATCTGGAAATTTCTCAGTGCCAGAAACACTTGGCTGCAAAAAATGCAGCAATTTTCTGGAAAGAAAGCCAGAACCCAGCAACTTCCCGGCACTGCCACCAGCACCGCCCAGGTCTGGTGTTTGCTGTGCAAGTGCCCAGATCTGGAAATTTCCCAGTGCTGGCACAGCCCAAATCCAGCAATTTGCTGGCACAGAAAGCCAAAATCCGGCAATTTCCTGATGCCAGTACAGGTGCCCAGACCTGGTGGTTGCTGCCACTGCCAGTGCTCACATCTGGATATTTCCCTGTTCTGGCAGAGGCAAGTCCAGCAATTTTCTGGTAAAGAAAGCCACAATCTGGCAATTCCCTGCTACCGCCATTGGCAATGGCAAGATCCAGTGTTTGCTGGCACCACCAGTGCCCAGATGTGGGAATTTCCTGGTGCCAGCACAGCCCGAGTCTGGTAATGTTCTGGCAAAGAAAGACAAAACCTTGCAAATACCTGGTACCTACAGCAACCCAATCTTGTGTGCTGACACCACAAGTGCCCAGATCTAGAATTGTTCAGGTTTCTGCACAGCATAATTCCAGCAATATGCTGGCACTGAAAGTTAATATTTGGCAATTTCCTGGTGCTGGCACATTCCCCACCCAGATCTGGTGTGCGCTGGCACTGCCAGTGCCCACATCTGGCAATTTCCATCTTCTGGCACCGCCCATGTCCAGAATTTGCTGACAAAGAAAGCTAATACCTGGCAATTTCCCCTTGCCAGAACTGTCCAATCTGGAGTTTGGTGGCAGCAGGATCCCAAGAAAGAAGGAAGGCAAGAAGGAAAGAAAAGAGGAAGGCATCCAGATCCAGTCCTTCCTGGAGCCTGGAGCCTGAAATGGGCTCTTTGCTGGCACTGCCAGTGCCCAGACCTGGACATTTCCCTATTCTGGCACAGCCCAAGTGCAGCAATTTGCTGGCACAGAAATCCAAAACCCATGGCAGCTTCCTGCTACTGTGTCTGGCACCGCCCACATCTCGTGTTTTATGTAACCAGAACCCAGATTTGGAAATTTCCCAGTGCCAGCAGAGCCCAAATCTGGCAGATTTCTGTCGCTGGCAATGACACCACCCAGATCTGGTGTTTGCTGGCAGCACCAGCGCCCAGATCTGAAAACTTTCTGGTGCTGGCACAGCCCAAGTCCAGGGATTTGCTGGCACAGAAAGCCAAAGTTTGGAAATTTGCAGGTTCTGGCACCAGCACCCTCCAGCTCTGGTGTTTGCTGGGACCGCCAGTGCCCAGATTTGCAAAAATTCCTGATGTCTTCACAGGCCAGGTCTAGTAATTGTTTTTTAGCTAGCTGGGGCAGAGAAGTTCCTCGGGCTGTGACTTTGCTTTTTTTTGGAACTGTTTAAACCTGCTCTGGACTGAAAACCCAGACAAACACCGGCAGCTCACACCTGTGGCCCCCCCCCCCCGAGTTCTGGGACGCTGCACTCCAGCACCAGAGGGACTTAGAAGAGACCAAGTGAGCCAACCACAACCCACAAAAAGGACTTTCTGAATTTGCCATCTCTTCAGCAGTGCCAGAGATTTTATTTAATATTATTAATTTTTCATGCTTGTGAATACTTTATTTGTTTATAAATAAACTGGAGTTTTTTCACTTTTCTCAAGGGAAGTCTTTTCCTGAACTAGCAGGGGAGGGGCCACTTGAACTTGCTTTCTAGATGGACCCCTTTTGGAGATTTCCTCCCAAAATTTGCCCTAAACCAGCACAAACAGTCACAATGAAAATTGCACCAGTGGCATAATTTCCTGATGGAAAATCTTGTGACAGAAGCTTGACCTTGTTCTCAATGAGAGGTTCTTGGGAAGAGCAGACAGGAGAAGATTCCTGGAAAACTGAAACAGTTTTCCAGAAGTGAAATGAAAATGAAAGAAACAATCCAGGATGTTTTCCTCTATTAATTTCCATGCGCCCCTTTTCCATGTTGCACTACATCTCCATCCCAGTAATTCAAGATGCACAGCACCTCTAAGATCGGCGACTTAGGGATTTTTAGACACTCTAAAATACCATGAGCCACACAGTTTTCCTTCCCCTGTTTTTACTGGAAGGCAACACTGGAGATGTAAGTGCGGTGCTGGGCTCAGGTAGGAATCCTACCCCAAGGGAAGGTGGCCCGACAGTGTCTGACCCTCAGCAAGGACAATGCACAGCAGTGAGCGAGGGGATCGCTGTGCCAGTGCGCAGGAGTCAGGGCTCTGCATGTGGGCTCAAGGCTGCAAAGTTCCCGTGTTTGGACAGACGGAGGGGCTGTCCCCGGGGCGCGCGGGGCTCGAACGTGGGGCTCGTGGGGCGAGCGGGGAACGGACACGGGGACGAACGGCCCCGGTGCCTCAGTTGCAGCGGCAGCAGCAGCGGCGGCGGCAGCGGCGGCAGCAGCAGCGGCAGCAGCAGCGGAAGAAAAAGCAAAAACAGATTCGTTTTCTCTCTTTCTTTCTCTTATTCTCTTTCTTTCCCTCTCTCTCCCTTTCCCGCTGTCGGGCACCCTTCTCTCGGGGTCCCTTGCCCGGCGTCCCTCTCCTCCCCCCGCCTCCCTCTCCCCGTGATGGGCCGGGCCATGCCCCCGGCCCGCCCCCGGGGCCGGGCGGGGCTGCCCCGTGCCCGGCCCCGGCCGTCCCGCCGCGGTCTCGCCTCCGCCCGGCTCTGGCCGTGCTGGCGGTGGCGCTGCCGGGCGGGCATCGGTGCCGGGGGCCGGGGCGGCATCGCCGCCCTTTGCCTCCGCCTGGCCCGAGCCCGGACCCGGCCCCGAGGCAGGCTCCACTCCCGGCCCCGGCCCCGGCCCCGGCCCCGGCTCCTCCCGGGGCCCGCGGAGGACGCAGGCGGCGCGGCCGCTCCCGCCGCCTTCGCTGCGGCTTCCCCGGCCCGAGCTCCGCCGCTCGGCAGCGCGGCCGCCGGCCCCGAACCTCCCGTGCCGCGTTCCGAAGATGGAACGCCTGGGCATGGCCGTCCCGGGGCGGGTGAGGGGCGCTCGGGGGCCGTTGCTGGCGCCGGGCCGAGCGCTGACAGCCGCGTCCCGCCCGCAGGGAAAGCGCAGGAGGCCCGGCAGGAGCGGCACCGGCTGGGATCGCTGCTGGGGCGCGCTCCAGGCACAGACATGGAGCAGAGACCCCCGAGAGTGCCCAAGCTGGCCTGGGTGGAGGAGGAGGAGGAAGAAGGCCCTGGAGCTGCCCCAATAGAGGAGACTGAAGAGGTGGTGCCATTCCAACCACCGCAGGAGGGTGAGTGGCAGAGCTGGGCTGCAGGGCTTGAGCCTGCAGCCAACTTGGCGCCATGCCATGCCATGCCATGCCATGCCATGCCATGCCATGCCATGCCATGCCATGCCATGCCATGCCATGCCATCCCCTGGGGAAATGCCCACGGACAGGACAGAAGAGGGACTGGGCAGACACCCCGCAGGGGCCGTGCTCCGTCCCCTGGGGCATCCCGGGGCTCTCCCTGCCTGGGGAGCGCAGAGCTGGGCTGTGCTCTCCGGCCTCTCCCGCAGCCCCTCAGCTCTGGCTGCGCTCGCTCTTTGCCAGATGCAGCCCTGGAGCGCACACAAGAGCAGGAGTCCGGCCGTGGCCGCTTCTGCAGCACAGCGCAGGTACCTGCAGCCACCCCCACCTGGGCTGGGCCTGCTGTCCCTGCTCAGCCCAGCACCGTGTGTGCAGCACTCCATGCAACATCCCCGGCTTCTTGGCCTTCTGCTACAGATGGCTGGCAAATTCATGAAGAGGATTCAAGAGGAAGAGACCAGCGTTATGGGCACTGTGGTCAGAGCATACCCTCCCATCTTCAAAAGCAAGAGCAGTGCTGCCCTGCTGGATATGCTTGTGGAGGAGGGTCCTTCCAGTCCAAAGCAAGTAAGCAGCCTGTGGCCTGGTGTCCATCCACCCAGCAATTGCTTGGCCTCCCAAGCCACGCCTGCTGCTCACTGGAAGCCTTGAGGCCATGGCAGTGTGGTGGCAAGGGAAGCACTTCTATGGGGCAGCTGGGCACATGACTCCCTCTGGCAGCTTTCCAAGTCTCGCCTGCCTTCTCCAGGTGCCTGCCATGGTCAGGTACATCCACCAGTGGCTTGTGGACAGTGAGTTTCCTGAGCACAACCTGCACAGGCCCCTTCTGGATCTGACAGAGGCACAGCCCGCAGATGTGGTGATGGCTCTCCTGCGTGTGGCCCCATCATGTGACAGGTACGGGGCCCATGTGCCCACAAGGCTCAGGGCTCAGCAGCCCATCACCCTGTACAGCCTGTCCCAGTGGTCTGACACACAGAGAATTCCAGGGCCCTCTGGCTCCTCCCTTTGCCAGTCCCCAGTGTGCTGCCATACTCCCTCCCTGCTCCTCAGGGGCCAGTCCCCACAGGGCTGGGCTGCCTGTGTGCTGAGGGCCGGTGGGCAGAGGCAGAGCTGGCAGCCAGCTCAGCTCCCCACTACAGCCCAGGCCATAGTGCTTTGTCTGAGACCCCCCTGAGACAGAGATCTAACCCCACAGAGCTGCCATCACCATGTGGAAGACCATCATGTGCTCGCCCCGGACTGCAGAGCCAGTGCAGCTAATACTTCTGGATGTGCTGGGGAGCTGGCCAGAGCACAGCACGTGCACCTCTGATGGGGACAGAATGGGTGTCTTTGGCCTGACTGTGAGTTTCTGCAACTGGCCTTTGCTGGCCCCAAGGCCGCCTCTCCAGAGCTCTCCATTCTCCTTCCCCCACTGCATCTCCCTGCCTCAGGCGCTGGCCTGAAACCCGGCCCAGGGGCAGCTTCAGGCCCACCAGGCCCCGTGCTCCCCCTGCCAAGATCTCTCGGGGCCTCTCCCTGCCCTGCTCGGGCCCTGCCACACGGACACCTCGGCACTGAGCGCTGTCTCAGGGGGCTTTGTCCTTTGCAGGCAACCGTGGTGATGTGGAAGATCCTCCAGGTACCCTGTGTCCCACGTGTAGTGAGGCCGTATTTCCCTCGCCTGCTTGTGCATCTGCTCTTCCAAGTGTTCTTCAGCACAGAAGAGACGGCAGAGGAGGTGGATACCTTCTGGAAGGGATGCCAGGAAGAGCACGGTCTTGCCACCAGCCCCAACAGGTGCTCCATCCCACTCCTCCTTTCCCTGCCACGTCCCTGGGCAGGAGCCAGTGCTCCCAGCATGACCTGGGCTTTGCTGTGCACACAGGTTTGCAGTGCGGACTCTGAAGTCCCTGCTCTGCCGAATGCAGCACGAGGATGTGGTGGTGGCAATGGAACGCAGGTGTGGCTGGGACACGCTGCTGTGTGCTGGCACCCACCACTATGCTGTGGGTCTGCTGGCCAGGTGAGACCCCCTTCTCCCCACTTCCTCTGACATTTGTGCTCTGTGCCCAGGGAGCTCCACACAGTCCCCGAGGTCATGGGCCAGAGGGCCTTGTCACCGAGGGATGGCCAAGCAGATTGGAAAAGGCTGGGAGAGGAGGGTGCCCACTAGGAGCTGCCTCCCAAATAGCCCAGGGCCCCTTGCAGGATGCTGGGGAAAGACCAGACCTGTGTGTGTCAGTCCTGGCAGAGGTTTGGCCCCCTGTCCCACAGTCTTGGTTCCTTTTCCTCCTGCCAGGAGGATGTGCTGTGTCTCCATCCCCTTGTGTTCCCGGATCGCTCGCTACCTGCTCCGGCTGCTCAGCACACAGGAGCCACGCTGGGAGCTGCCCGCCCTGGCGTTCCTTGTGGAGGTGAGCCTGATGGCCAGCGCTGCCTGGCTGAGCTGCCTCCCAGCTCTCTGCCCTCTTGGAGCCGCAGCTGCCTGGAACGGTGACTGCGCCCTGTGCTGCTGCCTGGGCCCGGCCCTGTGCGGCTCCGGGCTCCTGCCGGCTGGGTCCCTGTCACTGCCCTGTGCCTTTCAGGTCCTAAAGTGGCTGGACTTGAGTGAATGTGGCGTTAACAGAGTCCTGCAAATCTTGTCAAGGCAGCTGCAGAGTGAATGCAGGGAGAGGCGTCGCCTGGCGCTCAGGGCCCTTCTCAAGCTCACTGATGATCCCTGCATGGTGAGAAGGGGGCAGCAGCTGAGGCTGAGCTGGGGAATGCAGTCACTTGGGCTTGGCAGGGCTTTGGGTGCTGGAGCAGCTGCTCCCAGCTCTCCTGCCTCCCGGTTCAGCTGCCCAAGTTCTTTAGGACAGGCCTTTGGCCTCTGGGCCCTGCGGCAGCAGGATGGCATTTCATAAACTTGTGTTCTGCACAGACCAAAAACATGCAGAGCCTGACTGAAAGTCTTGTGGAGCTCCTGTGGGATGAAGAGATAGTTATGATGACAGTCATGCTACTCAACTCTATCATCTTGGACAGTGACAGGCTGCTGCCCAGCCCCATCACAATGCAGCTGCTTGAGGCGCTGCTGCCACTCTTTGACCACGTAAGGCTCACTGCTCCCAGCCACAGCCACTGGGTGCTGCCCAGACACTTTATGCCCTGTGGATTTACAGGCTTGCGCCAAGCTGAGCTCCATGCAGCCAATGCTGAGGTCTTTTTTTCTTCCTTCCATACAGGACAATAGCCAGGTGCAGCTGATCTCCATACTGCTCTTCCAAACATTGGTGACTCATCCAGAGGAAAAGGCAAAAAAGGACCTGAAGACACCCCTGCGCAAGAGCCTGCTGCCACTGTTCTTCCACTGCCATGATGAGAATGAGCGTGTGGCACAGGTGAGGACTCGTGGGCTGCTGCTGTCCCTCTGGCAGGAGGCTCGGCTGCCTCTTGCCCTGGCGCCTGCCGGGCTGCAGCCTCCTCAAGGCCTTGGCACAGGGACGTGGGTCCTGTGCCCTGGGCTGTGGGGCCATCTCCGCATCTCGGCTGCTCTCCAGGCTTCTCAGGAAACACTGCTTTGTGTGGCTGAGTTCCTGAAGAGGAGAGATCTTGAAAGACTGCTGAAGAGCAAGAAGCTGTGGAAGTTCGCTGAGTTCCTGGTAAGGAGGGCCTGCAAGCCCCAGCCTCAGCCTGGAGAAGGCCCCTGAGGGCGGTGCTCAGGGTGCGGGGCTGGCAGCTGTGCCCCTGCCCGCTGCTGCAGCCAGAGGCCCCGCGGGCTCTTCTCCAGGCTCCCGTGGGTCCGAGCCGGGTGTCCATGGAGCCCCGCCCGGCGGGGCTGCTGGGCGGCACTGCGGCAGCACTGCGGCACCCCGGGCAGCAGCCAGCCCTCGGCCTCACCCCTCGGGAGCCCTTGGCCAGCGGCTGCTGGCCGCGCCTCGGGGCTGTGCGGGCAGGGGAGGCCGGGGCTGGGCGCAGGCAGTACCCGGCCCAGGGGCTGAGCCCGCGCCAACCCTTCCCTCCTGCCGCTCTCTCCAGCTGGCAGAGGACAGGAGCCGAGCGGCCGAGCACCTGCGCCGGGCCCTGCGCTACCTGGAGAGCCCACAGGAGTGCCTGCGAGAGGCGGCCATGAAGTTCATGGGTGAGCCACGCGCCCGAGGTGCCCTTCCCCTCCCCTCCCCGGCCCGCCGCAGCTCGGCCCCAGCCCCGCCTGCTGCCCCGGCAGCGCCAGCCGGGCCCGGTGCCGTGGAGCCCCGCCTGGCCCGGGCATTGCTGCTGCCGCCCTCTGGCAGCCGTGCCCTGGGGCGGCAGCGTGCGGCAAGGGCCGGGCTGAGCTCTGCCGGGCCAGCAGCCCGTGTGGCCGACAGCGCCGCTGGCAGGGAGCTGTGCCGCTGGGGCCGTGACAGGCTCTGTGTTCACAGGCATGGCCGGGCGGCGCCTGAGGGGGCAGCAGCAAGAGCTGCAGCTGATCTGCACTGGTGAGTGAGGGCAGCTGTCGGATCTCAAGATCTCAGTCCTGAGATGCTGAGCCTCCGAGACCCTGGGGGGGCTCGGGACTCCTGGAATGTTGCCAGAAGTGTCTGGTGGCTGGACTTTAGTCCTGCACAGGAGACGACAAGGATGAGGGCTTCACCGGGTGAATGGTGAAGGGATTAGTTAATTAGAGGGTGAGATACAGGGTTTAGGATTTATGTACAGGGGGGTTTAGAGGAGTAAGATGGAGGAATTGGGGTGTGTCCTGTCCTCCTTCTTCTTCCTCTTCTCCTCCATCTTCTTTGGCCACGGTGGCATTTTTGGATTGGTTATTACTAAGAGTACACTGAGTTATAAGAATAGATGGTATTGGGGAAAAATGATAAATATTGTACACGTCACAATGGGTATAAAGATAGGTGCCTGCCCCGGAGGGCAGAGGCAGTGTGCCCATGGCTGACTGCTGAGCGGATCTTTGTTAGGCTGAAAGAACATCTTTTAGATAAACAATTAATAAACATAAAACCAGAAAGAAGAACTGAAGCCTCTTCTCGTCCTTCGACACGCGGGCTGCCCCAAGGCCACCCCCGGGCCTTCCAGGCCCCTCAAACAGCCGAGATAAACCGGACAGGCAGCCGGCTGTCAGCGCGGGCTGCCGAGGGCAGCTGCAAGCCCTGCCCCGGCTGTGGAGGGCTCTGCTCCGGTGGGCAGAGCACACGGAGCTTTCAGGGCCACGTGGGCCATTGGTGGCCAGCAGCTTCAGGCTGATCCCCTTGCTCCCTGCTCCCTCCTGGCCATGGCAAGAGCCGGCTGGGATGGTCCTTGCAGTGGGCTCTCCTGGTGTCCCCGCAGGTCTGGCTCTGACCGTGCCTCTGTTCCTCTCTCTTGCAGCCCTGGAACACCTGACGGAGGACAGGAGCAGTGCTGTGTCACAGCTGGCACTTGAAACACTGCATGTCCTCCGGGCATTACAGTGTGGGCGATATTCCACCATCCAGAGGCTGCAAGATCAGCTGCACAGGGCATGGAGGACTCGGCCTCGCCTGTCGGGGCTCGGCTGCTGCACTGCCAGATGACTGAGGAGGAGAGCTGATCTGGGAGGCTGTCTTTGCTGGGGCAACCTGAGCCAGAGGTAATTTTCCTTTTCTTTAAGATTTTTCTTTTTTCCTTTTCCATTTTTTATCTATATTGTAAATAAATAAATTCTAGAATATATTATAATTATATATATTATTATATATTATAGATTACTATAAATAATTCTAGAATGTGTGATGATACACAGACTGCCAGGAGCTTTTCTTTGCTGTTCAGGGTCTGCAGGGCAAGAGGCAGGAAAGGGCAAAAAGGAAGCTTGTGCTCAGCAGCACAGCAGGCTGAGGGGTGGTGAGGCCCTGAAGGGGGAGAAGGGTGCTTGTGCTCAGCCAGCTGCCCAGGCATGCAGTGGGCAAGGGGAAATGGCCAGAAGCCCCTTGGCCTGTGGTGGTTCTGCTGAAGCCTTTGTGCTGCCCACAGAGCGGCTGGGCAGGGGCCGGGGCTGCGGGGATCCCTGCCAGAGCGGTGCCTGGAGATGGCCACAAGCCCTGTGCCAGGCAGGAAGCGCCAGCCGTGTCCTCCTGCCCGTGTGCTGCCGACTGCCTTGCTGAGGGCTCCCAGGTGCCTCTGGATGGGGCTGCTCTGGAGCTGCTGTGGGGCTGCGGCGCTGCTGCCGGGCAGCTTGGCCGGGCTGGGGCAGCCCCTGAGGGGCTGGGGCGCTGGCAAGCCCTTAGCAATGGGCTGTCAGAGGCCACAAGCCGCCCCCCGGCAGCCGCCTTGTTCCTGCCAGAGCTGACTTGCAAGAGGGACCCTGGGCACTCTGGAACTAACAGCATCAGTGTTGTTGGAAACCCAAATGCAGGGAAATCTCAGACCTTTGGTCTTGTCAGCAAAGCTTAGAATTAAACACAGGATTTGATGGGAGACCTTGGAAAGGGTTTCCAAACTTAGGTGCTCGAAACGAGACTGAGGATTTCTAGTTTCTAGCAGAGACACGGGGAGGAATGTTGAAGTGGAGGAAAGTTTAGAGTTTTAGAGTTCAAGATCTAGAAAAAATAAAAGTAGTTACAATTATAAACAAGAAGTTTAAGATGCAGTGCTGTAGGTTTGTGTGTCATAACATGATTGGCTAAGGAGGCTTATACTGTAGCATGAGTCCATAAGATGAAATATTGAAGGGTTGGCTCTAAAACACAAATATCTTTGTTGGCCGTGTCCTCTTGGCCAATAACTCCTTCAAAGCTCTTGTAACTACAAGTCTTGCAGCCTTCTGAGCCATGCAGTGGAGATGTGAGCCAAACTCACCCTTCCTGTCTGTGTAAAAGAGAAGAAAAAGCAATGGCATAATCTGAAAAACTCAGAGGTCCGCTCTCTAGCTCATTCAAAAGTCCTTCAACTCCCCCAAAGTGGAATTTAGCTACAAAGAGATGACAAAGACTCTTAGTGCTGCCTCTTTGACTCCAGAGCAGCTGCTTTAGAATCTTTCACATAAGCCTGTGTAGTCATGTGCCAGAAATGAATCATTTGAAGAAACTTTCCCAACTGACTTGCATGGAGGTTTGTTTGAAGGGTATTTGAGGAGAAAGCCTCCCAGCAGAGGCCTGGGCTTTGGCCTAGCTGTGTCCCCTGCTGATTGTGAAGTGTGCCATCAGCTGCAGAGCTTTCTGGGCTAAAAATGTCATCAAGTCACTTGGACTTGCTCTTTATGGCCTCTAAAAGCTGGACCCAATTTTGGGGCAAATTTGGAGACCGCATCTATGGGTGGATGGAGCACCTAGGATTTTCCCAATTGCTGGGAATGGTTCTCCAGGTCCCTGGAGTATCCATCCCATCTGGTTTTGCTTGTCCTGGTTCCCTGACAGCTGGGGCCCTGGGCAGAGCCCTGAGAGCCTGGTCTGCCCCCAGGGAAGGAGGAGCCCCTGGAGAAGCTGTACCGGGTGGGGATGCTGCTGCTGCTGCTGCTGGAGACAGCGAGGGAGACATCAAGGATGACAAGCTCTTCCTCAGCCTGGCCACTGGAGGCTGAAGGTGATAGACTTTGATTCTGGCACCTTCTTCAAAGAAAAACTCCACAGGGAATTTGCAAATGAGTCCCCACCTGGGGAAATTCTGCCAGATTTGGGCATGGCCCAGCCTGGCTGGAAACCAAAGGCTCCCCCTTTGCTGGGGCAGATGCAACTCATTCTTCAGTCGCTGCCCAGCTGCTTTTAGCAGGGCTGGGAGGATGGGCTGGGGTGGGTACGAAATGGGAGTGGGCTCCTGGCCCTGCCAACAGCCCCCAGCACCCACCGTGCCCCGGGCTGGGGCTGGGGCAGCCAGCCCAACACAAACAAAGCCCATGGTGGGAGCAGAGGTGGGGCTCCAGAACCTGTGCACAGCTGCTTTGCTGTGCAGGCAAGGAAGGGCTTGGGCTGCTCCACTGCCCTTGTTTGCTATGGGGTCACCGTGATTTTGGGGGGCAGTGCAGGGGGGAAGGGAGAAAGTGTGGGCTTCCCTCACCCATGGCTGGGTTTTTCCCTGGCATGCAGGGGTTGGGCCTTCCTCAAGACCCTGACAGAGATGGGAGTTTTTACTGTTTTTCTTGTTTTCCCTTTTTGTCTTGAATCTCTTTTCAATAATGTGTTGTTTGTTTTTCCAGAGGAAGCATTCGAGGTGATCCAGTGTGGATAGGGAAGGGCTTGGGAGCAGCTGTGGCATGGATGGGCCGTGCCCTTGGAGAAGGCTGAGGCCATGGTTTGGGAGCAGCTTTTCTTCCAGCCATGGGTGGCATGAAGTGAGTCCCTGTGTGCTTGGCAGGGTGGGATCAGAGCTTTTGGGAGATGACAGCGAGCACAGGAGTATCCTGCTCTGGGCAGCTGCTGAGGGCTGGATGTGCCCTGGCTGGCTGCAGGCTGGGCACAGGTCCTGCCCTCCTGCTCTGTGCCAAAGGCAGCAGGGATGGGCAGCTCTGGGCACAGCTCTGGGTACAGCCAGCATGGCCTGGGCACCACAAGCCTTGGCACAAGGGCACAGCAGCCCTCAGCTGACGGGCGGTTTCTGCTTTCTCTCCTTTCAGCCAGGCTCTGCGGGTGCTGAGGCTGCTCTGGGCTCTGCCAGGGCTCTGCTGGGCTCAGCCCTGGGCCCAGCTGGGCTGGCTCTGCCCTCACATTGCTCTGACAGCTCTGCATCAGACGAGCCCATTGCGAGCACAGCGCCTGAGCTTTGTGCTTTGGCAGGTGAGTGAGACTCTGCTGCAGGCCCAGAGATTGCAGCTGGGGACACACATCCAATTGGCAAGGACCCAAACTCTCCCCAGTCCCAGCTAAACGCCTGGATCTGTACAGGGTGTTTTGTCTGTCCTGTTCTTCCTTCTTGATTGGCTGGAGTTGTGCAATTGCACTTTATTCCTCCTCTAGAAGTGCCACGAGTGGGCCAAAGCTGGCGAGTGGGCCGTGCTCCTGAGGCAGTGCAGTCTGGAGCTGGTGGATGGAGAATTGCCCTTCTGCACTGCCAAACCAGAGCAAAAAGCCGTAAGTGGGACTTTGTGTCTCTAAGAAATCCCTGGCAGTTTCAAAGGGAATGTGCAGCTCATTCCCAGGCTGAGAAGGAAGGTCATCTTCTAAAGGATTTGGGTTTTGACAGAGTTTCCATTTCCAGTCCTGCTTGGAGCTGGAAGGGTAGAAAGCAATTTCCTCTTGTTTCAACCACAATTTAAAATCAAAATATTGAAAACAATCCCCAAAAGCTTTTTAAAAAGACTGCTGGGTTTAGTAAGAAGCATCCATGCCATCAGCACATTTACAAAGTAAATTACTGAGTTCTGTTTTAAAAGATCAGTTGCCTCTTAATTCAAAGTTAGAGAAGATTTTTAACTGCACACTTGGGTTTTGTTTTTATCTTTCACATTTTATATAGTTTTTTCTTACTTTTTCTTTTTTTTTCCCTTTCAATAGAAAACATGTCCTACAAAATGAGTGTCCTTCGCTCCTGGTTCCCGTGTGGAGCAGCTCCCTTCCTGCTGGCTGAGCTGCTCAGGCAGAGCCCGGCAGCTCCTGGCCCTGCAGGGCTGAGGCTTTTCCCCGTTGCTGGGCACAGACTGATGGAGCAGCACTGCTGAACACGGGCACACAGAGGGACCAGCAGCAGCTGCCTTTGGCCACCTGAGGCTCCGAGGCCCAAACTCTGAGCAGCCAGGGCTGGAAGAGACTGGCAGGATCTGATCCCTGACTCTGGGCAGACAGGGCTGCACAAATGACCCCACAGCAGCAGCAGCAGCAGCAGTAGATGGAGCTGACTTTGAGCACAGCCCCTGCCCCTCTTCCCTCCCGTGTGCAGCGGTGTCACAGCAGCCTGAGGTACCTGGGAGCCCCCAGTGCCAGCAGGGACTGGAGATGGCAGCCCTGGGCTCCTGGAGGCTGTGCAGGGAATAGAGCTGGGCACTCCCTGTCCATGGGGTGCTTCCAGATGGAAAAGGCTGCTGTGCCCAGGCAGCTCCAAGGGCACAGAAAGGAGGCTCTGGAGCACTGGATCTGTGCCAGTGCCACAGTCCTGGGCAGCAGCCAGCGAGCCCTGGGGGAACAGAGGGCACAGCAAGATGGACAGAACCAGGCAAGGGCAGAGACTGGGAAGAGACAGGCCTGGGAGCAGGAACAGCTGCTCCATTGCACTCTTGGAGAAAGCTCTTGGCTGGTTCAAAGCGCTGAAAGGCGTGAAGGGCAGAGAGAAGGCCACAGCAAACAATGCTCCTGTTTGCACAGCCTCCCCTCTCCATGTCCCAGAAGGAATTGCATGGACTGTGTTCTTCTCTCCGAGTTGTCTTGTTCAGCATGAGCAGTTCAGCACCAGGAGCTGAAGGAGCTGAAGCCTCAGGCCACAGGAGCTGGGCAAGAAGGAACTTTTGGAGCAAAGGAATGCTGCTAAAATAGGCCCAGCTCAATGCAGTGGATATAATCATGGAATCACAGAATCCTTTCTGTTGGAAAAGCCCTCTGAGCTCACCCAGTGCAGCCGCTCACCCAGCAGTGCCAAGCCCAGCACTAAACCACGTCCCTGCAGTGCCAAGGCCTGGACACCAGCCCTGAGTGAGGCCTGGACAGCAGGCCCTGAGCCAAAGGTGGCCTCTGGATGAGCCTTCCAAGCAAAGGTTATCTTTGTATCTGCTCCCTAATGAGATATGCATGGTCATTAGCCCTGTGATAGATGTAGCCACTCATTAGTGAAACATGTATTGACCTTTGTGTATTTAGAAGCCAGACAAGGCCATGAAATCTGACATCTGGCCTTGTTTGGGGCTGTGTGGTCAAAGTCACTTCCCTTGGTTCCTCCTTGAGCCCTGGCCAGGCTTTGGGAGGGACCCAAGAGGAGGATGAAAGCAGATGTTGCCACACTAGCAGTGCTGTCAGTTTGTTCATTCAGCACTGTCAGAGCTGGGCCCTCTCCCAGCGGGGTTGGAGCCTCACCTGGGGCTGGAGGCACCTGCAGGAATTCCCAGTGCCCAGGAGTGGCTGTGCAGCCCTTGGCTGTGACAGCTTCCCCAGCTGCTGTGTGGGTCTGGCGGATGGTAAAGGCTGAGGCTAAATGCTGCTGGATCTTTGTTAATCACTGCTGCAATCTTTGGTGGGGATGGTTGGGTGCATTGCTGAGCTGCTCCTTTGGTGATTCTTTGCTGCTCTGAACTGCAGGAAATGACACTGATTCCTTCAGTTGGAGTCTGAAGGAATTTGGTACTGACCCTGCCCACTGGTAAAACAAAACTGGCACAGTCTGGCCAGATGACAACAAAATGTCGCTTGTTCAATGTAAATGTGAGGAATCAGTCCCATCGGAAATTCCCAGATGGGAAACCCTTCCCTGGAGTTCCCTGGCTCTGGAGTGGGCTGAGGTCAGAGCCCCGTGTGAGCAGTGGGGCAGTCGGGTAAAAGAAGTGCACCCCTGGATGGCTTCAAATGCATCCAAAAATTGCACATGGAAAAGGAAAAGACCTTGTGGGTTTGGGCAGACAAAGATGAATTTGTTGAGAGTACATAGGAAACAGCACCTTCAGAAGGAACAATTATTGTTGGAATGCTCCCACATTGAGCAACAGAAGAAGGTTTTAATCTTGAGCTGATATGCATTTGTACAAGTGAAATATTGATATAATAAATATCTATATACATATTTATAGTATAATAAGACATACATATAATATATATATATACATATATATACTTCATATATATATTAATATATTCACATATATATGTGGGTATATACGTGTATACACATATGTGTAAAACAATATGTATATATTGTTTATATTGTTTAACACATCCTGCCAGACCAGATCTCCCTGTTTGCCCCAAGGGCCCCTTTGGGAAATGCTCTGATCCACGGGGCTCCATGTGAAGGCTGCTGTGACACTGAGGAACTTGCACAGGAATTCCATCCAGGAGCCTGGGTGCCCCTCAGGGACTGGGACCCGGCCCCTTCCAGCCAGAGGGGAAAGGGTCCCCCCAAGCCTTGTTAGCCACAGACAGCATGGGAAAGCTGAACAGCAAAGGGCCTGGGGGCATTATTCTGGAATTAAAAAGGTGCCAGCTCCATGGACAACAGAATTCTTGTTCCTAATTTGAATGAGATGGAGAAAAAAGAATGAAGAACGGTGTCACTAAAGTACTACTGGTGTCTGTAAGGTGTATCTTGATAGTCAGCCAGAATCTTTGTCTGCCACAAACACCTCTAGTGTTTCACCAAGGGATTGGTCATCAAAATGTAATGATGGGTTATGATGGATTGCTGATCTTCCTTTGTAATTCTTTGCTAATGATGATGTGCTTTGCTGAGTTTATCCTTTTGTAATTCTTGGCAGGTGTGCATGATATAAATGACACAATTCCTTAAGTTGGTGTCTGTGTCTTTGGTAGTGACCCTGCCCACTGGTGAAACAGGGCCTCCTCTTGCCTAAGTGTTCCCTGGGAAGGCAAAAGCCCTCACTCCAAAATTCCCCCCTTCCTCCCTGTTCCCCCCCTTCACACCCTGAGCATGATGTGCTCTGGTCTGGGCTATGCCCAGGGTCAGTTGGGGTCCCCTGTCCTGGCTGTGTCCCCTGCCCAGCTCCCCCACAGCCCCAGCCCCTCCCCAGCGTGGCTGATGAGGGGCAGGACAGGCCTTGGCTGTGCTGCAGCTCAGCAAGAACAAAACCATCTCTGCGTGCTCAGCCCTGTGCTCAGCACCCGGCCCAGCAGTGTCTCAGTACCAGGGGCTGTGCCCTCAGTCCCTGCCAGGGGTTTCCATGGCAACTGCCAGGCCAGGTGAGCCAGGTGTCCCCCCCAGTGCCGGTTGCCATGGAAACAGTGCCCAGCTCTGCCCCTTTCTGTCTGGCTGACCTGGCCTTTGGCCCTGGCAGTGCCGGTGGCTGCTGGTTCCTGGTGCCTGAGCGGCCAGCGTGGCACAGGGCAGGTGGCCATGGCACAGCCCCCAGCAAGGGATCCCCTCTGGCTCTGGGCACTGACACTAGCCCTGAGCAAGGGGCCAGGGCAGCTTTCCATGGCCACAAACTACCACAAGGGCTTGGGGCATTGGTTGCCATGGCACTAAACCAAGGACCGGGTCCCTGTGGCCATTGCCATGGCACCTGGTGGCACCAACCAGTGTCACTGCAATTGTACCTGGAACAGCCCAGGCACCACTTTGTCCTGAGGGTTGCCATGGCAGCTGAGGACACCAGCAGCCGGTGCTCTGCAAGGGCCATGGGGGAGACGGGAAGGAACAGCAGAGCAGGGGCTGATCCATCCCCAGTGCGCTGCACAGCCCAGGGCAGCGTCCCTGAGTGTCCTCATTGAGCTGCCAACAACATCCCCCCTCTGCAGCCCTGGCCTTTCCCCCACCTCACACAGGTGCCCCATCCTTGCAGGCACAGACACGGCAGCACTGGCTCAGCAGCCCCTGTTTGCATTGCACAGAGCAGGGGGAGCACCCCCATGCTGTTACTGTGAGGACATGAACCAGAGGGAGCACAAATGCCATCAGCCCCTGGGGCCAGCAAGGGCTGGGGGACACCAGGGAAACCACTCAGCTTTGTCGTGGCCTCTGCAGTCAGCCAGAAAGTTTGTTCCCATCATCTGAAAGTTTCCTGTCCCACTGCAGACGCTGGTTGCTCACAGCCAGGGCAGCCACCCCCAAACTGCCCTGCGCATTTCCTTGGCTTCACCTTTGCTTTCTTTACTCTTTCTGCTATAAATTTCTTCCTCTTTCCCAGCCCTGTTTCCTCCCCTGCAAACAGCCCATCCCTGTTTGCCCTTTCCTCTCTGGCCCCACTCCCCATTGCAGATCCTGACTTGGCCCCATGGGAACGTCCCTTGGGCAGCAGGATCATCATAAAAGTGCTGCAGGAATTGTCTGCAGGCTCCTGCAGTGCCTTGTGCTGCTCTGTGTCTGGCTCTGGGGCTCCCTGTTCTGGGCAGTGAGGAGGAGCTGCAGAGGCTCTGCAGGACTGACAGGATGGGCTTTGGGGCTGGCAGGAGAAGCTGAGGGACCTGGGCTGCTGGAGCTGCTGAAGAGGAGGCCCAGGGCTCATCCTGCAACTGCTCCAAGGGTGGTTCCAGAGAATCCCAGAATCAGCAAGCATGGAACAGGCCAGGGTGATCATCAAGTCCAAACTGTGCCCTGAGAGCACCTTGTCTCCCTTGAGCCTCCTCTTCTCCAGGATAAACAACCCCAGCTCCCTCAGCCACTCCTCAAAGCTCTTGTGCTCCAGATCCCTCCCCAGCCTTGTTGCCCATCTCTGGACACACTCCAGCCCCTCCATGTTCTTCCTAAATTGGGGAATCCAGAACTAGACACAGCCCTCGAGGTGCTGCCCAAGCAGTGCTGAGCACAGGGGAAGAATCCCTGCCCTGCTCCTGCTGGCAACACCATTCCTGATCCATAGGAGTGGCAGGGGTTGCATGAGGGAAATGGTGGGGAGGGGTGGGAAAAAAGTGTTACTGATTGCCAGCCATGAAGGATTTTGATTTTCCTATTTATTCAGGCTGCATTACAACGTGCAGGGGATCAATATCAATTGGACGTTGCTGATACCAATCTATAAACCAGAAAAGAAAACAGGACAAAACTATTTTCTCTGCATTGATTTCAATACAGTATATTCACTTTGAATACACTTCTGAAATCTATCTAATTAACCACAGAAGTATTTAAAACTTCTATTATTATCAGGGGCTGGTTTTTTTCGGGTGTTTTTGCACTATTGTTTATGAGCCTTTTTCATTGAATTCCTGAACTGAAGAGCTCAAGAAAGAACAGATCTCTGGAGTAATAAAATTCATCAGCAACGTCCAAGTAGCTGAGGATCCATCCCCATGGGAGCAGCAATTAACAGAAACGGGCACAGCTTTGTGGCTGCCCCAGCTTTGGCATGGGCCCTGGGCGTGGAGCAGGAGCAGCTCTTGAGGGCCCCAAGGCTGGGGCTCTTGTGCTGCCCTGGGCAGATGGGATGGCAGCAGGGGCTGCAGAGCTCTCAGCACCTCAGCCCGATGTAGAGCAGGGCAGCCAGGGAGCCTCCTTTGGCCTTGGCCAAGCACCTTCCCCCATGGCTGGGGCTGAGTCCTGTGCAGCTGTGGCAGCTGCTGTGCCCTTGCCAGGGGCTGAGGCCGTGGGAGAGTGCCCAGAGCAGCCTGGCCTGAGCAGAGCTGTGGGGCCAGAGCCAGCTGGGCTGGGCTGGAGAGAGGCCCTTGGTGCTGCCCAGAGCTCAGGGCAGCTGGCAGAGCTTGCAGGGAGCCGGGCTGGGCTCAGAGAGCCTGGCCCAGAAACCATCAGTGTCCATCTCAGCCTGGCTGAGCGTGCAGGGGCAGGACTCAGGCCAGGCCTTGTGGGGCAGGGCCAGAGCCTGTGCAAGGCATTGCAAACAGGCAAGTGGCCCAGAGAGGAGGCTGCTCTGTGCCCTTGGTGGCATGAACAGAGCAGGGAGGGGGCCCGGAACATTTGTCAGCACCAGCCTCTGTGCCCAGCTCTAGGCAGCCCTGGCTGCTGAGGCCATCTTTGGCCTGGGCTGAGTTTGGCTGTGGCCCAGCTCCATCCTCCTGCGGGGCTCAGGGCCTGTTCCCAGCCATGGCCAGCCCTGGCTGCCTCTCTGCTGGCCCAGAGGCCGGCAGAGCCCGGGGCAGGGCTGTCTGTGCAGCCCCACAGGTGCCACGGGCTCTGCAGGAGCTGGCAGAGGCTGCCCAGCAGGGAGGCCATGGGGCACAGAGCCCCAAGGCTGCTGTGGGCACCACGGCACAGGGGCCGTTCCCAGCCGCAATGCTCCTGGCCTGGGCTGGGCCTGCACAGGGGCTGGGCCTGCACAGGGGCTGGGCCAGCCGAGGGTCACAAAGGGGCCACGCAGCCACTGCTGGGGCTGACAGCAAGGCCAGGCACACACAAGCAATTGCTGAGCATGGCCTGCGCTGGCCAGCTGGGGGCTGCAGCAACACTCCAGAGCCCAAAGAGCCTCCATGGCTGTGCTGGAGACCAAGGCTGCAGGAGGGAAATGCAGGGCTGCTGCAGAATGGGGAGGGCATTGAATTCCAGCACACACCTCAGCTCTCTGATGATCCCAGCGCCATGCTGGGCCCTGTTTCAGACTGGAGCAGAGCAGATGTTGATGGGACAGGAGTCCTGCGGGGCTGTCAGGGACCTGCAGCTTGCAAGGTGCTCTGCTGTCCCTCAGGTGCTCTTGGAAAGATCCAATCCCTGCTGGGCACCTAAGGGCACAAGTGGCACTGCCTGTTAAAGGGCACACAACTGATATATGCCTGGATAGGGGCACAGGTTTTAATACCTCTTAGTTTCATAATATACAAGCGAATCTTTATTGTCTGGGTCATTTGAAAACTTTTGAGAAATGGCAATGTTTTCCCACGAGTAACAGGAATTTCCTGGATCTACTGGATTCTTCTTCTGATGGCAAGAGAAGAAATACTCGCCACCAGCATTCAGTCTAATATTTAATGACCCTCTCCCTTCAGGTGTTTCCAGCTCTCCTGTTGAAATGGCCCTGTCTAAGAACATCTGTTCATTTAGAGCAGCTGCATCTATGTCCTTTCCATTGCTCCCAGATTTTCTCATCCAGATGCTCTCTGGTCATTCAAGTGCCTCTCAACTGACTGATTTCATGCTTTGAACATCAGGGAGTTGTCAAATCTTTCTGAAGTTCAAATAAATATCACATTAGACAGCATCCTAATGGTGTTTATATCTATCACAGAATTACCATTTCTTATATCTTTGTCCAAAACTCTTGCTGTACGACAATCCCTGGGGAATGGTGGACATGTCAGATGCAGCTGGGACATCCCAGAGAGCCGTGGAAAGAGCTGTGATAGTTATTAAACTGTTCAAATGTTCAACTTGTGGTTGTTGGCAAGAAACCTTTCTGTGCCACTGAGTGTCACCAGGCCCTGAGCCCAAAGGACACAAACCTGTTGAGTTGTGGTTAACACTTCAGGAGCTGCACTTGGACCTTGGCTCTGCACAGGAGAGCTCTTCATCCCCTTTCTCTCTTTTCCTCCCTCTGGCCATGGAGGGAGCTCCTGACTTCAGTGTGTGACTCGTGTGTGCAAAGAGCAAATCTGGGCAGAATCAGGGCAGGGAGGGTTTGGGGGGACCTTGGGATCTGTGCTGGGCACAGAAGGTGTTTCCCATTGCTCTGAGACTGTCTGCTGTGGAAAGCAGATTTAATATCCAGCAGAGGAATGACTTTTGCATTTCATGGAGCCGTGCCTTCCCCTGGCTTTGATGGCTGGCAATAAATGAACATCACTTTGTGTCTCAGGCGGCTCCTTCTCCAAGGAAAGCAGGTGGGAGTTGGAGCCAAGGAGCTGAAAGCTGCAGGTGCAGCCTGGGCTGGAGGGAGCTCAGATTTGCACAAGGCTGCTCTGAGTGCCAGGGCTTGGATGGGGGAAATGGTGGGGTGGGGGTAGGGACAGAGTCAGATTGATTGTCAGCCATGAAGGGTCTTGATTTTCATATCTACTCAAACTGCATGAGGAGGTACTTGGATTCAGTGACAATTGGAGATTTCACATATCAATGTATTAACAGGGAAAAAAACCTAAACAGGACGTAAAAATTTTATTCTCACTGTCTTTTTAAATATATTGCATACACTTTTTATATACTACTGAGATCTGTTGAATTAACCACAAAAGATTTGAACATTAAAATAAAATTGTTCCCAGAGGCTTGGCTTGTTCAGGTGTTCTGAATGGTAATGAGCCCTGGGACACTGAATTCCTGCACTGAAGAGCTGAAGGCTGAACAAGCCTCTGGAGCAGGAAAATTCAGCAGCAGCCTCCAAGTTGCTGAGGATGTCAGCAGCCCCCACTGAGGCCATCCCTGCCCAGAGACCGTGGGGTAATGGGCAGACAAGGAGAGTGTCCCTGGGGCTGGGGCAGCACAACTCAGAGGCAGCAGAGGCTCCAGCTGGGAAATGGAGTGTGGAATGTGGCTGGGAAAGCCCTGCCTGGGCTGGGCCAAGCAGGACACACAAGCCTGACCCCCATTCCACAAACAAATCTCTCAATGAGATATTTAAAAAGAATTACAGATGTTTGTGTTCTCTGAATTGGACACACTGGAGAAATACCAAGAAGAGAATCTCAGGAGCTCAAAACAAAAAACAGACTTTACTGGCAACTTTAGAAAATTAGAGAAACTTGACAAATAGTTTAATATAGCATTCAATCAATCAAGAAAACATTTTGCATTAACTTGGCCCATTCAACTTGACAAAGTCTAAGCCTGTTTAATGGAATGTTAATCAAAATTTGCAAGAGTAGGGAA
The DNA here is from genome assembly GCF_047830755.1 of Zonotrichia albicollis. Taxonomy (NCBI): domain Eukaryota; kingdom Metazoa; phylum Chordata; class Aves; order Passeriformes; family Passerellidae; genus Zonotrichia; species Zonotrichia albicollis. Next base: position 2,738,353 of record NC_133859.1, read on the forward strand.
TTAGAAGAAAACACACAAAGAGAGAAAGAAACAAAAAAATTAGAGAAGCACACACATAGCTACTAAACCCTGGAGTTCAGCTGTGTTTAGATGGAAATTCCAAGAGGAGGTAGGGCCAAAAAGTGTGCTTGCCTTGTGGTCAGCCTTCAATACCCCTTCGTCTTCCTGGGCCCTTCCCCCAGGTGGGCCTTGGGCTCATTTGGTCCCTCAGGAGCTGGGCTGGGGGCTGCAGAGGTGGCTGTGGAGCATTGCCTGTGCTGTGCCAGGGACTGGCAGCCACTGCTGGGCTGGGAGAGAGGCTCTGGGGGGATTGGGGTTCCAGGGCAGGGCAAGGCTGGACCTGCCCCTTCCTTCCCCACACATGAAATGTTTTGATCCAACAATCTCTTCCAGTCTGTCACAATAGACAATCTTGGAGATGGAATCACAAATTTGACCATGGGTACCTGTCCGAGAAGGAGAGTTCTTGTCCAGAGGAAGGAAAGCCGCAGTTCTGGGTTAATTTCTGTTTTCATTTTCTGGATTTTGTTTGGTTTTGTTGCTTTATTTTCCTTGGTGTGCCTGAAGTCCACTCAGGAGCAGAGTGACTCTTGCCAAGGAACTTTGTGCTGCTGTCCCTTAATATTTAATATGGATTTTTCTGATCCCTTGCTGGGGATTTTTTCAGCGCTCTCAAGCCCTCGTTCGGAACAGAGTGAAGGAGCCCTGTCCCAGGCTCTGGTCCTGGGGGACACAGGGACGCTGCCGGGGGGTCCCTGTCCCTTGTGCCACCCCCAGGGCCCCAGCCCCCGTCCCCGTGTCAGGCTCTGGGGTCGATCTCGTGGAACATCCTCTGGGGGAGGCTGTGGGGCCGGGGGCAGGGGGACCCGAGGGGACAGGAGGGGACCTGGCTGTGCACGAGCAGGGTTGGACTGCTCTGGGGGGAGCTGTGAGGGGGACCGGGGCAGAGTGACCTCCCCAGGGACCTCACACAGCCCCTGTGATGTCACACAGTCCCCTGTGATGTCACACTGCCAGCTGTGATGTCAGAGAGCCAACTCTGGGAGGCCACCCTATGATGTGATAGAGCTGCTCTTTGATATCACAGAAGTCTCCATGAGGTCAGAAAATCACTCTGTGATTTCGCAATTTCTACTGTGAGTTCACAGCCTGCTCTATGGTGTTACACAGCCACCCAATGATATCACAACCCACTCCCTGATTCCCCAGATCCACACTCTATGAAAGCAGGATCTGCTCTGTGGCCTCATATTATGATGTCACAGACTGCTGTGTGATGTCACAACCCCCTCAGTGATGCCACAAAACCCTCCCTGTGATGTCATACTGCCACTCTGTAATGTCACAGCACACACTCTGACCTCACAGCCTGCTCTATGATGCCATACAGCCATGTCATGATATCACAGCCTGCTCTGTGATGTCACAGAATCCCCTCTATGATGCTGTAGCTTCTCAGTGACCTCACACAACAAACTCTGGGATGTCATAGCCCAATCTGTGACCTCACACAACCGACCCTGGGCTGTCACACAGCCCTCTGCTGACATCACAGCTGCTCTGTGCCTCCATGACACAGCCACAGAGGTGCTGCTGTGACACAGCCCCCTCTGGCACATGCCACAGCCCCTGCCAGTGCTGAGCCCCTGTGAGCTCTGTCTGTGCCCTGCTGGTGTCCCTGAGGGGCCCTGGCAGTGCCCCAGCCCTGCTGGGCTGTGCACAGGAGCTGCTCCTGGCCAGAGCTGTCTCTCTGCAGCGCTGCCCTTGCCAGGAGCTGCCTCTGGGCCAGGAGCCCGGCCCAGCTCAGCAGCACAGACACAGCACAGGGACTTCAATGACCCTCTGGGGCTTTGGTGCTGTTTGCATCAGACTCAGTACCTCCGAGTGTGCTCAAAAATTTCTGAAGAATTCCAAAAGTAATTGAAACACTGAAATTTCTCATAACATAAACAGATTCATCTGAGGGAGAGGACTGAGAAAGTCTCCCCAGGTTCCAGGTAGAGGAGAGCACTGGTGGCAGTGATGGCAGCAGGGGACAAGCAAGGGAAAGGTGACTCTGATCCTGAGCAAAACTGTGTCTCTGTCTCTGCAGGCTGTCGGCATCCCCTGGCTGCCCCACCTGGCTGGGCCCTTCCTTTGCTGACAGCTCTGCCTCCTGCCTGCCCCTCCCTGCCCACACAGAGCCTTGGGCTGGTCCAGGCTCCTTCTAGGGGATGTGCTGCACCACAGCCCTGCCCTGGTAGGGAAATTTCCTTTCTGCTGCTGCCCAGGCTGGGCCTCCCCAGCTGCCCTTGGTGCTATTATGTCTTCTTCAGGCTCATTCCTACTATGAAAAAAAAGCTCCAGCCTCTCTGAAACCACCCTTCCATCCCTCCCAGGCTGCTCCTATTCTACCCTCAGTCTCCACACCCCTGAGCCCAGAGCCATCACCTTCTACCAGCTGGTTTTTTGATGAGGCCTCCAAAGCCCATCCTGGGAGATTTTTGTGTCTTCTCCAAGGTCTGAGAAAATGGAAAAATATTGATCAAAGTTATTTTCTCTACAATCCTGCAATGACAGAACAGGGGCCAATATCTCTAAACTGAATGAGGGTGGATTTATATATCTTAGAAGGAGGAAATAATTTACAAGTATGAGGGTGGCTCGACACTGCAGCTGATTTTCCAGAGAAGTGGATTTCCCATCCCAGGAATTGTCCAAGAGCGGGAACTTTGTGCAACCTGACCCAGTGAAACCCTCTCATCCCCAGGGACAGAATTCCTGTAGTGTGGGTTCTCTGATGTGCTGAGTGCCCTCACAAGGCTTCTGGCCAGAATGTCTGCTGAGGGCAGCCAGGCTGCTGCAGGGGCAGTGACCTCACAGCCATCACCATGGCAGCCCTGTCCCCTGGGCCTGGCTCTCTCCTTTTCTCTGCCCCTGCCTTGGCTCTGCTGGCATGAAGAGTTTTGTCATTAATATCTTGTCCCCAAGGTGCTGGGGCCAATGGCTTCCCAGTCAGGCTCCTGGAGCAGAAGTGGCTTTTCAGAGCCCAGCCAGGAATGAGCCCTGAGGCAGCAGCTCTGCAGTGGTGGCCACCAGGCCGGGCTGCCAAGGGAGGCTTCTGGCCATGGCCTGCAAGCAGCTGCTTCTGCCAAGGTGCCTTTGATGCCTCAGGCTCTCCCTGGCACAGCTCCCAGCACGGCACTCTGCCCTTGTGCCCGAGGCCTTCCCTGTGCTGGGGCTGGCCTGGGGCTTTTCCTGCAGCGGGACCTGCCTTGCTCATGACACAGGAAAGGCAGTTCCTGCTGGAGCAGGAGGCTCTGCCTGCAATGGACTCCAACAACTCCAGCAAGGCCCTGTTGAACTCAAAACTGCTTCCTAGAGCACTATATTCTAATAATTGTTATAGCTCCTGAACTGTGGAGTAAATGAATGTAGTTAAGGTCTTTCTTCTAATCATGAGTAGAATCAATTAGAGGAATATTTATATAAATCTATTGGGTATCCCATCATTAATTCTGAGGGACAAATTGGGTTAAAGTTTCAATTCCACCTCTCCAATCCTTTACACCTTTGAAAAATTCTGGGACTAGATCCAGCTACTCCCAGTCTCCTCTCTTTGAAGGAATTTTAGAAGTCTAGGGGCCCTGCAGGGGTTTGAGGAACCATGGTGGCTGTTGGGTGTCATTTCTCCACTTCATGATTTAGCAGGAGTTTTTCCAATAAAGAAATGAAGCTTTTGCCTGAAGCTCCCTCTGTGCCCATGACAGGAACCCCTGTGAGTGTCTGGGCCATGCTGGGTCTTTGGCAGCCTGGGGACTCCTGGGGTGTCACCATGGAGCCTCCGTGAGTGCCTGTAACAGATCGGTGCCTTTGCAGCCCAAGGTGCCCTGGGATGTCACCATGGAATGGTTGCGACTGCCTCTGACCACAGGGCTCTTTAGCATCCCAGAAACCCCTGGGAGGTGTCCATGGAGCCCCTGTCTGTGCCTGTGACATTCCAGCTCTGGAACAGCCTGGAGACTCTTGGAAAGTCCCCATGGAACCAGTCTGAGGGCCTGTGACAAATCTGATCCTTAGCAGGCAGCCATCACCAGGACCCTGTTGCTATGGTCAGTTTCCATGGCAACCATCCCCAGCCCCCTGTTGCTATGGTCATTTTCCATGGCAACCATCAACAGTCCACTGTTGCTACGGTCAGTCCCTTGGCAGCTCCATGGAGATTCCATGACGGGGTGGTTGCCATGGACACCAGCTCAGGCCTGCAGCCAGAGCCCATTGCCATGGCAACCATTGGCAGCACCATCCCCAGCCTCATGGGATCCCAGAACCACAGAATTGGCTGAGCTGGGAGAGACCCATCAGGATCCTCCAGTCCAGCTGCTGGCCCTGCACAGGACACCCCAACAATGCCAGCCTGGGCCTGGCAGCACTGTCTAAATGCTGCTGCAGCTCAGAGAGCCGTGGAGCTGGGACCCTTCCCTGGGGAGCCTGGGCAGGGCCCCAGCAGCCTCTGAGCAAAAACCTTTTCCTGACATCCAACCTGAGCCTGCCCCAACTCAGCTGCTGCTCCTGGCCGGGAGCCCCGGCTGGGCCGGGCCGGCGCCCCCTGCGCTGCGGCTGCTGTTGCTGCCAGAGCCGGGCGGGACTCGGAGACAGGGAACGGACACGGGGGACAGCAAAGGCCTGGCGGCTGTAGGGATGGTGGCGCTGGGGCCAGGGCCAGCACAGAGCTTCAGCCCGCAGTTAACCCCGAGGGAAACGCTGGGGAAAGGCTCCATTTCAGCCTTTCTTTACATGTCGCTGTGAAGGGACTGAAATGAAAGGAGAACAAGCAGGGCCTGACTCTTTCTCCTTTGGAAAGAGCCCCAGGCCTGGGGCTGTGAGGGGCCATGAGGGGCCCTGAGGGGCCGTGAGGGGCCATGAGGGGCTGTGAGGGGCCATGAGCGAGGTGTGAGGGGCTGTGAGGGACCATGAGGGGCTGTGAGGGACCACGAGGGGCTTTGAGGGGCCATCAGTCATGAGGGGCCATGAAAGGCTTTGAGGGGCCATGAAGGGCCATGAGGAACTCAGAGAGGCCATAGGGGTCTGTGAGGGGCTGTGGGAGCCCTACCCCCTCATGGAAACAAGGGTCCATTGTGACACTGCAGAACCAAGGAGATCATTGTTGACAGTACAGAACCTCATGGAACCAAGGGTCCATTGTGACATTGTGGAACCAAGGAGACTGTTGTTGGCGGTACAAAAGCTCATGGAAGCAAAAGTCCATTGTGACATTGTGGGGCCTCATGGAACCATGGAGACCATTATGACACTTCAGGACCTACTGCCCCTTCAGGACCTACTGAAGGGGCCACTGTGACACTGCAGGGCCTTGTATAACCAAGGGGCCATTGTAGCATGGCAGGGCTTCATGGAATCAAGGGGATCACAGTGACACCCTGGGACTCCATAAGGGGCTGTGGGGCTCCATGAGACTTAAGGGCCATCCTGACTGTGGAATTAAGGACACCATTGTTACACTACAGGGCATCATGGAACAAAGGAGGCCATTGTGAACCAGTGGGGGAACCCGCTGAGACCATTGTGACACTTCAAGGGCCGTTGTGGAACTGCAGGGCATCGAGGAACCAATGCGACCATTGTGACATGGCACAGCCTCATGGGAGCAAGGGGCTGTTGTGACACTATGGGGACTTGTAGAGCTGAGGGGCCCTAGTGACCCTGTGTGGCACCATGGAACCAAGGAGAGCACTGTGACACTTCAGGGCTCTGTGGAACTGAGAACTCGTGTGACAGTGAGGAGCCCAATGGAACCAAGGGCCCATTCTGTACTTCAGGGGTTCACAGAACCAAGGTGCCGTTGTGATACTGCAGAACCAAAAGAGACCATTGTTACACTGAGGGGCTTCATGGAACCAAAGAGACCATTCTGACACTCCGAGTCCCCATGGAACCAAGGGGCCATTGTGACATTGCGGGTCCCCATAAAAGCAAGAAGCCAGTGTGACACATCCAGGCCTGGTGGAACCAAGGGGTCATTATGACCCTGGGGAACCCAATAGAACCAAGGGGCCATTTTGAGACTGTGACCTCATGGAACCAACAGGCCATTGTGGCATTGCGTAGTCCCATGGAAACAAGGAAACCATTTGGAGACTGCAAGGTCTCATGGAAGCAAGGGGCCACTCTGCCACTGTGAAGCCAAGGAGACCATTGTTATATCACTGGGCCTCATGGAAACAAAGATCTGTTCTGGTCCTACAGGGCCTCATGGAACCAAGGGGCTGTTGTGATGCTGCAGGGCCCCAAGGATCCAAGAACATGGAACAGGTCTGGGTGGCTGGGCCTTCTGGGGGCTGCCTGACTGGCCCAGCTGGCCTTGGCATGTTGAGGGTTGCTTCTCATCAGCCCGTGAAACCCTGGAGTTCTGTGCTCTCCTTCCTGCGGGAAAGAACTGTCCTTCTCCTCCACGGGTTCATGGCCGAAATTGGGATTCCTCCTCCAGATTTGATTATATCCAAGGATTGTTCCCATATGAAACTTGCCAGGACAGACAGCTCTGGCTGGCCTTGTGTTCTTGGGGGCCACCTTTCATCTGCCTTCAAAACACTGGGGGCCTGTGCTTTTCTTCCCATGGAAAAAGACGTCTGTCAAGTCCAGGCATACATGGCCAAAATTGAGAATCCACCTTCAAAATTCCTTATATCTAAGGATAGCTCCCAGACAAAAGCTGCCTGGACTGTCCAGGTTCCCTTGGCTTCCTGAGGACCAGCTCTTATCTGCCTTTGAAACAGTGGGGCTCTGTACTTTCCTTCCCGTGGAAAAGAACCGTCCTTCTTGTCCTGATGCCCATAGACAAAAGTAGGGTTTGGCCTCCCAAATTCTGTCTGTCCAAGGATTCTTCCCTGACAACAGGTCTGGCTGGCCTTGGCCTGCTTGGGGCTGTGTCTAAACAGCCTTTGAAACACTGGGACTCCACCCTTTCCTTCCTATGGAGAACTGTCATTCCAGTCCAGGAACCCATGGCTGAAATGCAATTCCACCCTCAAAACTCCCCATATATCCAAAGACTGCTTTCAGACAACAGCTGCAAGGGCTACAGGCCTGTCTTGCCTTGGCCTCTGGTGGCTGCTTCTCATCTTCCTTCAAACCCTGGGGTTCTGTGGTTTCTTTCCTATAGAAAAGAACTGTCCCTCCTGTCCAGGCGCTCTTGGCCTCAGGCACTTGACCACTCCATAGGGAAAGAGGAGCTCTGTGCTCAGTGGGATGGAGACTGAGGACAGCAGAGGAGAGCCCTGGGAGGGACTGAAGGGTGGTTTCAGAGATGTTGGATCCTTTTGACATAGTAGAGAACAGGCATAGAAAGGAATAATTAATGCCAAGGGAACCTGGGGAGGCCCAGACTGGACACCAGGAGAAAGGAATTTCCCTGCCAGGGCAGGGCTGTGGTGCAGCACGTCCCCCACAGGGAGCCTGGAGCAGCCCAAGGCTTTATGTGGGCAGGCAGAGGCAGGCAGGAGGCAGAGCTGTCAGCAAAGGAAGGGCCCAGCCAGGTGGGGCAGCCAGGGGATGCCGACAGCCTGCAGAGACAGAGACACAGTTTTGCTCAGCATCAGAAACACCTTTTCTGTTCTTGTCCCAAACTGTCATCACTGTAACCAGTTCTCTCCTCTACCTTGAACATTTTGTCAGTCTTGTGCCGCGCAGGGATCTATTTAAAGTACAAGAAACTTCAGTATTTCAATCTCACTTCGAGTTCACGAGAAATTTTTTGAGCCCACCCTGATGGACAGAATCTGATGCAAAGAGCACCAAAGCCCCAGAGGGTCATTAAAGTCCCTGTGCTGTGTCTGTGCTGCTGAGCTGGGCTGGGCTCCTGGCCCAGAGGCAGCTCCTGGCAAGGGCAGCGCTGCAGAGAGACAGCTCTGGCCAGGAGCAGCTCCTGTGCACAGCCCAGCAGGGCTGGGGCACTGCCAGGGCCCCTCAGGGACACCAGCAGGGCACAGACAGAGCTCACAGGGGCTCAGCACTGGCAGGGGCTGTGGCATGTGCCAGAGGGGGCTGTGTCACAGCAGCACCTCTGTGGCTGTGTCATGGAGGCACAGAGCAGCTGTGATGTCAGCAGAGGGCTGTGTGACAGCCCAGGGTCGGTTGTGTGAGGTCACAGATTGGGCTATGACATCCCAGAGTTTGTTGTGTGAGGTCACTGAGAAGCTACAGCATCATAGAGGGGATTCTGTGACATCACAGAGCAGGCTGTGATATCATGACATGGCTGTATGGCATCATAGAGCAGGCTGTGAGGTCAGAGTGTGTGCTGTGACATTACAGAGTGGCAGTATGACATCACAGGGAGGGTTTTGTGGCATCACTGAGGGGGTTGTGACATCACACAGCAGTCTGTGACATCATAATATGAGGCCACAGAGCAGATCCTGCTTTCATAGAGTGTGGATCTGGGGAATCAGGGAGTGGGTTGTGATATCATTGGGTGGCTGTGTAACACCATAGAGCAGGCTGTGAACTCACAGTAGAAATTGCGAAATCACAGAGTGATTTTCTGACCTCATGGAGACTTCTGTGATATCAAAGAGCAGCTCTATCACATCATAGGGTGGCCTCCCAGAGTTGGCTCTCTGACATCACAGCTGGCAGTGTGACATCACAGGGGACTGTGTGACATCACAGGGGCTGTGTGAGGTCCCTGGGGAGGTCACTCTGCCCCGGTCCCCCTCACAGCTCCCCCCAGAGCAGTCCAACCCTGCTCGTGCACAGCCAGGTCCCCTCCTGTCCCCTCGGGTCCCCCTGCCCCCGGCCCCACAGCCTCCCCCAGAGGATGTTCCACGAGATCGACCCCAGAGCCTGACACGGGGACGGGGGCTGGGGCCCTGGGGGTGGCACAAGGGACAGGGACCCCCCGGCAGCGTCCCTGTGTCCCCCAGGACCAGAGCCTGGGACAGGGCTCCTTCACTCTGTTCCGAACGAGGGCTTGAGAGCGCTGAAAAAATCCCCAGCAAGGGATCAGAAAAATCCATATTAAATATTAAGGGACAGCAGCACAAAGTTCCTTGGCAAGAGTCACTCTGCTCCTGAGTGGACTTCAGGCACACCAAGGAAAATAAAGCAACAAAACCAAACAAAATCCAGAAAATGAAAACAGAAATTAACCCAGAACTGCGGCTTTCCTTCCTCTGGACAAGAACTCTCCTTCTCGGACAGGTACCCATGGTCAAATTTGTGATTCCATCTCCAAGATTGTCTATTGTGACAGACTGGAAGAGATTGTTGGATCAAAACATTTCATGTGTGGGGAAGGAAGGGGCAGGTCCAGCCTTGCCCTGCCCTGGAACCCCAATCCCCCCAGAGCCTCTCTCCCAGCCCAGCAGTGGCTGCCAGTCCCTGGCACAGCACAGGCAATGCTCCACAGCCACCTCTGCAGCCCCCAGCCCAGCTCCTGAGGGACCAAATGAGCCCAAGGCCCACCTGGGGGAAGGGCCCAGGAAGACGAAGGGGTATTGAAGGCTGACCACAAGGCAAGCACACATCTTGACCCTACCTCTTCTTGGAATTTCCATCTGAATACTGCTGGAATCCAGGATTTAGTATCTGTGTGTGTGCTTCTCTCTATCTTTTGTTTCTTTTGCTCTTTGTGTGTCTTCTTCTCCTTCATCTAATTCCCTCTTCTTGCAAATTTCGAGTAACTTAAAATTGAACAAGCTACAAGTTGGTGAAGTTGAATGGGTCAAGTTCATGCTTTGAGAAATATTTTTTGTTGATTGAATGTCATATTAAACCTTTTGCCAAAGTTTCCCTGATTTTCTAAAAGTGCCACTAAAGGTGGTTTAGTTGTTTTGACTTCTTGATGATCTCGTCAGTATTTCTCCAGTGTGTCCAACTCAGAAGACACAAACAATTGTAATTCCTTTTAAATGTCTCCCGGACTGAGTTCTCTGGGGGATGGGGGTCAGGGCTTGTGTGTCCTGCTTGGCAGAGCCAAGGTAGGGCTTTCCCAGCCGCATTCCACACTCCATTTCCCAGCTGGAGCCCCTGGTGCCTCTGAGTTGTGCTGCCCCAGCCCCAGGGACGCTCTCCTTGTCTGCCCATTCCCCCACGGTCTCTGGGCAGGGATGGCCTCAGTGGGGGCTGCTGATATCCTCAGCACCTTGGAGGCTGCTGCTGAATTTTCCTGCTCCAGAGGCTTGTTCAGCCTTCAGCTCTTCAGTGCAGGAATTCAGTGTCCCAGGGCTCATTCACATTGAGAACACCTTAAAAAGCCAAGCCTCTGGGAATAATTTGATTAAAGTGTTCAAATCATTTGTGGTTGATTAGTCAGATTTCAGAAGCCAATTCAATGTCAATACCCTGAATTTAAAAAAACAGCAAGAAAATATTTTTTTAGGTCCTATAATTTTTTTTTTACTAGTAATTCATTGACATGTGCAATCTCCAATTGACATTGAATCCAGTACCTCCTCATGCAATTTGACTGGGTATGAAAATCAAGACCCTTCATGGCTGACAATCAATCCGACTCTGTCCCTGCCCCCACCCAACCATTTCCCCCATCCAAGCCCTGGCACTCAGAGCAGCCTTGTGCAAATCTGAGCTCCCTCCAGCCCACACTGGACCTAGCTAACAGACCGCAGCTGAACAGGATACTACTTAATAAAAATTACACAAGTAAAATAAGAATCACACAATTACAAACTCTTCCCTGAGCTATGTGCAATGTCCCAGTAGTGCCTGATGAGTCCACTATTCACAACTGATTTGCATAATAAAATTAATTTTTTACAAATGTGGTTCTGTGATAGATATAAACACAATTAAGTTATTGTATCAGGATTCTTGTCCTGGACTGACGACAGAACAGCTCAAACATTTCCTGATTTGCAAAGCTGTCAGTGGTGGATGGAGAAGGGAGGTCAGGCTGCTCTTGGTGTTGAGGAAATGGTGACTCATTTCATCTGACTCATTTCATCTCCTCATGCCCTGGCTGATGTCCCTTCTTTCCCCTTCCACCCATTGGCTTTTGTCTCCCACCATCCCCCTGTGAAGTGCCTGGCTCTGTGTTCTCCATCCCCTCCTTGCTGGCACTGCCAGGCTGGGATGAGGAGCCCCTCAGCCTTCCCTGTTCCAGGCTGACCAGCCCAGCTCCCTCAGCCTCTGCTCACAGCCCAAGGGCTCCAGCCCCACCTTGGAGGCCCTTCCCAGACCCTGCTCCAGCTGCCAGACATCTTTCCTGCCCTGGGGACTCCAAACCAGACCACAGTGACCTGGATTATCCCTGTCCTTGATGTCGTGGTCACACAGCCCTGGCCCCTTGTCCCCTGTCAGGCTCTGGGGTGGATCCTGTGGAACATCCTTTGGTGGAGGCTGTGGCTCCAGGTGGGCTGGGGGGATCCTGGGGGACAGGGACCCTGCTGGGCATGAACAGCATTGGACTTGTTGGGAGAAACTGTGAGGGGGAGCTGGGGCAGAGTGACCAAAGCAGTGACCTGACACAGCCCTGCTGGGATGTCACACAGCCCCTCTGTGATGTCACAGGCTGCACTGTGATGTCACAGCCCATTCTTTAATATCACAGAGCTGGACTCTGATGTCGCAACGAAATCTCTGATGTTATCATCTGCTCTGTGATGTCAGATCTCTGCCCTGTGATGTCATAGCTGGCTCTGTGATGTCATCACAGAGACGGTCTTTGATGTCATAGATGCTCAATAACCTCACATAACCCACTCTGTGACCTCAGGTTACCAGATGATAAATTGTCTCCACCAGATGAGCTGACACTTGGAGCTTGTTCTCCTCAGCCCCAAGCCTGTGGAACCCACAAAATGCCCATTGTGTGAGAAGGGGAACTGGAAGTTCAGCAGCCTCAGTGTCCTGCCAGCTCAGCCAGGCCCACGGGAACATTGGGATCCACGAACACCAGGGACCACCAGAGAGACCCCCAGGACAGAAGAACGCATGGGTATAGGGGAGGGGAAACATGTTAATGATTTTGGGGAAATGATTATCATATATATGTTAAGTCCAGGACAATCAATGTATGTATGTGCAAAATACAGAAAATAAACAGAAACTTTCCTGTACTCAGCATGCATGGCTTTGGGAGGACCTGTCCCCCGTGCATCCAGCTGAATAAAGAAAGCTGCTTCTTAATGCTACATTGGTGTTAAGGAGTTTTCTGTTTTACAGAATTTTTGGTAACACTCCCACTGCCAAGGAAAGCTCTGTCTGCTGCTGTTCACAAACAGAGAAGGGCTGGTGGCAGATGTGGGGCTCGGAGGTTGCCTGGGACACAGTGACCATGAATTAATCAAGTGTTCAATGTTCTGTGAGAAAAGGAGGGGCAGCAACAAAACTTCTACACTGGAATTAGGAAGGGCAGACTTTGGCCTGTTTAGCATGCTTATTTGGGGAGTACCAAATCAGGTACTGATTTTTAAGGGAAACATCCCTAAAAACAAAGGGATCCAGGAAGGATGGACACATTTCAAGAAAGTAATCTTAAGAGGGAAGGAGCAGCCTGTCCCAGTGTGGCAAAAGATGAGCAGGTGAGGAAAATTACTGGCCTGGCAGGGCATGGAGCCTTTGTGGGAACTCAGGGAGAAAAAGGAGCAGCAGCTCAGGAAGTGTTTAAGGATGTCGTTAGGTTATACAGAAAGAAGATTAGAGAGGTGAAAGCTCCATTAGAATTTAATCTAGTGGCTTCTGTAAAGAAAAAAAAAAAAGAGTTTTTATTTAAAAAATTATAGCAAAAGAATGAAGAAGAAGAACCTTCACTCTTTATTGGATGCAGTGGAGAATAGAGTAACTAAAGATAAGGAAAAGGCTGAGCTACTTAACACATTGTTTGCCTCAATTTTCAATATTAGGACAGGTTTACCTCAAGACAAGTGTTCTCCTGAGCTGGTAGATGAACACAGGGAGCAGAACAGCCCCCTGGAATCCAGGAGGAAGCAGTTGGTGAACCGCTGAGCCACTCAGATGCTCACAGCTGTATGGGGTCAGATAGGATCCATCCTAGGGGGATGAACGAGCTGGATGAGCTCCCCAAGTGTTCTGTGGTTTTCTTTTACCATCAGTCCTGGCTCAGCAGGGAGGTCCCAGAGGACTGGAGGTGCCAGTGTGAGCCCATCCCCAAGAAGGGCTGGAAGGAGGATCAGGGGAACTGCAGGCCTGTCAGCCTGACCTGGGTGCCCGGCAAGGTTATGGAACAGATCACCCTGAGTGCCATCCCAGGGCACCCACAGGATGGCCGAGGGATCAGAGCCAGCCAGCGTGGATTTCAATATCTGCATTGATGGCCTGGATGAGGGGATTGAGCCCAATATCAACAAATTTGCAGCTGACACCAAGGTGTCTGGGAGTGCTGATCTGCTGGAGGGTAGGAGGGCTCTGCAGAGGGCCCTAGACTGGCTGGATCCAGGGCCCAAATCCAACAAGGTGAGGTTTAACAAGTCCAAATTTCGGGTCGTGCACTTTGGCCAAACAACCCCTGCAGTGCTACACGCTGGGGAGAGAGTGGCTGGAGAGCAGCCAGGCAGAAATGGACCTGCAGGGACTGATGGACAGCAGACTGGACATGAGCCAGCAGTGTGTCCAGGGGACCAAGCAGGCCAATGGCTCCTGGCCTGGATCAGGAATGGTGTGGCCAGCAGGAGCAGGGCAGGGATTCTTCCCCTGTGCTCAGCACTGCTTGGGCAGCACCTCGAGTGCTGTGTCCAGTTCTGGGCCCCTCAACTTAGGAAGGACATGGAGGGGCTGGAGCGTGCCCAGAGAAGGGCAACAAGGCTGGGGAGGGGTCTGGAACACAAGTCCTGTGAGGAGTGGCTGAGGGAGCTGGGGGTGTTTATCCTGAAGAGGAAGAGGCTCAGGGGAGACAAGGAAGTGTCAGGGCACAGGTTGGACTTGATGGTCTCCATGGCCTGTTCCACCCTTGCTGATTCTGGGATTCTCTGGAACCACCCTTGGAGCAGTTGCAGGATGAGCCCTGGGCCTCCTCTTCAGCAGCTCCAGCAGCCCAGGTCCCTCAGCTTCTCCTGCCAGCCCCAAAGCCCATCCTGTCAGTCCTGCAGAGCCTCTGCAGCTCCTCCTCACTGCCCAGAACAGGGAGCCCCAGAGGCAGACACAGCAGCCCAGATGTGCCCCCTGGCCTGGGATGCCTCTGGCAAGGGAGCAGCACCAGGCACTGCAGGAGACTGCAGACAATTCCTGCAGCACTTTTAGGATGATCCTGCTGCCCAAGGGACTTTCCCATGGGGCCAAGTCAGGAACTGCAATGTGGAGTGGGGCCAGAGAGGAAAGGGCAAACAGGGACGGGCTGTTTGCAGGGGAGGGAACAGGGGTGGGCAATAGGATGAGATTTGTATCGGCAGAAGTAAAGAAATGAAAGGTGAAGCAAAGGAAATTCTCAGGGCAGTTTGGGGTTGGCTGCCAGGCAGCCCTGGCTCTGAGCAACAGCATCTGCAGTGGGACTGGAAACTCCCAGATGAGATGATGGGAACAAACTTTCTGGCTGACTGCAGAGGCCAGGACAAAGCTGAGTGGTTTTCCTGGTGTCCCCCAGCCCTTGCTGGCCCCAGGGGCTGATGGCATTTGTACTCCCGCTGGTTCATGTCCCCACAGTAACAGCATGGGGGTGCTCCTGCCTGCTGTGTGCAATGCAAACAGGGGCTGCTGAGCCAGTGCTGCCATTGTGTCTGTGCCTGCAAGGATGGGGCACCTGTGTGAGCTGGGGGAGAGGCCAGGGCTGCAGAGGGGGGATGTTGTTGGCAGCTCCATCAGGACGCTCTGGGACGCTGCCCTGGGCTGTGCAGTGCACTGGGGATGGATCTGCCCCTGCTCTGCTGTTCCTTCCCGTCTGCCCCAGGGCCCTTGCAGAGCCCCAGCCATGCTGTTTGCCCCCAGCCTGCCCACGGCCAGCCTGGGGCTGCTCACGGGGCTTTTCTGTGCTGAGCATTGGCCTGGGTGTGTTCTTGAGAGAGCCTGGGCAAGGAGCCTGGAGCCCCCAGGCCCTGGGCTGAGGCGTCAGTGCTGCCCCAGCAGTGCCCATGGCCTGTCCCTGCTGCAGCCCCGGCACTGCCACCCCCAGGGCTGTGCCCGGCCCCGAGAGCACTCAGGCTCTGCAGCAACAAAAGGGCCACCAGGGCAGCGGGGCAGGGCCACGGCAGCAGCACTGGCAACACCAAGCCAGCACTGATCTGCCCCCAGCTCTGCACACAGACATTGCTGCTGCAGCTCCAGAGGAGGAAACAAAACGGCATCTCTGCAGAAAACTCTGCTGGGAGATCCTATACTTCCTTTACACCACCAAGAGTTCAGCTCCTCATTGACACAGTCTGTGGTCACAGGGAATGTGGAGAGAAACAAACTGAGAAATGGTACAAACAATGACATTTATTTGTGGATAATATAAAAAATTAAAACAAAGAAAAATAACCTCCAAAATGAAATCAACAAGGAATATCAAAGATGATTTTTATTACAAGTGTTTTGCAGAAGTTGGCCAGCAGTTTAATGTTTCTGAAACCGCCCAGTTATCAATGTCCACACTGCAGCCTTGAGCTCCTGGTTCCTCAGTCTGTAGATGAGGGGGTTCAGGGCTGGAGACACCACCGAGTACAGCACTGAGAGTACAAGGTTCAGGGAAGGAGAGGACATAGAGGGGGGCTTCAGATCAGAAAATATGCCAGTGCTAATGATCAGAGTGACCACAGCCAGGTAAGGGAGGCAGGTGGAAAAGGCTTTCTGTCGTCCCTGCTCAGAGGGGATCCTCAGCACAGCCCTGAAGATCTGCACATAGGAGAAAACCATGAACAAAAAACAACCAAAACCAAAACTCACACTAAGAGCAATGAGTCCCAGTTTCATGAGGTGACATTTTGAGCAGGAGAGTTTGAGCATCTCTGGGATTTCACAGAAGAACTGGCCCAGGGCATTGCCATGGCACAGGGGCAGGGAAAATGCATTGACTGTGTGCAGCAGAGCATGGAGAAAAGCACTGGCCCAGGCAGCTGCTGCCATGTGGGCACAAGCTCTGCTGCCCAGGAGGGTCCCGTAGTGCAGGGGTTTGCAGATGGACACGTAGCGGTCAGAGCACATGATGGTCAGGAGGGCAAGCTCTGCTGACATGAAAAAGGCAAAAAAACCCAGCTGGGCCGCACATCCTGTGTAGGAGATGTTCCTGGTGTTCCAGAGGGAATTGTGCATGGCTTTGGGGACAGTGGTGCAGATGGAGCCCAGGTCAGTGAGTGCCAGGTTGAGCAGGAAGAAGAACATGGGCGTGTGCAGGAGGTGGCCGCAGGCTACAGCGCTGATGATGAGGCCGTTGCCCAGGAGGGCAGCCAGGGAGATGCCCAGCAAGAGGGAGTATTGGAATAGGAATCCCAATATAACCAGTTAGATTGTGCCTGGGTCAGTGTGACCCTCGCTGCTGAGCCAAAGGCGGCTTCTGTGGTGTTTTACCCCAGAGATACCTTGGCTGCTGGAGATTGCAGCGGGGCACTGGTTCAAGTCCAGGCTTGTCAGGAACTCTGCTTACCTCAGGAGAGAGAACTTCTGGCGATGGTGAAGAGAAGAAAGGAGTGGATTCTGCTGGAGGGTTGCCAGATGTTTATTCCATGGTTACAGAGGTCTGAACCGGGGCAACTGCTGCTAACAGAATGCCGGCTGCATGGTCTCATTAACCTTTTAAGCTCCGGGACAGGGGAAGGGGAGGGGACAGGTGAGCTACCAACCAGGTGAAAGGGGCAGGGTCTCAAGGGACTAGGGACACCTATACGGGCCAATGTCCCCCAGCCTGAGGAGCATCCTTTGAAATTGACGAACCACACAACGCCTTGCTGGTATGTTAGCCTGATTGACAGGGCACACTCAGCAAGGGGCGAGGGGGAAGGGAGAAGGGATAGGCACACCTGGGAAGGGACCCAGAAGTTTAAAACAAGACATTGCAACACACCGCAACATCTCCCCCTAGTTTTGTTTAAAAAGAAGAGGACTGTGTTTATGGTGCAGAATGATTGCCAAACCATGGTTGGCAAATCGGTTCTTCTTCTACAGGAGGGTCAGTGTTTTCCACTGAGGCCTCCAGGTCATCCACTGGAGCACTGAGGGCTTCCAAATGGTAGACCTCAGGAGGGGGAGATGAGCATGAGATTAACTTGAGAACCATGCGTTTGATTAGTCCAAAAACAATGCTAAAAACTACAATAACTATAACTAAAATAAACAGCACTAAAATTACAGTTTTCAGAATAGATCCCAACCAGCCCGAGAGTCCCCAGCCATTGAAAAGTCCACTCAGCCAGTCGTCAGTTTCTCTCTTGATGTCGCTCACCATAGTTTTCATCTTGTCAATTGTGGCATGGCCTTTGATGACAAGTCGAGACAGCAGAGTCCTTCAAATTCTTCACAGCGATGGTTGTGCAGAAGGAGCAGATAGTCTATGGCTGCCCTATTTTGAATGGTGGCTTGCCTGGTAATTTCCTCATCTGATAAGAGGTCACTCAGGGCAGTAGAAGTGAGATTTGCCTGTTTTGCAACCCAACATTCCAATCGGCCTAATTCTCCCATAGTTTTTTGCTGCCAAGATCCACGGCAGAAGGACTGTAATTGCAGTGGCCTTTAGTCTGGACCAGTGAACAATTTCTGAATTACAGTCAGGGTCTAATTGCCTTAGGTCTCTTTTTTTGATAGCCAATGTATGTGTGTTGTTTTTAGTTTGCCAGTGTATTAGATTTGTTCGATTTGGTGTTAACAGGCTCAGCTTGCCAAATGTACACGGACCACCGAGCAGACGAGGAGGGAGACCTGCCCATGCTCTGTCTCCACATATTAAAAACACACCTTTTGGGAGTTCACGAGGCTTGTAATCACCACCTGATGAGTGTATAACTAAGACTGAATTTTTACACCAGTTCTTGTCTGTGTAGAGTGGGTTGCTAGGGTTAGGATAGGTGTTTGGTTTAGCTTCATGATATGGTAAGCGGGAATTGAATTTAAAGTGAATGCAAAAGGTTGCATTCATGGAGCCTAAGAGATGGAACTCTTGTGGCTCCCTTTTTGACACTGGTAACTTTCTCGCCCACTCCTGCCAAAACAGCAAAGGATTGTCAGCAGGGTAACGGCCAGGGGAAGGTGCGAGTAAGTTAACTTCATTTAAAGCACTCCACATTTCATTCGGGAATTCTGAGGATTTAAAAGGAACTCCCACCAGGCAAGTTGACAGGGGGTCAGAGGCTGTCGCGGTGGAGAGGCAAATGTGATCTTGTCCAAGGGCTCTGGCCAGGGTGGTCCATACATTTGCTTTGGGCTGAGGGACTAACCAGGAGATCGCTGGAGAAATGATCGCAAGTAGGACGAGAAACAGGCTCGGTCTCATGGCGTCTCGAGACTGCACACAAACAGCAGGATCTAAATCGGTAAAAGGAAACTTAAGACAAACATATATTACAAGCTATTCCAGATAGGAGGCTTAAATGGAATTTCCTCCAGAGAACGCGTGCGGCGTTTTCTTCTCCAGGCAGCGTGAGCAACCTGGGGTGTTTCTGCAGATTTCTCTGAGACTTTGGGAACATAGGGCTTTACCCATTTGGAAGGAACCCACCTTAAACCAGAGGGGGTGGACACACAGGCGTATCCACGTCCCCAAGTAACCAATTTGTAAGGTCCCACCATTTTCCAAGTCTCAGGGTCCTTTACTAAAACCGGAGGTTTTTCTTTTATCAACCTGTGACTGCTCCCCCCAAAGTCGTGTAGGATGCGTGGGTTCAGGCTGTCAAAAGAACAATTCAGAAAATTGATTGTGAATAGTGCCCTGGATAACCGGATGTGGGGAGGTTCTACCTTCAGAACCTGTTGTTGCTGGTCCAGGACCCTTTTAATATCACGGTGAGTTCTTTCTACAATGGCTTGACCTGTAGGGGAGTAGGGGATGCCAGTTTTATGCTCTACTCCCCATTGCTGCAGGAAGCTCTCAAATTCCTTGGATTTATAAGCAGGCCCATTATCAGTTTTCAGCTCCTTGGGGATGCCCATGAAAGAAAAAGCCTGTAAGACGTGCTTAATAGCATCAATAGATGATTCTCCTGTGTGGGCAGAAGCATAGACCGCTCCAGAAAAGGTATCTACACTAACATGAACATATTTCTGCCGTCCAAAAGCCTGTATGTGTGTTATATCTGTTTGCCACAGTTCACAACTGTTCAGTCCCCTTGGGTTTGCTCCCGTACTCACTGTAGGGAGTGCATGTTGTTGGCAATTTGGGCACGTGGCCACAATCGCTTTGGCCTGTTCTCGAGTGATGTTAAACTGGCGAACCAGGCCAGGTGCATTTTGGTGGAAAAGCTGGTGGCTGATTTTTGCCTGTTCAAAAACATTTGGGAGAGTGGCCATCACTGCAGGTGCAGCAAGAGCATCTGCCCTTCTGTTGCCTTCAGTGATAAACCCTGGCAAGTCAGTGTGTGACCTGACATGCATCACATAAAATGGTTGCTCTTGGTGAGTGACTAACGTTACCAGTTTGGAAAGCAATTCAAAAAGTGTGATGTTAGATACATCTTGTAGTATTGCTTGATCTGCTCTGGATACTACTCCTGCCACGTATGCAGAGTCTGTAATCAGATTAAATGGTTCTGAGAACCTTTCAAAAGCCCTAACAACCGCAGCCAATTCAGCAACCTGAGGTGAACCTTCCACCTCAGCAATGTCCGTCTCCCACTGCTGGGTTTGAGGATCCTTCCAAGTCATAACGGACTTGTGGGACCTCCCGGACGCATCTGTAAAGACAGTTAGAGCCCTTTTTAAAGGTCTCCTACTTAGAGCAGTTCTTAATTTTAAAGTAAATTGAACATCTTGTTCAAACAATTTGTGAGCGGGCCGTGCTACCGAAAATTGTCCTGAGTAGGAATCCAGAGCAAACTGCAACACTTCATTTTCTTGAAACAATTGTTCCAGTATTTTCATAGTATTTTGACCTGATTTTAACTCAACTGGAATGTGAATGCACTTAAAATCACATCCTGCTAACTCCCTGATCCGGGTCCTTGCTTTCCGGATCAGTTCTGCTACCAGCTCCTGAGGCTTTGTCAGTCTCTTGGACCTTTTGTGACTGAGGAAAACCCATTCTATGATCAAGAGAGAGTCCCTCTGGTCCCAGTCCTTTTTTGGTGTGTCCTTTGCCTTAGGTGTTTGTTTTTCCTCCCACTGGAAAATAATTCCATGGAGGTGTGGCAACTTACCTAGGATGATAAATTTGAATGGCAGGTCAGGCCGGCATCGGTGGGCCTGTCTTGTGGACATTGCAATCTGAACCTTTTCTAGAGCTTTCCGTGCCTCTGGGGTAATAGACCTAGGAGCACCTGGGTCCTCTCCCCCTTTTAATAAATTGAAAAGAGGGGCAAGGTCTTCATTAGTCAGACCAAGCCATGGTCTTACCCAATTCAAAGACCCACACAACTTGTGGACATCCGCAAGGGTCTTGATCCTTGGATTGATTTCTAGTTTTTGAGGAACAATGGTCCTATTTCCAATTTCTAAGCCCAAATACTTCCAAGGTGGCATCTTTTGAATTTTCTTTTCCTGGAGCTCGAACCCTGCAACAATCAATGCATCGATCGTTAGGTCAAGCGCATGTGTGAGTAAATCATCATTGGGGGCACACACAAGGATATCATCCATATAATGATAGATGATGGCTTTCTCTGTGGCTGCACACACTGGGGAAAGCAGGGAAGAGACATACCACTGGCAGATAGCTGGAGATACCTTTAATCCCTGAGGAAGAACGGTCCAATGGTACCTTTTCATAGGAGCTTCTAAATTGATAGAAGGGACAGAGAATGCCAAACGCGGTGCATCATCAGGGTGCAATGGGATTTGGAAAAAACAATCTTTAATATCAATAACAGCTAATTTCCAATCTTGGGGAAGCATTGTTGGGGATGGCATACCAGGTTGGGGAGAACCCATATCTTCAATTACATTATTAATTTGTCGGAGGTCACAGAGGAGTCGCCACCTCTTTTTGTCAGCTTTTTGGATGACAAACACTGGAGAGTTCCATGGGGACATGGTCTCCATAATGTGGCCCTTTCTTAGTTGCTCTTGTACTAGTTCCTCAAGCACCTTTATTTTTTGTTTACTGAGTGGCCACTGTTTCACATCAACTGGTTTATCTGTTTTCCACTTCAGTTTTTGGGTGGGGGGCTGTTGTTTAATGACTGCTGCACAAAAATGCTGTGGAGAGTCTGGAATATCAATTGTGACACCCCACTGGGCCATTAAATCTCTCCCTAACAAAGGTTCTGAATAATCTAACACAAATGGATGGATATTTGCCAATTGTCCGTTTGGACCCTCGAATTGAATAATGCTTTTGGATTGTTTTGCCAATTGCAGACCTCCTACACCTCGAAGGTGACCAGCAACATTTTGTAAAGGCCAGTGTGCTGGCCAGTCTTGTACTGGAATCACTGTGCAGTCTGCACCTGTGTCTACAAGCATCTCAATGCGTTTAGACTCTCCACCTCCACTGACATTGCACCACAATTTGGGTTTCTCTTTCCCAATAACTTGGACCCGGGCGACTGTGGGCCCTTGTTTTTCAATATTTTCAGGTAAAGATGGCACAGGGATAGCTTGAGCAACAATTTGTCCCTTGGGAAGAAACAGGGGTGGGTGGAAACAGTGCAGGCTGAGAACAAATTGCTTGGGATCTGATGTTTTCATTTCCGGAGCAAGTTCGATCTCTTGTGGTGTGTGTTTGGTGTCCCCAATGACGATGTACTTACAACGAATTTGGTTCCAAGTACCCTTCTGTTCAGGATTTACAGAGACAAAATGCCAGTCAGTGTCCTTCAGGTGGAGTGACTCTGTCAGCTGCAACCTGTAAGGCTCATTGACAGAAGATGTGGTTAATACAGGATCACTTAAATCATAACAAAGGTTATTTTGTTTCACCTTCAACAGTGGACTAGCAGACTTGGTCTTTGAAGCACCTACTTCACTTACACAAATGTTAATATTATCGCGTGCTTGATTTGTTTTGCTACCCTTATTCTCTTGGCCTGCTCTTTTTATGTCTGCACGCCCCAGGGAGGGCTTGTAATTCTCCTCCCCTGCCATTTCTAAATGCATCAAATTCTCTTTTCAGGGGGCACTGGTTACTCCAGTGTCCTAGGTTATTACAAAGCAGGCATGGTTTAGTGGGCTCAAGCATTGCTGGTCTCCGCTGCTGCCCAGGGTACTGCTGGGCTGAGGGAAAAGGTGCAGGGCTGGCAACAGTGACACGCTGAGGTGGTCTTGGCAGCAGCCTTGGTCTGGTGTCTTCAGCCACAGTCATCAGAGGCACTTTCCTGTTACAGACTAAAAGCATATCTTTTAGTGTAGGGGGAGGTTCTATAGGAAGGCTCAGGATTGCCGCTCGACACTGTTCATTTGCATTTGTAAACGCTATTTCCTCTAAAATCTCCTCTCTAGCATTCACCTTTTTAACTTGTATTTCAATGGCTCTAGTTAACCTTTCTACAAATTTCAAAAAAGGCTCTGATGGTAGCTGTTTAATTTTACTATAGGGCTCTAAAGGCCCTTCAGGTTGGAGGGAAAACAATGCTTTTTCAGCTGCTTCTTTTACTTTCTCGAGTGTTTCTGCAGGAATTGCAGTAGCTTGGATAGAGGGTGAAGACCATTGACCCTCACCACAGAGGTGCTCAATGGTGATAGGGTTACCACTGTTGTCTTTTGCTGTGTTTGGATCAGCCTGTAAGCCTGGGAGAGCATCTTTTAGCAGTTGTTTCAATGCTGATTCCCATAATTTGAATTCCGTGTAGGTCATGAGGCAGGAAAAAAGCTGTTTTAAGTCATGTGGGATTACCACAGTCCTACTCAATTCAGAATTTAAAAGGCCACGGAAATATGGACTGTGTGGACCATATTCCTTATGAGATTTACAGATCTCTTTAATCAATTGTCGTCCAAAAGAACTCCAATTAGCAGTTGGAGCTGCCCCGGCTTGAGCTGCAGGTTGAAACGTAACAGGAGCTAGTGACAACATGGGACTATGCATAGGGTCTGCCGTCCCCTGCTCTGTATCCCTGGAATCAGAAACATTGGGATCACAGCTACAGGTCTGGGGACAGGCAGTGGGTGTGTCCCCACCGTGGGAACCCGGGGAGGGGGCGGGGACAGGGAGCTGGCAAGGGGCAGGGAAACAGTAGGAAGAAGGGGCGGGGTCAAGGGGCTGGCAGGGGGCGGGGACGCCTGGTGACATCACGTCAGCAGACTCCCCCTGGGAGGAGTAGAGGGGCGGAGCCGAGGGTATTGCAGGAAAGGCGGGGGGAGGGGAGAAGGTGTCACGAGGAACAGGAGGAGAGGGGGATGGGGATGGAATTTTGGAAGGCTTAAGAGGATTTTGGGAAGAAGAAGACCAGGTTTGGGAAGATGCCACATGGCATCCACCATCTTGTGGACCCCTTAGGGACTGGGGGCCATTTTGGGCATCACTGCTCTCTGGAAAGCTGACACTTGCTCTGGGTTTTAGAGGAGGGGATACAGGGGCTTGGGAAATTTTCCACGCAGCCTGGCCAAAGCTTTGTGAACAAGACAACTCAGGTATTCTTGCACACTCTGGGAGTCGACTTCCCAATGAATGTGCTCTCTTTAAAATACCAAGTTTTGGGGAAAGAGGTTTAGGGGTTTTAGAGCTAGGAGAGGGAGAAACAGGGAGAACAGAGGTACATGGCTTTACATTTGGCTTTTTCTCCATTTCCTTTTGTTTGAGCAATGCTGTTCAAATTTGTAAACTCCAGAACACAAATTTAGCTGAGGGTGATTTGCCAGATTGTCCTAAGGTTATCAATTCACTCCCAACTTTATCGCAGAATTGAATATTGTGGATTTCTTCAGGGGAAATGTTTAAGAACTGCAGAAAAAGCCATCTTATAAACTGTTTCAATTTTCCTTTAGAGAACTTCACATTACCATTTACTAAAATGCTAACAATATTATAATACACTCCTTTTTGTACAATGCTAAGTTTGGAACCCATGTTAGATGTAAAAAGCAAAGTACTTAATCCCGCTTGACCAAAAACAAAGCTAAAATCAGCTACCAATTTCTAAAAAAACCACAAATAGAAAGCGATAACGAGCAGACAAAAGCTTCACAATGCAGCTGTATATACTGCTCTTAAAATTCCCGGGCAGCAGCAGCAGGGCACGCCCTGCCGAACCGAGGCAGAAACAAAGCCTCCCCCGCCGTGGAATGCAGCCCCCCTGCGGAGCAGAGAGATCAGCCACTCCACGCGGCAAGCCGAAACCGGGGCCCCCCCGCCGCGCCACGTGTGCAGAGAACACTCCCCACCCCGCACCGAGAGAGATCCCCCGGCCACATGGAAAGAGAGCCCCCCCCCTCCCCCGCACAGAGAAAGAGAGAGAGTCTCCCGACCACGTGTAGAGAGCCGAGCACGCTGCCGAGCCGGGGGAGAAGGGCAGAGAGCGATCCCGCTCCGGCGCGAATTCCAAAAGACAGTGAAACACGCGGCAGAAAGCTAAAGCTAGAACGCTCCCGTCTGTGGGGCTGCGCAGCCAAAAATGCAAAGGTAAAAAGGAACAGAACTCACGGCAGAGTCTGTTTTTGAGCTTCTGCTCTACTGAAAGCAGAGATACTCACGTGAAATGGAAGCTGTAGGTGGCTGGGTACAGGCCGGTCTCCTCACCGAACAGGACCTCTGGGCGAGAGAGGCTCCCCTGTTCTTCCTCTGGAAAATCTGCTCACGAAACAGGAGCTGGGCTTTCCAGAGGCCCCGAACAAATCCACGAAACTTCTTCTGGGAATATTCCCAAAGTCTCTAGCTGAGGGCGATGCAACCAAAGCCCTTCCAGCTGGATGCACGGCTGCCAAAAGCTTCTCCGAGGTACTGCGAGTCCGTTCTCGGGCTGTGGAGTCGCTTTGCCCACCCAGGGACGCCAATATATTGAAATATGAATCCCAATACTACCAGTTAGATGGTGCCTGGGCCAGTCTGACCTTCACTGCTGGGCCAAAGGCGGCACTGTGGTGTAAATCACCCCAGAGATACCTTGGCTGCTGGAGACTGCAGCAGGGCACTGAACAAGTCCAGGCTTGTCAGGGACTCCGTTTACCTCAGGAGAGAGAGCTTCTGGTGATGGTGAAGAGAGAAAGGAGAGGATTCCGTTGGAGGGTTTAATGTCCAGATGTTTATTCCATGGTTACAGAGGTCTGAACCGGGGCAACTGCTCCAACAGAATGCCAGCCGCATGGTCTCATTAACCTTTTCAGCTCAGGGACAGGGGAAGGGGAGGGGACAGGTGAGCTACCAACCAGGTGAAAGGGGCAGGGTCTCAAGGGACTAGGGACACCTATACGGGCCAATGTCCCCCAGGCCTGAGGAGCATCCTTTGAACCTGACCAACGACACGACGCCTTGCTGGAATGTTAGCCTGATTGACAGGGCACACTCAGCAAGGGGCGAGGGGGAAGGGAGAAGGGAATATTGGCACACCTGAGGAAGGGACCCGGAAGCTAAAAACACACCACAACAGTTTTGTGTTCATTGTTTTCTCCTATGTGCAGATCTTCAGGGCCGTGCTGAGGATCCCCTCTGTGCAGGGACAGCACAAAGCCTTTTCCACCCGCCTCCCTCACCTGGCTGTGGTCTCCCTGTTCCTTAGCACTGCCACATTTTCTGACCTGAAGCCCCCCTCCATGTCCTCCCCATCCCTGGATCTATCAGTGTCAGTTCTGTACTCAGTGGTGCCTCCAGCCCTGAACCCCCTCATCTACAGCCTGAGGAACCAGCCAGGAGCTCAAGGCTAGTGTGGAAACTGATGACTGGATGGTTTCAGGGACATTAAACTGCTGTCCAATTTCTGCAAATCTCTTGTAATAAAAGTCATCTTTGATACTTCCTGTTGGCTTCATTTTGGAGGTTCTTTTTCTTTGTTTTACCTTACTAATCTTTTCCACAAAGAAATGTCATGGTTTTTGGTTTTTCTCATTTTGTTTCTCTCCATCTTCCCTGTGGCCAGAGATTGTGTCAATGAGGGGCTGCACTCTTGGTGGCTTTGATGGAACTAAAGGATCTCGCAGCAATGTTTTTTTCCAGAGATACCCTTTTGTTGCCTTCTCTGGAGCTGCAGTAGCAATGTCTGTGTGCAGAGCTGGCGGCAGATCAGTGTTGAGTACAGCAGCTCTGCTCCTGCTGGCCACACCATTCCTGAGCCAGGCCAGGAGCCATTGGCCTTCTTGGCCACCTGGGCACACTGCTGCCTCATGTCCAGCCTGCTGTCCATCAGTCCCTGCAGGTCTCTTTCTGCCTGGCTGCTGTCCAGCCACTCTGTCCCCAGCCTGTAGCACTGTGGCCAAAGTGCAGAGCCCGGCACTTGGACCTGTTTAACCTCACCTTGTTGGATTTGGGCCCTGGATCCAGCCTGTGCAGGTCCCTGTGCAGAGCCCTCCTATGCTCCCACAGATCAACACTCACATCCAGCTTGGTGTCGTCTGCAAAGATGTCCTTGGTTCCATGGGGCCCCTCAGTGTCACAATGGCCTCTTGGTTACACCAGGCCCTGCACTGTCACACTGGTCTCCTTGGTTCCAGTAGACCATGCCAAGCCTCCTTGGTTCTATGTGGGTGCAAAATATGACAATGGTCTCCTTGGTTCCATTTGGCCCCAGAGTGTCACAATGGTCCCATGGTTACATGAGGTCCCACACTGTCGCCATGGTCTCTGTGATTCCACAAGTCCCCTCAGTGTCGCAATGAACTCCTTGTTTCCACAAGGCCATACACTGTCATAACGTTATTCCAGATTCCTCGAGGCCCCATCCTGTCACAGTCGCCCCTTGGTTACACAGGATCCTGCAGTGTCACAATGTCCCCTTGGTTCCATGAGGCCCCACAGTGTCAGAACGTCCCCTTGGTTCCACTGGGCCCTGGAGTCTCCCAATGCTCTCCTTGGTTTTGCAGTGTCAAAATGGTGAAACCCCTTGGTTACACAAGGCCCTGCAGTGTCACAATGGCCTTTGTGGTTCCACGAGGACCCAGAGTGTCACGGTGCACTTCCTGGGTCCATTTGGCCCCAGAGCACAACAATGGACCCTTGGTTCTGTGGGGCTGCACACTGTCACCATGGTCCCCTTAGTTCCATGAAGCCCTGCAGTGTCACAATGGCCCCAGAGTGTCCCAATCATCACAGAATGACAGAATCAAATAGGCTGGAAAAGATCAAGTCCAACCAATGCCCTAATACAGCCTTGTCACCCAGACCATGCCACTGAGTGCCACTGGAGAGGGACAGTGACTCTGCCACCTCCCCCCTGTCCAGCCCATTCCAATGTCCACTCACCCTTTCTGTGAAGAACTTCTTCCTATTGTGCAGCCTGAGCCTCCCCTGGTGCAGCTTAAGGCTGTGTCTTCTTGTCCTGCCCTCCAGCAGATCCACACTCACACCCAGCTTGGTGTCATCTGCAATTTGTAAATGGTGGACTCGATCCGCTCACCCAGATCATCAGTGAAGATATTAAACAGAACTGGGCCCAGCACAGATCCCTGGGGGACACCACCAGTGCCTGGACACCAGCTGGGTGCAGCACCATCCCCACCACTCTCTGGGCCCAGCCTCCAGCCAGCTCTTAAATCTCCCAGCAAGGAGGGAACTTGCCCAAGCCATGGGCTGCAGCTTTTCCAGGGAATGCTGTCAGACACAGTATCAAAGGCTTTGCTGAATTCCAGGCACACAACATCCACAGCCTTTCCTTCATCCACATGTGGGTCACCTGGTCATAAAAGGAGACCAGGTTGGTCAGGCAGGACCAGCCACCCTTAAATCCACGCTGGTTGGCTCTGATCCCTCAGCCATCCTGTGGGTGCCCTGTGATGGCACTCAAGGTGATCTGTTCCAAAACCTTGCCGGGCACCCAGGTCAGGCTGACAAGCCTGGAGTTCCCCAGCTCCTCCTTCCAGCCCTTCTTGGGGATGGGCTCACATTGGCACCTCCAGTCCTCTGGGCCCTCCCTGCTGAGCCAGCACTGATGGTAAATGATGGAGAGCAGCCTGGGGAGCTCATCCACCAGCTCCCTCATCCCCCTGGGATGGATCTCCTCTGATCCCATACACCTGTGAGCACCTGAGTGGCTCAGCAGGTCACCAACTGCTTCCTCCTGGATTACAGGAGGCTGTTCTGCTCCCTGTGCCCATCTACCAGCTAAGGAGAACACTTGTCCTGAGGACAGCCTTTCCTAATATTGAAAATTGAGACAAACAAGGTGTTAAGTAGCTCAGCCTTGTCTTTATCTCTAGTTACTGTATTTCCTACTGCATCCAATAAATAGTAGAGGTTCTGTTTGTCCGGTGTTTTGCTATAATTTTATTTATAGAAACATTTCCTATTATTTTTTCACAGAAGTGGCCAGGTTAAGCTCTAGTTGAGCTTTCACCTCTTTCCTTTTCTTTTTGCATAACTTAGCAACATTCTTAAACACCTTTCTGAGTTCCCTGTTCCAATTTTCAAAAGTGATGCACCCTCTTTTTACCCCTGAGTTCCCACAAATGCTCCATGGGCAGCCAGGACAGTAATTTTCCTAACTAGATCATATTTTGCCACACTGGCAGAGGCTGCTCCTTCCCTTTAAGATTACTTTCTTGAAGTGTGTCCATCCTCTCTGGACCCCTTAGTTTTTAAGGTCTGTTTCGCTTTAAAGAATCAGTACCTGATTTGGTACTCCCCAAATCAGCATTCTAAATAAGCCGAAGTCTGCCCTTCCTAATTCCAGTGTGGAAGTTTGTAGCTGCCCCTCCTTCTTTCACAGAACATTGAAACTTGATTATTTCATGGTCACTGTGCCCCAGGCAGCCTCTGAGTCCCACATCTGCCACCAGCCCTTCTCTGTTTGTGAACAGCAGGAGACAGAGTTTTCCTTGGCAGCGGGAATCTTACTTAAAATTCTGTAAAACAGAAAAGTCTTTAACCCTAGTATAGCATTTAGAAACACCATTCTTTATTCAGTGGGATGCACAGGGAATAGCTCCTCTCAAAGCCGTGCATGCTGAGTACAGGAAAGTCTCTGTTTATATTCTGTATTTTGCACACAAATTCATTGATTGCCCTGGACTAAACACACATATGATAATCATTTCCCCAAAATCATTAACACATTTCCTCTTGCCATTACCCATGCGTTCTTCTGTCCTGGGGTCTCTCTGGTGGTCCCTGGTGATTGTGGACCCCAATGTTCCTGTGGGCCTGGCTGAGCTGGCAGGACACTGAGGCTGCTGAACTTCCAGTTCCCCTTCTCACACAATGGGCATTGTGTGGGTTCCACAGGCCTGGGGTTGTGGAGAACAAGCTCCAGGTGTGAGCTCAGCTCATGGAGACAATTTATTATCTGGTAACATGTGGTCACAGAGTGGATGATGACATCACAGAGTGGGGGATGTGAGGTCATAGAGTACCTGTGACATCATAGCCCATATCTGTGACATCACAGGGCAGCGATCTGATATCACACAACAGACTATGACATCACAGATTTGTCTGTGACATCAGAGACCATCTGTGTGACATTAGAGAATGGGCTGTGACCTCACAGAGCAGGCTGTGACATCACAGAGGGCCTGTGTGACATCCCAGCAGGGCTGTGTCAGGTCACTGCTTTGGTCACTCTGCCCCAGCTCCCCCTCACAGTTTCTCCCAACAAGTCCAATGCTGTTCATGCCCAGCAGGTTCCCTGTCCCCCGGGATCCCCCCAGCCCACCTGGAGCCACAGCCTCCACCAAAGGATGTTCCACAGGATCCACCCCAGAGCCTGACAGGGGACAAGGGGCCAGGGCTGTGTGACCAGGACATCAAGGACAGGGATAATCCAGGTCACTGTGGTCTGGTTTGGAGTCCCCAGGGTAGGAAAGATGTCTGGCAGCTGGAGCAGGGTCTGGGAAGGGCCTCCAAGGTAGGGTTGGAGCCCTTTTGCTGTGAGCAGAGGCTGAGGGAGCTGGGCTTGTCCAGCCTGGAGCAGGGAAGGCTGAGGGGCTCCTCATCCCAGCCTGGCAGTGTGTCCTGGTTTAGGGCAAATTTGTTAAAGAATCTGCAAAGGAGGGCCCCTCAAGAAAGCAAAACCCACAGGGCCCCTCCCCCCAACCGGTTCGGGAAAAAATTCCTCGGAGAGAGGTGGAAAGAACCTGTTTATTTGACCGGCCCAGCACCCCCCAGCACACAAAATGAACAATACCCGATGACACCGCTTTGAGAAAGATGGCAAAATCAGAGAGTCTCTTTCGGGGGTGGTTGCTCTATTCTCAGTCCCTCCAGTGCTGGGCCAGGTGCTGCAGCCAAACCTTTGGTGTTCCCGGGTCCCGGTCTGGAGCAGGTTCGAGATGGTCACAGAAACAGGAGAGGAGAAACAGTCCAGGAAGGAATGTGGACTGTTTAGCTAAACTAGCTAATAAGCAGAAGCGAAAGCAGTGCAGAAGCAAGAGCAGAAAAAGAGAGCAAGCAAAAGCAGCAAGCTGAAGCTGGAAGTGAAAAAACAGCCTTATGTACCGCTTGTCTCTGTGTCCCTGATAAGAGAAACCCAAACAAAACTTCCACTCTTCAGAGCCGGTCTTAAAGGCACAGAACAGATGAATGAGGCATATACAAGCATCATAACGTCACCCCAGGACACAGTGCCAGTGAGGATGGGATGGAGAACACAGAGCCAGGCTCTTTGCAGGGGGCTGGGGGGAGACAAGCCAATGGGTGGAAGGGGAAAGAGGGGAGATCAGCCAGGGCATGAGGAGATGAAATGAGTCAGGCTGGTTTCAGCATTTCCTCAACACCAAAAGCAGTCTGACCTCCCTTCTCCATCCACCACTGAAAGCTTTGCAAATCAGGAATTGTTTGAGCTGTTTTGCACCCACTCCAGGAGGAGCATCCTGATACAATAACTTAATTGTGTTTATATCTTCTACCATATTTGTCTAAAATAAATTTTAGTATGGAAATCACCATTGGATGATGCACTCATCAGACACAGCTGGGACATTGTACATAGCTCAGGGAAGAGTGTGATTGTTATTAAATTGTGTCCTGGTAAACTATGGTCTGTTGGCCATGAAGAGAAACTTTCTGTGCCTCTGAGTCTCATCAGTTCCTGACCCCCAAAGGACACAAACCTGATGAGTTGTGGCTCCCACCCCAGTGGTGGCACTTGCATCTCCCTCCATCCCCAGAGCAGAGCTTCCTTGTCCCAGAAAGTCCCTGGCAATACAGGGACAAAGGAAACAAGACAGGCTGTGGGGATCAGGGGCAGGGCAGAGCCAGGGAGAGGAATGACTTTTGCATTTGATGGAGCTGTGCCTTCCCTTGGCTTTGTTGTCTGACAAGAAATGAACATCCCTCTGTGTCTCGGGCAGCTCCTTCTCCAAGGAAAGCAGGTGGGACTTGGAGCCAAGAAGCTGAAAACTGCAGGTGCAGCCTGGGATGGAGGGGCCTCAGATTTGCACGAGGCTGCTCTGAGTGCCAGGGCTTGGATGGGGGAAACGGTGGGGTGGGGGTAGGGACAGAGTCTGACTGATTGTCAGCCATGAAGGGTCTTGATTTTCATATCTATTCCAACTGCATGAGGAGGTATTGGAATATGAATCCAAATATCACCAGTTAGATTGTGCCTGGGCCAGTCTGAGCCTCCATGCTGAGCCAGAGGCGGCTTCTGTGGTGCTTCACCCCAGAGACACCTTTAGCTTGCTGGTGGTTTCAGCTAGGCACCAAACAAGTCCAGGCTTGTTAGGGACTCCGTTTACCTTAGGAAGAGGCTTCAGGGGAAGGTGAAGAGAAAAAAGGAAGGATTCTGCTGGAGGGTTATATGCAGTGGTTTATTCCATGGTTACAGAGGTCTGAATCTTGGGGAGACTTCCAACAGAATCGCGAGCAGCTGGCTGGACTCACCTTTTAAGCTCAGGGGGTGGGGAGGGGACAGGTGAGCCACCAACCAGGTGGGGGGGGCAGGCTCTCAAGGGGCGAGGAACACCTAGACAGGCCAATGACCTCTGGGCCTGAGGGGCATCCTTTGAACCCGACCAACCACACGACACTTTTCCTGGAATGTTAAGCCTGATTGACAGGACTCACTCAGCAAGGGGACGAGGGGGGAAGGGGGACCAGTATTGGCACACCTGAAAAGGGACCCGGGACCTGGAAGTCTAAAACAGGACATTACAACACACTACAACAAGGAGGTACCTGGATTCAGTGTCAATTGGGGACTGCACATATCAATAAACTAGCAGGATATAAAACCTAAACAGGATCTAAAAAATCTCTTCTTGCTGTCTTTTTAAATATCATGTATTCACTTTGAATACACTACTGAGATCTACCTAACCCCAAATTATTTGAAAATTAAAGTCAAATTATTCCCTGGGCTTGGCTTCTTCAGGTGTCCTGAATGTTAATGAGCCCAGGGACACTGAATTCCTGCACTGTAGAGTTGAAGACTGAACAAATCTCTGCAGCAGGAAAATTCATCAGCAGCCTCCAAGGTGCTGAGGATGTCAGCAGCCCCCACTGAGGCCATCCCTGCCCAGAGACCGTGGGGGAATGGGCAGACAACGAGAGTGTCCCTGGGACTGGGGCAGCACAACTCAGAGGCACCAGGGGCTCCAGCTGGGAAATGGAGTGTGGAATGGGGCTGGGAAAGCCCTGCCTGGGCTGTGCCAAGCAGGACAGACAAGCCCTTACTGCCATCCCCCAAAGAACTCTCTCAAAGAGACATTTAAAAGAAAACTCAATTGTTTGTATCTTCTGAGTTGCATGAGGCTCAGCAATGTCACAGTTCTCTCCATGATTCCATGAGGCTTCACAATGTCACAATGGTCCCTTGGTGTTACAGGGCCCCACAGTGTCACAATGGTCCCTTGGTCTCACAGGGCTCCACAGTGTCACAATGGTCCCTTGGTTCCATGGGCCCTATGCTGCTGCATTCCCCCCTCCCCTTCTCAGGCCGCCCTGCCAGCTGAGAAATGCTCCTTGGGCCTCGGCCTTGGCCAACAGCCCCTGGGCTCAGCTCTTCTGCAGCTCATCACAAACACTGTCTGCTCCAGGCACTGCTGCTGCCCAACCAGCTCCTGCTTTCTGTAGGAGCAGCCTGAGAACTGTTTTTGTTCCCTCAGTGGCACAACATCCCTGTTCTTACGCTGCCAAAGAAAGCTGTTGGTGCCAAGTGCGGCCAGGATGAACCATTGCTGGTACTGAAGCCCCTCTCTTGGGGCCCTGCAAACAGCGCTCCAAAAGCAGCCCTTGGAGCTCTCCTGGGCCAGCGACTCCCTCTGAGTGGGGCCTCTCCCAGCCGGGAACTCTCCCGTTTGCTGCACTCGGGGATCCTGAAGAACGACGGAGCCTGGGCCGATCCCCCCACTCCTCCAGGCTCAACCCTTTGCCCTTTACTGGGGAGATGCCAAAGGATCCACAGTGAGCATTTCCTGCCCTCAGGGGGATTTCTCACAGGTGCCTTGCACTGACTCTTTGTGTCTGTGTGCACACAGGAGTGTCTGTGCTGGGGAAATGTGGCAGAAATGCTGCTCTCTGAGGGGCTTTAGTTCCTTGGATAGCTGTGTCGGTCAGGTGTGTAGGTAAGGTTAAGTGACAAGGTCTAAGTGAAGTTAAATACTGCTAAGTGTTAGTTTTTTGCTGAGTTGTTAAGTTTAATATAAGTTATAAGCTAAGTTAAATATTGTTAAGTATTATTCCTTTTTTAATTGCTAAGTCATAAGTTATAAGTTAAATACTGTTAAGTGTTGTTCTTCTGCTAAATTGTGAAGTTAAAGGTAGAAGGTTAAAGTATAAGTTAAGTCCTGTTAAACTTGAGCTCTGAAAGCTTTTACGCCATATTCCTTTTATCCTTGCCTTCACTGTCCTTGTGTCACACACACACACACACACACACACACACACAGACAGTTCTTGATTAATTTCTGGTTTGATTGACTGGATTTTGTTTGGTTTTGTTGTTGCTTTGTTTCCTTGGTGTGCCTGAAGTGTCCAGTCAGGAGCAGAGTGACTCTTGCCAAGGAACTTTGTGCTGCTGTCCCTTAATATTAAATCTGGCTTTTGCTGATCCCTTGCTGGGGATTTTATCAGCGCTCTCAAGGCCTCGTTCGTAACAGGGTGAAGGAGCCCTGGCCTAAGCTCTGGCCCTCAGGGACACGGGGATGCTTCCGGGGGGTCCCTGTCCCCCTGTGACACCCCCAGGGCCCCAGCCCCCCATCCCCGTGTCAGACTCTGGGGTTGATCTCGTGGAACATCCTCTGGGGGAGGCTGCGGCCCTGGGGGCGGGGGGATCCGGGGGGACAGGGGACCCCGCTGTGCACGATCAGGGTTGGACTGCTCTGGGGGGAGCTGTGAGGGGGCCCAGGGCAGAGTGACATCCCCAGTGACCTCACACAGCCCCCAGTGATGTCACACAGCCCCTGTGATGTCACACAGCATCCTGTGATGTCACAGAGCCAACGCTTTGATGTCATCAGCGATGTCATACAGCAGTGTCGTGATGTCACAGAAGAATGTGATGTCACAAAGTCACCCTATGGTGTCACAATCTGTTCTGTGATGTCACAGCCTGCTCTGTGATCTTACACAGCCAGCCAGTGATGTCACAATCCACTCTCTGATGCCACAGAGCCACACTCTGTGATGGCAGAATCTGCTCTGTGGCCTCACACTCTACTCTGTGACATTACAGCCAGCTCTGTGATGTCACAATCCCCTCAGTGATCTTACAAAACCCTCATGAACTCAGTTACACGGAAACACTGAAGTTTCTTGTTTGAAAGAGATCTCTGTTAGGGGCGCAACGGTGAAAGTGTCCCAAGGAGCAGAACACTGGAGGCAGTGATGGCAGCTGGGGACAAGCAAGGCAAAGGTGCCTCTGGTGCTGAGCAAACCTGGAAGTGGTTACAGAATGCAAAGGTCCAAGGTCTGAGCCCCAGCCCCTGGCCAGGCAGATCCTGTCCTTCCCTCCTTGCTCACGGCTCTTCCAGGGATGGGCACTGGCATGTAGGGATGTGCAATGGCAAGGGCAGGAGCATGGGGCGGCCCCTGCCAGGCTGCTGAGCAGGGACGAGGCAATGAAGCCCCAGGCCTGCAAGGGTCACTTGTCCCCTCATGGCCTCAGGCCTAGTGCCAGCAGCCATGGCCAAAGTGCTGCCCAAGTTGGCTCTGGCAGGGCTGTCTTGCAGCTGCAGCCCATCCCTGTGCCCTGTGCAGCCCAGGCTATCCCACAGTGTCCCTGCCCTGAGCCTCTGTCCCTGCAGGCTGTCGGCATCCCCTGGCTGCCCCACCTGGCTGGGCCCTTCCTTTGCTGACAGCTCCGCCTCCTGCCTGCCTCTGCCTGCCCACACAAAGACTTGGCCTTGATCTCAAAAGGTTTAATTCAATTTTTACCGTGCCTGTGAACAAGGTATGTAGGGGCTGCTTTCCAAGCAGGAATGATGGAAGAGAAGATGAAGACATCTGGCTCAAAAATGCAGTGATAGAAAAAGCAAGGACTGAATCTGGGAATTTGGGGTTGGTTTTATGGAAATGGGTAAATTTTAATGTACACATAGTGACTGTATATAAGCAGTACAATGGTAGAATCACGTGTCCACCTAAGGAGTTATCACCTGCTGGAACCTCAGGCCTGAATAAATGATGCTTTCTTAAACAACAAATTAGTGTTAAGGAGTCTTATTCTGATATTTTGGCCATTTGTGACACTTGGAACCTCATGGAACAAAGCGTCCATTGTGATGCAGTGGAACCCCATGGAACCAAAAGTCCATTGTATCAGAATAAGGCCTCGTGGAACCCAGGAGACCGTTGCTGACAGTATGGAAGCTCATGGAGCCATGGGGTCATTGTGAGAGTTTGCGGCTGCATAGAACCAATGGTCCATTGTGACACTACAGAACCTTCTAGAATCAGAGTGGTGATGTTAGGCTATAGAACGTCATGGAACAAAGGATCCATTGTGACACTGTGGAACTCAGACCATTGTTGATAGTGCGAAAAGCTCATGGAACCAAGGGTCCTTTGTGACTCTGTAGGGTTTCACAGAACCAAGGAGACCATTTGGGCAGTGTGGGGCCACATGGAGCCAAGGGGGCATTGATACACTGAGGAACCTCATGGAACCAAAATCTATTGTGATGCAGTGGAACCTCATGGAACCAAAAGTCCATTGTTAAGCTTTGAGGCCCTGTGGAACCAATGGGACCATGGTGACACCGTATTACTCCATGGAACCAAGGGGCCATTCTAATTCTGCTTTGCCTCATGGAACCAAGGGGCCACTACAGCACTGCAGAGCTCGTTTAACTAAGACAGCCTTGTGACACTGCAGACTCCTTGGAACCAAGGGTCCATTGGGATATTGCAGGGCCTCATGGAAACACAGAGACCATTATGAGCCTTCGGAACCCATTGTTACCAAGGGGCCATTGTAGCACAGTAAGTCCTCATGGAATCAAGGGGACCACAGTGTCACTGTGGGGCTCCATTGGACAAAGAGGCCATTCTGACACTGTGGAACCAAGGAGACCATTGCTGTGCTACAGAGCATCATGGAACCAAGGGACCATTGTGGCAGTGCAGGGCCTCATGGAACCAAGGGAACAATAGTAACACTATGGGGCTCCAAGGGACCAAAGGGGCCTTCTTAAAGTGCAGAACCAAGGAGGCTGTTGTGACACTCTGGGGAATCATGGAATCGAGGGTCCATTGGGACGTAGCACGGCCTTGTGAAACCATGGAGACCATTTTTACACTTTGAGGTCTTATGAAGCCAAAGGGCCATCGTGGCACTTTGCATCCCCATGGAACCAAGGATTCCATTGTGACACTATGAGGCACTGTTGGGCCAAAAAGCAATTGTGGCACTGTGTGGCACCATGGAACAACGAAGAAAATTGCAACACTACAGGGCCCCATGGAACAAAAGATTCATGGAACAGTGTGAGACTCAAGGAACCAAAGGTTCAATGTGACATTGCAGGGCCTCATGGAATGCAGGAGACCATTGTGACACTGCAATATACTCTATTGAAAACAATGCAGAGAGAATAAATTTGTCCTGGTTACTTTTCCTGTTTATAGATTGATATCAGCAATGTCCAATTGATATTGATCCCCAGACCCTTCTAAGGCAGTCAGAACAGATATGAAAGTCAAGACCCTTAATGGGTGACAATAACACTTTGTCCCCACCCTCTCCCCACCATTTCCCTCATCCAATCCATGGCACTCCTATGGATCAGGAATGGTGTGGCCAGCAGGACCAGGGCAGTGATTCTTCCCCTGCGCTCAGCACTGGTTGGGCAGCACCTCAAGTGCTGTGTCTAGTTCTCGAAGCCCTGGAATGGGCAATAGGAAGAAATTTGTACAAGGAAAGAGTAAAGAAAGCAAAGGTGAAGCAAGGGAAATGCGCAGGGCAGTTTGGGGGTGGCTGCCACGCAGCCCTGGCTCTGAGCAACAGCGTCTGCAGTGGGACAGGAAACTCCCAGCTGATGGGAACAAACTTTCTGGCTGACTGCAGAGGCCAGGACAAAGCTGAGTGCTTTCCCTGGTGTCCCCCAGCCCTTGCTACCCCAGGGGCTGATGGCATTTGTGCTCCCTCAGGTTCATGTCTCCACAGCAACAGCATGGGGGTGCTCCCCCTGCTCTGTGCAATGCAAACAGGGGCTGCTGAGCCAGTGCTGCCATTTCTGTGCCTGCAAGGATGGGGCACCTGTGTGAACTGGGGCAGAGGCCAGGGCTGCAGAGGGGGGATGTTGTTGGCAGCTCCATCAGGACGCTCTAGGACGCTGCCCTGGGCTGTCCAGCGCACTGGAGATGGATCTGCCACAGCTCTGCTGCTCCTTCCCGTCTGCTCCAGGGCCCTTGCAGAGCACCAGCTATGCTGTTTGCCCCCAGCCTGCCCACGGCCAGCCTGGGGCTGCTCGCGGGGCTTTTCTGTGCTGAGCATTGTCCTGGCCATGTTCTTGAGAGAGCCTGGGCAAGGAGCCTGGAGCCCCCAGGGCCTGGCCTGAGGGGTCAGGGCTGCCCCAGCAGTGCCCATGGCCTGTCCCTGCTGCAGCCCTGACACTGCCACCCCCAGGACTGTGCCCGGCCCTGAGAGCACTCAGGCCCTACAGCAACACCAGGGCCACCAGGGCAGAAGGACAGGGCCATGGCAGCAGCACTGGCAACACCAAGTGCTGCTGCTGCTGGGCACAGCTGCTGGGCCAGTCCTGCTCTGCACACAGACATTGGTGCTGCCGCTCCAGACAAGGAAACAAAAGGGCATCTCTGCAGAAAACTCTGCTGGGACACCCTTTAGTTCTTTTAAAGCCACTGAGAGCACAGCCCCTCATAGACACAGTCTGTGTCCACAGGGAATTTGGGGAGATGCAAAATGGGCAAAGGATCATTTGTGGACAGTATGAGAAAAATAAAAGAAATATAAATGACCACGGAAATGAAACCAACAAGAAGTATCAAAGAAGATTTTTTATTACAAGTGATTTGCAGAAATTGACCAGCAGTTTAATGTTTATGAAACCACCCAGTCATCTGTCTCCACACTGCAGCCTTGAGCTCCTGGTTCCTAAGACTGTAGATGAGGGGGTTCAGGGCTGGAGGCACCACCGAGTACAGAACTGACAGGGCCAGATCCAGGGATGGGGAGGACATGGAGGGGGGCTTCAGGTGAGCAAAGATAACTGTGCTGAGGAACAGGGAGAGCACAGCCAGATGAGGGAGGCAGGTGGAAAAGGGTTTGTGCCGTCCCTGCTCAGAGGGGATCCTCAGCACAGCCCTGAAGATCTGCACATAAGAGAAAACAATGAACACAAAACAGCTAAATGATAAGCAGGCACTAAGTGGAATGAACCCAAGTTCCCTGAGGTGGGATTTTGATCAGGAGAGTTTGAGGATCTGGGGAATTTCACAGAAGAACTGTCCAAGGGCATTGCCATGGCACAGGGGTAGGGAAAATATATTGGACCTGAGCAGCAGAGCAGTGAGGAAGGCACTGGCCCAGGCAGCTGCTGCCATGTGGGCACAAGCTCTGCTGCCCAGGAGGGTCCCATAGTGCAAGGGTTTGCAGATGGACACGTAGCGGTCGTAGCACATGATGGCCAAGAGATAGTACTCTGCTCCCATGAAGAACAGTAAGAAAAAGAGCTGTGCAGCACATCCTGTGTAGGAGATGTTCCTGGTGTCCCAGAGGGCACTGTGTATGGCTTTGGGGACAGTGGTGCAGATGGAGCCCAGGTCAGCGAGGGCCAGATTGAGCAGGAAGAAGAACATGGGCGTGTGCAGGTGGTGGCCGCAGGTTACAGCGCTGATGATGAGACCGTTGCCCAGGAGGGCAGCCAGGGAGATGCCCAGCAAGAGGCAGAAGTGCAAGAGCTGCAGCTGCCACGTGTCTGCCAATGCCAGCAGGAGGAAGTACCTGATGGAGCTGCTGTTGGACATTTGCTGTGGCCGGACATGGGGACTTTTTCATGGAGAAAGGGACAATGAAGACTTAGAGGAGATACCCGTAACTGAAATCAAAGCCATTTCCTAAACACCCTCCACTGTAACATATACTGACACTGTTTTGTGTTTAAGGGTTCTCTGGTTTTCTTTTTGAGCTTCCTCCCAGTCTTTCCTGGTATTCTTGGATATCACAAACCCTCAGCATTTCTGCTGCCCTCTGGTAGAAGAGACCGAGTTTCCTGAGGCCAGATGGTGAGTGCATACTGCGGGGACATGATCTGTCACTTGATTCTGTTTGGAGTTTCTCTAGGCTTTCAATTTCTCATATGGAGGATGTTCACACTCCCACATTTCTCTTAAAAATCCCCAGGTACTGCTGAGAGCAGATGGATCCACCACAGCCCAGTTCCATATTTGTAGCCAAAACCTCACATTGCTCATTTCATCAACCCAGCAGCATTTTCAGTGTCAGAAAACCTCTGCCTTTTCCCATCAATCTTATAACTCAGAGATGCTCTAGGACAGGTTTGCACCCTGGATTGAAGCTCCCGGCTTGGACTGAAATCTCAGGGAGACTTTCAGGTGTCCTTCTGATGGCATGGTATTAAGGGAGATGCAGCTCCTTCCCTGGCTGCACTGACAGGATTGCCCAGAGCCAGGCACTGGGGACAGTGTCACCCTGAGCCACCTGTGCCCCCTGCCAGAGCCCCCAGGGCCGGGCAGCTGCTCCCAGCCCTGTGCTCTGCAGAGGGAACTGGGCCTGGGGCTGCAGAGCTGCCCCACGGCTCTGCTGCAGCTCTGCCTGCACAGGACAGGCTGCACGCCTTGGAGCCCCGGCCCTGAGGGCAGAGGCTTTGCTGGGGGCACAGGAGGGAGGGGGCTTGTTCAGAGGGAGGGGCTGCACTGGAGGGGATCCTGGGGACATCTCAAAAGTCTCCCTGCCACAGCATTGCTGGGTTTTGTTTTGCCTCATTGCCTGATCTTCTCTCTGCTTCCTGGAGATTTTCCTCCTGCAGGTGTTTCCCTGTGCCTGATCTCTCCCTGCCAGCACTCATAGACCCCAAATCTCTGTGCACTCTCCTTGGCCTGACAGAACCCTGCCTGTTTGCAGGGCACTGGCTGGGGGCAGGTTCTGTTTGCAGCTTGGAGAAAGGACAACTCAGCCTGAGCCTGATGGCTCCAGCAAAGGTGATGCTGGTGCTGTCCATGGGCAGAGTGGCTGAGGGCATATTAAGGATCTCTTGTGAACCTATTGATCACTAAAAGTAACAGTTCAGATATCTCAGGCACTTGAAAAAATAATAACTAATAATTAAGACTACCTTTAATATTAAACCCGCCCTTCCTGACATTCTCTAGTGTAAAGAAACTAAATACTTGAACTCTTTGGAAATTTCCTAATTTTTATCAAAATCCTTGTTTTGGAAATATTCTATGACTGATCAGAACCCCTCAGCATGTCAGAGCTTCATAAGCGTTTCACCTCCCCTGCATTAGAAATACTCAGAGTTGTACTCACAGAGTCTGCAGGCATTGGGATGTTCCAGCTTTAGGAGATCATTCCAGGAGCTGCAGCTGCACTGTCCAGCAGCCAGAAGTTCCTCTGCCAAGGGCTGGCAGTGATTCTGTCCCAGGCACTTCTCAGCACCTTCCCAGCCCTGACTGATTGAAGTTCTCTGTGCCTCTGTGCTGTGTACGGGGTGGCTAGCGGCAGTGCCCTAGCCCTGCCGGGCTAGCAGTAGAGCTGCTCATCAAGAGAAATGTGCTTTTGAAGCTCTTCTCACAGGAGATGCCTCTGTGGAGCCCAGCCCAGCTCAGCAGCACAGACACAGCAGAAGGACTTTAATGAGCCTCTGGGGCTTGGTGTTCAGGCCCTGAACATCAGTCCCTTAGAGGGAGCTGAAGAAACCTCTCCAGAACTCCAAGTCAGAATCCAACTCCAAACTTTCTTGGACTTCTAATGGGTCCCATTGTGGGACAAAACTGAGAAAGTGTCCCCAGGCCCCAGGCAGAGCAGAGAACTGGAGGCAGTGATGACAGGTGGGGACCAAGAGAAGCCAAGTCTTGGTGCCCTGGGGCACAGCAACAGGGTCTGTGCCACCAAGGGCTGTGAGGAGACACCTTGTCCTGAGGCCCTGGGGCCTCTTGGCACAACCCCAGCCAGGCTGGGCACTGTCAGGCCCTTGTCCTGCCCTCAGCATCCCCCCCTAGCCCACATCCCAGTGGCCTCAAGGATCTGCTGGAAGGAGTCCCTGGGGATCCTTGCTCAGGAATGGCATTGAGGGCTCCTTCATGCTTTCAGGGACTGCAAGTTTTTCAAAGGACTTTGGGTTTTTTCTTTTGCCTTGCAGTCTCTGAGAGGTTTGTGCACTCATGGCCTCCAATTATCTGCTTTATTAAGTCCCTGGAGAGGCTTTGTCAGTAACAACACTCCCTGGGCTTCATTAATGCTTCGAGGTACTTCAGTTATTTTAAGGTACTTGATGTTTCCCTTTTGATACAGACTCTGTTAAAACTTTGTACAATCATGGCCCCAATTATCTGCTTTAATGAGTCCCTTGAGAGCTCTGTACTGACACTCAGTGGGGCTCATTAATACTTTGAGGTTCTCTAGGTTTTAAGGTACATTTAAGGTGTTTCCTTCCCACACTGAGTCTGTGAGAGATTTTTGTGTCATCCTGGCCTTTAATTCTCTCCTGCAAAGAGTCCATGAGGCGATTGTGTTGGGGATGGACCTAAGTGGGACCCATTCATTATTTGAGACCCTTTGGGTGTTTCCTCTGACTTTGACTCGTGGAAAGGTTTGTGCAATCTCCTTTCAGGCCCTTAGCTTCAAGGGCTCAGCTCCAAATGCTCATGAGGATCAAGAAAGTTCTGACAAACCATGGCTCTGCCTTGATTTCTCTCTGGTATAGTTCAGTTCAGCAAGAAGTTTTTCTTTTACAGTTATGGAGAAATATTTCAAAGAGCTTCTAATAAATATGTAATCCTTTTTTAAAGAGTGTATTTTATTGCTGTTCTCTTTAAAGAAGAGGGGATTGCAGCATTCTGTGATTGATATTGATGTATGGTCTCTCCTAAGTAGGTCTGGCTAGGTCAATGAAGTTGTACCTTGGAGCTGGCTCAGTGTGGAGAACCTTGCCTCACATCCCCCAACCCCATGTTAGAAACAACTTCCACTTTCAAAAAATTAAATGCTTTTTTAAGGCCTTATCAAAATACAGCAGAAGACTGAATAAAGAAAAGAATACAGCGCTGGGAGCAGAGAATTCAGTCAACATGTGCTTATCTACAAAATGGATGCTCTGTCTTTTATACCTCTACCCCCTCCCAAAGTCTTGTTAATTGACTACTTCTTCACTGTCCAGTGGTGGAGATCACTGTCTTATACCTTGATTGGAGGTCAGGTGCTGCCATAGTAACAAGCCGGCCCTCCCAAATGCCCCAACTACTGAGGCCATCCTGTGATAACAAAGCAAGGGGGAGGGGAAGGATAACTATATATCTGCAAAATGTCTTTTAACATATTTAATATTC
Organism: Zonotrichia albicollis; assembly: GCF_047830755.1. NCBI lineage: Eukaryota > Metazoa > Chordata > Aves > Passeriformes > Passerellidae > Zonotrichia > Zonotrichia albicollis. The sequence continues at coordinate 2,781,371 of NC_133859.1, forward strand.
ACCCCTAAATTGTGAGGGTCAACCATAGAATTACTCCTCTGTAACAAACCCTCTTTTCTCTTTCTCTAAGTCATTTTGCTCAAACAGTTAAGTCAAAAATTTTCTATTTCTCTTAAATGATTCATACCAGCATCTGTTGATGTGGGCAAGGACAGTGGGAACAGGAGAAAAAAATCTCATGTTTTCCTTAGACACACTTATTTGGAACGGACAAAAGGGCCTCCCAGAGGTCCAGTATGGCTTTGACCCCCATCTACCATGCCTATGTGGCTGCTACCCGTAGTCAGTGTATCTTAGGGGTGAGTACAGAGGCCAACTCAGTCCTGCCCTCTAGTCCTTGTTGAATTAAAAAAAACCTGAGGAATGACAGAGGCCTGATATGGCCTTTTGTCCCTACCGTACCATGCCTACGGAGTTGCTACCCACAGCAGGGCTATGGAGCCCTCGTGGTAGCAAACAAAGGGGCCAACCTGGTCTTGCCCTCCTTCCTTTGTCTTATTTTCTTAAAGAAGTTGTTCCATTACCTTTTACATTCCCTTGTGTACTTCTCCTCAACAGATGCTGGTAATTCTCACCCATGAAAACAGGAATACAGTTCTCGAGCTGGTTGGTGGAAGCTTGATTCTACTTTTTGGGCATCTTGGTGTTTTTCTGGTTGTCTCTCAGTCGCTGCTTGAGAGTCAATCTTGTTTCACCCAGCCTGGTCGTTACAGTCCACTCTTCGGGTTCTTCTACTGGGCCTTTGACTCTGTTGGCATGAGTCCATCCCCACTCTGCAGTTTGCACAGCCAATTCGGTGGTGAGCAGTACCTGAAAGGGACCTTCCCACTGAGGAGTTAGAGGCTGATCTCTCCATGATTTAATCATCACACAATTCCTGGGATTAATATTATGGATTCTGAAATCCAGGGTGGGAGTTTGAGGAATTGCCCCTTTATGCCTTAGCCCTTCTAAGATTTGTGCTATAGACATAACATATTTCTTGGCATTGGCTTCCGCTTCCTCATAGGTGGCAACCTTCTGGGGTGAGGTCAGGAAGGGAAATCCAAACATCATTTCATAGGGTGACACCCCCAGATCTGACTGGGGTGTGGTTCTAATTCTTAATAAGGCCAAAGGGAGACATTTTATCCATGACATTTGGGTTTCAATCATTAGCTTAACTAGAGCTTTTTTAAGAGTTTGATTCATCCTCCTTACATGACCAGAACTCTGTAGATGCCATGGAGTGTGTAATTCCCACTTTACTCCCAGGGCTTGAACAACTTTCTGCAATATTTTCGATGTGAAATAAGTTCCCCAGTCTGAATCAATCCTGTTTGCCATCCCATATCAGGGAACAATTGATTCTAGAAGTGTTTTACTCACAACATTGGGATTGGCTTTCACACTGGGTACCACATCTTCTCAATGAATCAACTGATCTACTGTCACTAGCAAAAATTTCCACCATTCTAAATATATCCCACTTTCCCCTGCCAGTGGACACCCCCAAAAAGCCTCTCTTAGGTCCAGCATGCTATACCACTTGTGTCCTGGGGAGATATTACTCAAAAGTGTATAGGGGTAGGCACTACTGGGTATCAATTCACAGCTCTTTTGTTAATTTCTCTCAAATCTTGGACAAGCTTGTAAGTCCCATCTGACATCTTTACTGGTAATATGGATGTATTATGTGGGACATACATGGTTCTAAGGTCCTGTCCTCAAGTAGGTCCTGGATCACTGGCTGCAGTCCTTGTCTCCCTTCCAGGGAGAGTGGATATTGTCGCACCTGAACTGAATGATGGTCATTAGTTATTTTTATTTTTATAGGTTTCATGTTAAATTTACCTTGGTTTTTTGGTTTTGCCCACACCATCTCATGAATTTTGTCCTCATCTTCTTCCCTTAATTGAAGAAGCTAAACTACCATTTTCCCTTCCTCTGGAGGCACTCCAATGTCAAATTGCACCTCTAAATCCTGTCCTAATTAATTTCACCCTGCTTCTGGAACTAATAGAACGTCCCCAATTAGGTTTTTTTTTTTATTTCTTCAAATAAAAAAAGTTTGTCCTTTATAACTGTGCCTTTGAACCCTTTCCCTTTAGTACCTACTATTTGCACAGTTTCTTGACCGTTTTTACACCCCTTTGGGATTCTACAAACACAAGTTCTTCCAGCCCCCATGTCTACTAAGAATTCAAATTCTTCCTCCCGGGGATCTATTTTTAAACATATCAAGGGCTCTGATGGTATTCTGTTCACAGGACGTAGAGCCCCTGACACGCCTAGTCTGCCACTTCTTCTTTTTGCTCAGTCTCAAAGACTCTCAGCTCCTTTTCCTTCTGGGGGAAATTCCTTCTAATATTCCCACTCTCTTTACAGTAAAACCAAACTGGTCCTGGGTTCCCTTATTTCCCAAACTCTCCTCTGTGTGTCCAGTCCCAAGGTGCTGGCATCCCCCCTCCATCTACCTTCTCTGACATGGGGTCCCCGCCCTTACATGGGTTGTTCTTTACATGGTTTCTTTCCCTAATGGCAGTTGCCATTACCTTGGGTTTTGTATTGGTCTTCTCTTTTTCCCTCTTTACAAACATTTCCGTGCTTCCCCTAAAAGATCCTCTAACCTCCTTTCTTGACAATCATCTGACTTTTCTAACTTTCTCCACATATCCAGCCAAACATGAGTGACGAAATTCATCTTTAGTAAGATCTGTTCAGCAACTCTATCAGAGTCAACCCCTGATTATTGCCTCATATTCCTTCTCAATCTTTCTAGCCACTCTGTCCTGGTTTCTTACTTCCTTTGCTGCTCATCAAAAGCTTTATGAGATTTTAATTACATGGAGCTGCCTCTTTGATACCTCTTATGATCAATGTTTTATATTCCTCCATGTCTTGCCTCCCCCCAGTGCTTTTGTGGTCCCTGGTGGGGTGCACTATGGGCATTTTCAGGTCCCCAGGAGGTCCTTGCACATGCTTCCTTTCCCATATCCATATCTCAGCTGCTCAGATCATCTGTCTTTCTTCTGGTGTGAATAGCATTGGCATTATTGATTGTATCTGTTCCCATGTATAAATATTGGGCCCCAGAAACTGGTATAATTGTTCCACTAATCCAGTGAGGTCCCCTAGTAATCCTTTCAATTATTTCTGAACATTCTCACATCAGAAGAACTGAAAGGCACAGTTACAAATCTAATTCCTCCCTGTTCCCCACACACTGGGGTACACATTCCCTTAGGGGATATAATCCCTCTGCTTGGTTCCCATCCCCTGATCTGCTTTTCTCTTTTTGTGCCACCCTGTTTCTGGTGTTTTGACTAGGCCCATCAGGGGGTACGGGAGGTGCATCTCGGGCTATTGGAGGTGGAGGGGGTAAATGTTCTAATGGAACCCATTCTTTATTTTCTGATACCTTAAACATGCTCATCTTTGAGGGTGAACTCTCCCTCCCACAGCAGGCAGGGTAGTCACTCTCTTCCTGATTGGTTTCTTAGCTCTTACATGGATGTTTAATACCTGACACATCCATTCTTTGACCCATATCTCAGCCAGTGTACATAGTCACTCCTAATTTCCCTTCTGGTCCATTCTACCACGCAATACTGAATCACTTTGAGCTCATCCTTATCTCTGGTATTTGGGTCATATTTCCACAGGGCTAGTTTCCTTCCCAATGTGCTATTTGGAGGTATACCTATTGGTACCTCTTCAATTTCTACTCCTCCCCTTGGGGATTCCCTATTTGCCCATAGTCCCATCCTGACTGGCCATCACAGGCCCTCCTTTGACAGAGCCCACCTTTCCAACCACAAGCCCTCTGGACAGAGCCTGCCTCTCTCAGAAGGGAAAAGGAAAGGGGGGTGGGAAAAAAAAGGAACAAGGAAAAGAGGAAAGAGATAGAAAGGGAAGAGAGAAAAAGCCCCAAAAAACTCTACTTCTCTTTTGACAAGTAAAAAAAAAAAAAAAAACAAACTTATGATCCAGGAGCTTCTGTATCACTGGATTGGTCCCTACCCTTCCTCTCCTCCTCGGTTCAATGCTCTGGTCCCACAGTCGCACTCTGCTCCCTGTCCCGCCTGGCTCAGCTCGGCTGTGGCCTGCCCCTGGCCCAATTCACCTCCGCAGCTGCAGTCCCACCCCTGGCCCAACCTGGCTCAGCTTTGGTGGCCTCTGCCTGCCTTGATTTGACTCAGCAGCTTCCTTCCTGCTTCTCACCCAACTTGGTTTGGCTTTGGTTGCTCTGCCCACCCCAATTCAACTTGGAGGCTCAGCTCTTCCCAGTTCAGGAGGTCCTGCCCCTGGCCTTACTCGGCTCAGCCTCAGCGGCTCTGCCTGCCCCAATTTTGTTCGGCTCAGCAGCCGGCCCAGCCTGACCCCCTCGGTTCGGCAGCTCTGCCTTGACATGACTTGGCTTGGCAAGGTGCCCCAACCACCTTTTGGCTCGGCAGCACACGAACTGCTGTACTGGCTCCTGGGCGACTCCTTGCAGCAAACCCCTCAGCGGTCACCCCGCTTCCAGCCCGGCTTCGGCTTGACCTGGAAATTACCGCACTGGCTGTGCCCCAGAGGCTGTCCCCACTCTGAGCACCACAAGAACTCCCGTGTCATGTGGAGTTCACCGGCTCCCTTGGTGTGTGCTGGATGGGAATCCCGCCCTGGGTCCCCATCCCGGCGCAAACAGGGTCCCCACAAACCCTTCAATCCTACATGTCCCTCCAGCCATGGGGTCCTTGTCTATGGGATCTATTGGAATATGAATCCCAATATTACCAGTTAGATTGTGCCTGGGCCAGTCTGACCCTTGCTGCTAGGCCAAAGGTGGCAGCTGTGATGTATCACTCCAGGGACACCTTTAGCTTGCTGGAGGTTGCAGCTGGGCAGCTGAACAAGTCCAGCCTTGATAGGAACTCCGTTTACCTCAGGAGGGAAGGCTTCAAGCAATGGTAAAGAGAAAGGAGACAGATTCTGTCGGAGGGTAAATATCCAGAGCTTTATTCCATGGTCACACAGGTCTGAATCTTGGGAACAGCTCCAACAGAATTCCCAACTGCATGGCTTGATTCACCTTTTAATCTCCCGGGGCAGGGGGAGGGGAGGGGCAGGTGAGCCACCAACCAGGTGGGAGGGGCAGGGTCTCAGGGGAGGATGACACCCAGACAGGCCAATGACCTCTGGGCATAGGGGCCTCTTTTGAACTTGACCAACCACACGACGACCTTCCTGGAATGTTAAGCCGGATTGACAGGACTCACTCAGCAAGGGGGTGAGGGGGAAGGGAGAGAGGTATAGGCACACCTGGGAAGGCACCCGGAAGTTTCAAACAGGCTATTACAACACACCACAACAGGGATCCTCGCTTTCCTCCCCGCCATGCGTGCCACTGTTTCTTTTTCCTTTCTACCGTCCAATATCCTGACACTTCAAGGGACCCGGATGGATCCAGTATATAACTAAGGTGAAGCTCACGTTCATACACCAGAATTACAGAGTCACAATCTGGCCAAAAATAGTTATGTGGATGGTGCTCACCCCTCTTCCCCTCCTTTCTTTATCCAGTCTCCTGGTGTCTTTGGGCTTCCAACCCGCAACCACTGGTGGAACTGGGAGAGTCCAATAGACTCCGCCCAATCTGTGGCAGGGAACGCCCCTTTTGAAAACTCATAAGGCCACCAGCTGTATTTCCTGGACGAGTCCCCATTTGTGAGAAATGATGATCACTTCCAAAAATTTAAAAGAATTATTAAAATCTTATCAAAAAATACAACAGAAGATTGAATACAGAAAATATTATGGCAACTCGAGCAAAGGATTTTTTCCCACTATGTGCTCGTCCATACAATGGATATTTTGCCTTTTAACCCTTTATCACCTCTCAAAATCTTTTTAATCAAGTCTTTCTTCACTGTCCAGTGGTGGAGGTCACTTCCTCACATCTTGATTGGAGGTCAGGTGTTGCCATAGTAACAAGCCAACCCTCCCAAATACCCCAACTACCAGGTAAACCTGTGATAACAACTCAAGGGGGATAAAACATAACTATAAATCTATAAAACTTGTCTTAACGTATTTATTACATCTGCATTTTAATTGTGAGACTCACCCATGCCATTACTCATTTATCACACCATTATTTCAAAACTGCTTCCTGTTTCACCCGGACTGTTCCTGCAGAGGAAAAGGACATCTTTCAGGCACTTCCACAAGCTATAGGTTCACATTTCATTGTGAGTCTGGGATAGAAATGGTTGTATCAAGAAGGAGAAAAGCAGAGGAAATGGATTGGAAATTCTTAGAAAAAAATAGCCTTCTCACAGGCAAGGTTCACCAAGTCATTCCCTGCATTTCTCCTTTTCAGATCCTTTGAGTCTTCTACTCTGGGAGATGCAGCTTCTTCTGCTGCTTATAATGAAGTGATTGTGCTCTTAATTTATACCAGCATGAGATATGTACAATCATTTAAACTGAAAACAGAAAGAAATTGCCTCTGACAACCAATTTTCTTGTTCTAGATCACTTTCCATGTGTCTATGGAGAAGTGTGAATGATTATCACACAACTCTCCATTTCTGGCTGCAGCTTCTGGAGATTCTTTCTCTGAATTCAGTCAGGGTTGCATTCCCCAACAAGTCCTGGTACCACCTCCTGTTTTCCAAGACTGGAACAGCCACAATGAAAACCTCACCAATGACACAACTCCCCAGTCCACCAGGAAAGTAAAAGGACAAGCTGTCAAGTTTTCCAAACATTTGTCTTGCTTTGCTGCAAGAGTCCTTCTACATGCACAGTGCAGAAAGCCAAGAGAAGCTGCAGTTGGTGTCACATCTTGTGACAGGAGCCTGACCTCATTCTGCAGGAAAGGTTCTTGGAAAGGGCAGACAGGACTGTGGAGAAGATTCCTGGAAAACTGAACCAGCTTTCCAGAAGTGAAATGAAAATGGAAAGAAATAATCTGAAATGTTTTCCTCTATTTATTTCTATGCTCCCCTTTTCCATCTTGCACTACTTCTCCATGCCATGAATTCCAAATGCATCTCACCTCTAAGATCAATGACTTAGTGAGTTTTAGACACTCCAAAATACCATGAGCTGCACACAGTTTGCATTCCCCTGTTTTTGTTGGAAAGCAGTGCTGGAGCCATCAGTGCAGTGCTTGGGTCAGGCACAAATCCTGCAGGCAGGGAATGTGCCCCGGCAGCGTGTGACCCTCATCAGGGACAATGCTCAGCAATGCTGCAGGCAGGGAATGTGCCCCTGCAGTGTGTGATTCTCAACAGGGACAATGCCCAGCAATCCTGCAGGCAGGGAATGTGCCGATGCAACGTGTGACCCTCAGCAGGGACAATGCTCAGCAATCCTGCAGGCAGGGAATGTGCCCTGGCAGTGTTTGACCCTCAGCAGGGACAATGCTCAGCAGCGTTGCTGTGCTCGGTCTCCATGGAACCATGCCAGGAGCAGCTGCTGAGCTCAGAAGCCATCGCAGCGCCCACCCTGCCCAGAGCCCCTTGGCAGGGTGGGCTCCTGCCCTGGCTCTGTGTGCCAGGAGCCGGCAGCGCTAGGTGTAGGGAGCCCAGGGAGGGCACAGAAACACTGAGTGAGAAATGCTGGGGCACAGCAAGATGGGCGAGTGCAGCCGGCCAGGGCAGAGGAACAGCACGCACAGGGGGCACCGCCTGCAGGACAGATGGCCAAGGGGGGAAAACAACAAACTTCTCTGGAGGGCAGAGAACAAACTTTTATTTGCAAACTTCAGAGAATGATGTACTTGGGAAATCTTAAACAGCATTGAATTACAGTAAATCACTTGACAAAGCACTGACTTTGCAAACTCTAACCTGTACAACTTCAAGTTATCCAGATTTTGAGAAGATGAAGTCAGAAGAAGAGAGAGAGGGAGAGAGAGATCCACAGTCAGTCTTGGATCTCAGCTGCTGTGAGCTCTGGGGCCGTGGGACGTGTTAGTGTCACATCCATGTCACAGCCTGACCTGCACTGGTCCCTCTCCCAGGTGGGGTTTTTGGGGTGCCGGGGGCTTGGCAGCAACTTTGGGGCTGCCCCAGAGGCTGCAGTGGCTGGGGTGGGGCAGTGACCACCCTACCTATGCAGAACTCTCCCTGCCCCCAAACACACACTGGAGATGTCTAGGGCTGTTCATCATTTCTCTGCTCTCCAGCACCGAGGCAACGGACTCTGGCTACAGCTCTGAGTTCATGCCCAAGGCAACCACCCCTGGCAATGGGGCTCCATGGAGCTGCTCTCAGGAAACCCCCAAGAGCTGGGGAGTGCCCCAAAACTGCCTCAGAAATGTGAGATACCCCAAAATCTCTTCAGGAATTTGGGTTATTCAAAAACTCACTCAGTAATGCGCTCCCCCTCCCTTCATCATCCCCAAACTTTGGCTGTCTCATTCCAGACCCCAGCCCACCTCCTCAATCCCAACCTCAACATATCCCACCATTCCTAGACATCAAGACCCCCTTCCCAAGCTGTATTTCCCCCTTTCCACACCACCCAAACCCAATCCCACCCATCCTGCCCCACCGAATGCCCATCTCACCCCTCCTGATTGGCAACCCACTTCGCCCAATCTCCTTCCAACCTCATTCCACTCCAAGGGGCTGTGGAATCGAGGAATTTTGGGGTGGGACTGAAAAGTATCAGTGGCACTGAGGTGACAGATCAAACCCTATTGTCTCTTTGAGTGCCAAGAAAGGGAGACAACTAAACCAAATACCCCCAAAACCCCCAAATTCTCCCAATTATTTCCCTGAATCCCAGATTGCCCTGAAACACAATTAAAATGTGAGGATTTGGATGCCTTTGATGAATTTATTGATTTTTACCCCAATTTTCTCTGTTTTAAAGGGATGAAGATGAATGCAAAGAAAATTAAGGCCAAAACAAAAGAATACCCAGTGATCTTCCCAATGCAGATCACCAGGAATGTGGGTCACCAGGGCTCTGACCAACAGGGGTCCTCCCATGGGGGATGGAGATGGAGCAGTGCACGAAGCTCCTCCTGCAGTTGGGGCACTCACAGGGCTGCTCTTACTAGTGCCTTCATTGGTGTCCGGTCAAGTGAGAGCTCTGGGTGAAGCTCTTTCCACACTAGGGACACTCGTAGGGCCTCTCCCTGGTGTGGATGTGCCAGTGCCTGACAAGGGTGGAGTTGCAGTTGAAGCCCTTCCCACACTCAGGGCAGCGGAAGGGCCTCTCCTCTGTGTTAATCCACTGGTGCTTGAGGAGATGGGAGCTGGTCTGAAACCTCTTCTGGCACTCAGGACACTCATAGGGCCTCTCCCCAGTGTGGATCTTTGGTGGATGATCAGTTGGGACCTCCGACTGAAGGTCATCTTGCATTCCCCACATCTGTATGTCCCCTCCCCAGTGTGGATCCTGTGATGATGGATAAAGTGGGACCTCTGCCTGAAGCTCTTCCCACATTCCCCACATTTGAAGGGCTGTTCCCTCGTGTGGATCCTCTGGTGGTGGATCAGGCTGGAGCTCCACCTGAAGCTCATCCCACATTCCCCACACTCGTAGGGCCTCTCCCCAGTGTGGATATGTTGGTGGATGAAGAGGGCAGATCTGCAGCTGAACCCCTCCCAACATTACCCACACTTCTAGGGCCATTCCCTGGTGTGGATCATCTGGTGGCAGATCAGGGTGCTGCTCTGCCTGAAGCTCTTCCCACACTCCAAGCACTTGTGGGGCTTCTCCCCATCATGAAGCTGCTCATGGACCACCAGCTCCGAGTTCTAGCTGAAGCTCTGTCCACCTTCCTGGCACAGGGTGGGTGTTTCCTCCTCAGAGCATCCAGGGCTGGGTTTGGAGCACCTCTTCCTGTGGAATCTCTGGGGATTTTCCTCCCCGTTGGATTCCTGTGCCCTGGAGTCACTCATAACAGCCTCTTCCACGAGGTTCTGGTGTGGGGATTTGTCCTCCCTCATCTCCATCCTCAGCTTCTTGTCTGAGGGAAGGAAGGACAAGGAGGGGATGGGATTTGCCTCCGTGCCACAGAGAAGAGGAAGGAGATCCCCCCTAGTGCATCCCCAGTAGCATGGGGTTGGCAGCAGGGTTGTCCTGGAGCCAGGGGCCATGCTGGGCTGGGAGATGGAGCAGGAGAGAGGGGGGAAAGGGGCACTGACTTCCTCCTCACCTGTCTGGGTGTCCTGGGGATCCTTCCTGTTCCTCAAAACCTCCCCCTTCATCTGGAAAAGGTTTGGGGATGGGAAATCTGTTCTGAGAGAATAACAAGGTATGAGCACATGAGCTTTGTACTGGTTTGAAGGCAAACGTGGGGAGGGTCTAAACCAGAATTGCAATTCAAAACCAAAATGAAGATCAAGGCAATGATACCAAAACACTGCCTTAAACTGACAGATTCAGGATATAACCTGACACCCTGTTGGTCAGGGTGGTGGCAGCAGTCCCAATAAATGGTGGCTTTAATCCTGTTGGAGTGATGAACATGATTCTGTCAAATCAGCGATCCTGTAGAATGGTCTGGTCTTCCTCTGAAGGTCCAGTGGTGGTTATTAAGCTCTTGTACTCTGGGAATCCAGTAGGCAAGCTGCTCCTGGTGTTAAAAGCCTCAGCTTATATCCAGGTAGGAATGCTTGGATTCTCCCCCTGAGCAGAGCATCCCACAATGGGATGATGGAGTTTTATCAGTCCTGCAGTGACACTCAATGACCCATTCACAGAAGATATCTCCCCTGGAGGGCATTATCAGGGCTGAGTCATGGAAGAGATAAAGAACCCTGCCCCACCTGTTTATAGCATTTTATGAAGATGGGGATTGAAAACATGCATTTGGTTACATCTTCCATTGCAACCTGAAACAGTGGGGTAATCTCTGCTCAGGGGGGTGAACACTACTCCCCTTACCCAAATTGGCTCAGGTGTAAAACCCCCATCCTGGGAAGGCCACACACACAGGGGACAATGTCACACTTGCCCTGCCCCAGGGGAGGTCTCTGACCCTGTCACTCCTGTGCTGTCCATCCCTTTTTCTTTCTTTCCATCTCTCTCTCTACTTGACATTTACTGTTGAATAAAATCCGCATTAGATTTTGCCTCATTAGCACCTTAATTGGGCAGAGGCATCTCTCTAACAATTTTCTTAACCAGACTGTGACATTCTTTGGCGCAGTGAGTTTAGGCACTGTTGTCTGACCCCAAGTGCCTTTGACAACATCATGGTTCCCTCCACTGAGGAGGTTGTGGTTCTCCTTAGAGGAACTCTTGGAAACTTGGATGCAGCTTCCTCTGAGCGACTTATGGGGGAACTGATGAGGAAAACGGCTGTTGTGGGTGGCCAGTGTAAAGAAAGTATTTTGTTGTCTTTCTTCGGAAAGTTTGTTAAAATCACTGGAGGAAAGGGAGCAAATGGTACCAGTGAGATTGACGAGGTTAATTCACCCCACGGTGAGGAACACAAGGCTGCTAAAAGTCACACAAGAACCACAGCTGAAATAGCTAAATTCCCAAATAATTACTGAATTTCCAGGGTTGGGTTCTTTGCCAAATGTGAAAATCATTTTTCTTTTCATCCCTATCACCTTTGTGACAGCTACTAAGAGCTTCTCCTTCCTTTTAATAATATTTGTATTGGGCCAATTTTCACTTTTTTTTTTTGGGACCAGCCAACAGCTGAGTTGGAGCTGTGCAGGAACCAATGAAACTTGCAATTGCCACAGAATTGCTTCTATTGTCATCTGATGCTGCAGTGGCCGCGGGGCAGAGGGGTGGGAAAGGGGGGTCTGGGGTGGGAGCAGAGGAAATGCCGGGGCCGGGTGTTGAGCACAGGGCTGAGCACACAGAGATGGTTTTGTTCTTGCTGAGCTCGCACTGAGCCAAGGCCTGTCCTGCCCCTTGTTTGGCCATGCTGGGGAGGGGCTCAGGGTGTGGGGGAGTTTGGGAGGGGACACAGTCAGGACAGGTGACCCCAGCTGACCCCAGGGGTACCCCAGACCATAGGATATCATGATCAGTGTATAATGTGGAGGGAACAAGGAGGAAGGGGGGACATTTGGAGTGAGCGCTTTTGTCTCCCCAGGTAACACTTAGGCAGGATTGGGCCCTGTTTCACTGGTGGGCAGGGCCAGCACCAAAGACACAGACACCAACTTAACCTAAGGAACAGGGTAATTTAGATAACGCAAATTTGCAAAAATTTAAAAAAATATTAGATAGGCAAAGCAAATAATCATTAGTAGATAATTCCAAAAGCGACGATGTTGAAATGATTATCACAGAGCTTTGCATTTCTGGCTGCAGGCTCTGGAGATTCTACCTCTGCCTTCAGTCAGGGTTGCATTCCCTATCAAATCCTGGTACCAAATCCTGCTTTCCAAGGCTGGAACAGTTTCTCAGGTTTAGCTGGATGTGTATTCAATTACCCGCTGTTAAAGGTGGGGCAGTTATCATCTGTTAATTGAGCAGTTTATCTCCTCCACAAGGAATCCTCCCTCCAAGGAGATATCTTCTGTTAATGGGCCATTGAGTGTCACTGATAAAAATTACATCATCCCATTGTGAGAAGCTTTTCCCAGAGGGAGGAGTCAAGCATTCCTACAGGGATATAACCTGAGAATGTGAACAACAGAGTCAGCCTTCTCCCACAGGATTCCAAAAAGAGCAGCTTTCAGCTCCACTGGATCCCAGAGGAAGACCAGGCCAATCGACACCACCACTGGAACTTCAGAAGAAAACTCCACCCTTCTACAGGATCACTGCTCCAACAAAACCACATCTGTCACTCCAGGAGTGCTGCAGCCACAATTTAACAGGAGTGCTACCAACACTCTGACCCACAGGGTGACAGATTGTATTCTGACTCCGTAAGTAGTTTTTTAGTACTATTGCATTTGTATTTTTAATTTTCCTACTGAGGAACCATTATTCCTATTCCCATAGATTTTGCTTGAAAGCCCCTTATTCTGAAAATTATAAATATGAGGGAGGGGATTAACATTTTCACTTTCAAGGGAGCTTCCTGCCTTCCTTAGCAGACAAATGTCTTTTCAAACTGACACAATGGCCTGGGACCGCCAGGCAGGTGAGGAGGAAGTCAGTGCACCTTTCTCCCTCTCTCCTGCTCCATCTCCCAGCCCAGCACAGCCCCCAGCTGCAGGACAACTCTGGTGCCAATGCCATCCTGCCAGGGAATCACTGGGGGGATCTCCTTCCTCTTCTCTGTGGCATGGAGGCAAATCCCATCCTCTCCTTTTCCTTCCTCCCCTAGAAGAGGAGTTGAGGATGGAAACCAGGGAGGACAAATCCCCACAGCAGAACCTCGTGGAAGAGAAGCCCTACAAGTGCTTGGAGTGTGGGAAGAGCTTCAGGAAGAACTCATACCTGATCCGCCACCAGAATATCCACACTGGGGAATGGCCCTACGAGTGTGGGGAGTGTGGGTAGGGCTTCAGCTGCAGCTCCGCCCTCGTCACCCACCAACACATCCACACTGGGAAGAGGCCCTATAATGTCCCAAGTGTCAGAAGAGGTTTCAGACCAGCTCCAATCTCCTCCTGCACCACCAGCGGATTCACTCTGAGAGGCCCTTTTGCTGCCCTGACTGTGGGATGGGCTTGAAGCAGAAATCCTACCTCGTCACCCACCGGTGCATCCACACTGGGGAGAAGCCCTTTGAGTGTGGGGAATGTGGGATGAGCTTTCGCCAGAGCTCCAACCTGGTCTCCCACCAGAGGACCCACACCATGGAACAGTCCTATGAGTGTGAAGAATGTGGGAAGAGGTTCAAGCAGAAGTCCCACTTGAACCACCACCACAGGATCCACACTGGGAAGGGGCCATACAGATGTGGGGAATGTAAGATGACCTTCAGTCGGAGGTCCCAACTTAACATCCACCAAATGATCCACACTGGGGAAAGGCCCTACAAGTGCCCTGAGTGTCAGAAGAGGTTTCAGACCAGCTCCCATCTGCTCCGCCGCCAGCGGATTCACACCGAGAGGAGGCCCTTCCGCTGCCCTGACAGCAGGAAGGGCTTCAAGCACAAGTCTCATTTCATCACCCACCAGCGCATCCACACTGGGGAGAGGCCCTACGAGTGTACCCCGGTGTGGAAAGAGTTTGTCCATGAGCTCTCACTTGACCTGACACCAATGAAATCACCAGTAAGGGAAGCCCTGCAAAGGCTCAATTGCAGGAAGAGCTCCATGCCCTGCTCCAGCTCCATCCTCCATGGGAAGATCCACGTTGGACAGAGCCCTGGTGACCTACATTCAGTGATCTGTGCTGGGAGGACACATGGCTGGTTATCCTTTTGGTTTTGCCCAATTTCTTCTTGATTTGTTGTTATCACTTAAAAACACCTAAAAAAGGACTAAAAAGAAAGGACTAAAAGAAATTTATCAAATATGTCGAAAGTTCCATCAGTTAACAGTTACTTGAGCAGGACTTTATTGTTTTGGGACATATTCTGGAAGATTTGTGGGGTCTTGGGGGACTTCAGGAAGTGTTCTCCATATCTTTGCACTCCACAAGTAAAGATCGATTGATCTGTCACCTCAAAATGACTCAGTCCCACTGAAAACATCTCAATCCCCTCAAGCCTCCCTCAAGGGGCTCAATCCCATTACAAATTGCCTTGTTTCCACCTCAAAAAAACTCAGTCCCATGCTAAAATTACTCAATTCCACAGCCTCCAGGGTGAGATGGGATTGGATACAGACTGGGAGAAGTGGGATCCAAATTTGAGGGCGTGGGATAGGGATTGTGGGGGGCTGCATGTGTGGGATATATTTTGATAGTAAATAAAACATTCAGAACTATTGATTTCTGTGCAATTAATTTTCCGTCAGTTCCAGTTCTGTTTTTCAGAGTGCCGCCTTCTCAGCTGATTGTGTTTGTGTCCTCCTTTCTCTCCTGCCTCTCTTTGCCTGCTCTGTTTCTCTCTCACTGTCAGGAACAGTTTGGGCAAAGGCTGTGGGACTGAGGGCTGGGTGAAAAATGAGAACAGTTGTTATTCTTGTATTTACAGTCTTCTGCTACATGTCCAGTTTTCCCGCAGTTATAACAGTTTCCACTGCCTTTATTACATTCTGTATTGTGGGGAAGCACGTTTGCTGCAACCATTGCACCCTGGCCACTGGCCTTGGCTAGGCTGGAGTCATGGTCTGAGACCGCTTGGCAAATGCAAGCATCAACCATCTGAGCGATGGTCAGCTCAGGGTCAAGGGTGAGGCTGTGCAGAACCTTTCTGCAGTCCATACTGGCATTACAGAAAGCTAATTTGCTAATAAATTAATCCTGGACCTTTTGATTCTCTACCTGTTTTTCCAATGCTTTCATAAGGCGATCTACAAACTTGATCAAGCTCTTGTCCAGGCCCTGGTGAATGTTGGCAAAGGCAATGTGGGGTGTAGAAGCATCAGGTGTTTGGAGGAGGGTGGACTGTGCAGCACCTTTGAGATCTTCCAGTATTGACTCTGAGGGGACTTCATCCTGATATTGAAGTCTAGTATAGTCTCCTTCCCTGGTAATGTGGTCCATTGTGAGGTGTTGTTGCCCTTCTTCCTTAACATAACCTTTTTGTAATTCATTAGGTTTATTTATCCAAAGTCCTTTCCACAAAATAAACTTGGCA
Source organism: Zonotrichia albicollis (assembly GCF_047830755.1). Taxonomy (NCBI): domain Eukaryota; kingdom Metazoa; phylum Chordata; class Aves; order Passeriformes; family Passerellidae; genus Zonotrichia; species Zonotrichia albicollis. The sequence continues at coordinate 2,796,972 of NC_133859.1, forward strand.
GGTGACAATATATTTTTCATACGCTGTTTTAAATTTTATGGTACTATCATGTGGGCAGTAAATGGGGCATTCAGCAAATTGTTAAAATAGGGAGAACCCCTCCCATAATCCTTTGCAGCCTTTACTAAATCCTTCATTTCCCTGTGGGAAAAAGATTCCCACTTAGGCCTTGGCCCTCACTTGTACTGCACAGGTGCTACCTGAATCTTGGAGACCACCTCCCAGTCCCCCTCCTTTGCGGTTTTCTCCGTGTCCTCTGCCAAGAATCCTTGGGCTCATCCTCACTCTTGGATAACCTATCGCTCTCTTCCTCTGTAGAGGAAGCAGGTCTGCTGGCAGAGACGTGGGCCTTTCTGCCGACTGACAATGCCCGGTGTCAAAGGCCTTTGGTAGCCAAAATGGCTTTCTTCTTGTTGACCCCATGTCTGGTTCCGGTGACGTGGCCACAGGAAGAGGCTGGACTGGAGAAGGGACCCAGAAGTGGAGAGGTGGAGCCCGCATTGGGGAGGAGCTTTCCAGTGACAGGGGAGGGACCCGACACAGGGGCGGAACTTGATGTCAAGGTGAGACCCGTTGCAGGGGAGGCACCTGGAGCAAAGACAGGAAATGGGGATGAAGGTGGGAGGGAATCTAAAATGGCGATCTCTCTCACAAGAGTATTATCATCTTGTGATTTATAGGAAGGAGGACTAGGACTAATGGATGAAGGGCAAGAGAATATCTCAGGGTGGCACAGCCATGACCATCCTGAGGAGAAGACAGGAAAGGAGGGGAGATGGCAGGCAGCAGATGGCTTGTCTGTGCCAAAGGATGGGCTCTATCTCCCATCCTGTTCTAAGGGAACGTGGGTTGGAGAACCTGGGGGCCAGGTTGAATAAACCAGGACAAAGGGTTTGAACCATGAACTCGTGAAACGATCCCATAAATTGAATGAAACAATGGATAAAATTTCCCACCTTTTCAAATGCCTTGTGTTTGTAAAATATAAAGCTTTTCACCAAGAGCATCCCAAAATGATGACTGATAGAATCAACAGAGATATCAGGAAAATCTGTAAACTACCAGTGAACAATACCTTTCAAACTCCCCTCAGAAAATGAACTTCCCTCTAAATGTAAAGGTCTCCAAAACTTTACAAAAACATCCTTTTCAGCTTGGGACTGAGTATTTCCCATAGCTGCCCCCAATGGAAGAGGGAATTCCCCAGGAATTCCACAGGAACAGAAAATCAAAAGCCCGAACCCCTGGCAGCTCTCTGCTACTCAGCCACTCACTCAGGCTCACAGGCACGATCTTCAGCCAAAGTGGGCTTGTGGGGCTGTCAGTGAAGTTGGTCCCACAGATGTTGAAGGGATGGCCAACTTCCACTTCAGTGAGATTTGGTAAAATTCTAGTCTCACTTCAGGGTTGTGGCTGACCTGAAAGGGGAACAGCTTCCAGTGACATCTGGCTGGCAGGATCACTGCTGGAGATGCTCACAGGGACCTCAATGAATCTGGTCCTTGTTCGGGTGCCAGGTGTAGCATCATGGCTCTACTGAGGCCCTTGGAGCATCCAGCACTCACGAGCCCAAAGCTCACTGCTACCTTAGAAAGCTGACAGAAAAGGCAGGATGGGTCTTTATATTTTCTCCAGCAAACTGGGTTTATTGGTACAGGAACAGGCTACACAGCTGAACACGGTCCAGGGATGAAGATAGGGTGTAGGCTGAGGGAACAGGGTCTTATATGGAGTACTGAGGGCAGAGCTGAGGGTCAGGGTACAATGGATATGGGGGAATATGGTGCAGAGGAGGGGTCAGAGGTCAGGTCAGCGAACCTGGGAAACAAGGGTGGACGAATGCCGCAAACTAGGGCCAATAGAGGGACAGAGAGAGAAGAACATTCAAAGGTTAAACAAACGTGGGCAATAGGAGTTGAACTAGGATAATTAGGCCAATAGGCCAACAGGGTAACATAACGTAACATAAATCAGCATGTGTCTGCAAAGATCTGTGGGAGAAGAAAGCATCTCACCCTTAACCTGAAAGCCTATTTCTCTTATCTGGAACCAGTCCTCCATGTCTGGGGGAATGAGACACTGATGGTATGCCTCTGGGCCTCCACACACCCTCACAGCTGGCCTAGGGCAGGTCTGGAGTGGTCTTGGTGGCAGCTTGGTCTTGGCACACACTTGAGGAGGGTGTCTGTTTTCAACAGGTTGCTTAGGAGTTTCAGATTACTAAAATAAAAGAAGAAAACCCCCTCTTTGCCTGAGTGCAGCCAGTTCTCCAAGCTTAGCTGACCCCAGGTGAGTGAGGAGAGACAAGATGGGGTTTGGAAAAGTCGAGCAAGGCTCTCCACACTGGGTCAGATCTCAAGACACAGCTTCTCAGAGCAGGCCAGACCTCCTTAGGAAAGCCCCTGGGCCTATCAGTCACAGAATGCTGCTATCATTTCTTCTCTAAAGAGAACCATACACCCTTCAAACAGGAATGTGGATTTATTAGAAGCTATTTGAAATATTTCTCTGTAACAATAGAAAAAGAACTTCTTAGTGAGCTGCGCTACAGTTGAGGGAATTCAAAGCAAAACCACAGTTTGTCAAGATGTGCTTGATCATAATGAGCCCTGTGGTGCATTTGGAGCTGAGCCTGGAACTTCAGGGCCTGAGAGGAGATTGCACAAACCTTTCCAGGAGTCAAAGTCAGAAGAAAACCCCAAAGTTTCTTGAGGCATGAATGGATCCCTCTGAGGTCCATCCCCAACACAGGCTCCTCATGACTCCTTTGAGGAGAGAACTGGAGGCCAGGATGGCATGAAAACTTCTCAGAGACTCAGTGTGGAAAGGAAAATCCAAAGTACTTTAAAAACCTTGAGTATCTCAAAGTATTAATGACCACTACTAAGTGTCGGTACAAAGCTCTCAAGGAACTCGTTAAAGCAGAAAATTGGGGCCATGATTGCACAAAGCTCTCACAGAGACTGTATCAGAAGGGAAACACTAAGTACCTTAAAAAATCTGAAGTACCCTGAAGTATTAATGAGCCCCACTGAGTGTTGTTACTGACAAAGCCTCTCCAGGGACTAATTACAGCAGATAATTGGAGGCCATGATTGCACAAACCTCTCAGAGACTCCAAGACAAAAGCCAAACCCAAAGTCCTTTGAAAAACCTGCAGAGGCTCCTAGCACAGAGGCAGCTCCTGGCAAGGGCAGTGCTGCAGAGAGACAGCTCTGGCCAGGAGCAGCTCCTGTGCACAGCCCAGCAGGGCTGGGGCACTGCCTGCAGCCACCCCGGGCACAGCACAGAGGCACAGAGGGGTTAAACTCAGCCTGGCCTGGGAGCACAGAGCAGAGCTCACTCAGGGCTCACTAGAGCAGGAAGCATTGCAGGTTTGAAACAGTCATTCCCTGGCTGTGGGAAGAGAAGCTGCAGTTCCTGCAGGGATCTCCTGGAGCTGGCACATCCCACAGTTTTGAGGACCTTTTGGGAGGACTCTCAGAGCTGCTGCAGAGCAGGGCTGTGGCCCTAGGGCAGGGCTGGCTTTCCCTGCTGCCCCAGCCCAGGCACAGCCCAAGGCAGCTCCTGTTGCCAGGCTCTGCTGCAGGGCTGAGCAGCCGGGGCTGCAGCCAGGGGTGCCCAGGGCTGTCCTGCAGAGCAGGGTCCTGCAGCCCAGGGCACTGTGCTGGGGCAGGGACTCTGCTGCCTGCCAGGGACAGCTCTCAGCCAGCCCTGGCAGCTGCTCCCAGCACTGGGGAGAAGCTCTGGGGGAAGGAGCCACCCTGAGCAGGGCAGGGGCTGCTGCTGAGAGGGGCTGGGTGGGGCAGGGCTGCTCCCAGCTCCAGACCTACCTGGGCACAGCTGTGGAGGACACTTCCCAAAGAAGGTAAGCCTGGGATTGCTGTAAAGATCAGGAGCTTTCCTGAGAGTGTTTTCAATTTTCTGCTTGGAGAAGGATGGGAAGTTTGGGGTGATGACAAACAAATTCTTGCTTTTTATACATTTTGAATGTATTCATAGTTCTGTAAATTACTATTGTATAGTTATAAAACTATAATCCTTACTCTAGTAAACTCTTAACGAACTCTGTTAAACTACTATTATATACTTATATAACCATAATCCTTAATTAGCTCTAGTACGTTTCCTAACCTTTCTCTTAGATTTTAGAACAATAGACATTTTAGACTGTCTAAATATATTCCTGAAATACTGTGTAATCTTATTATCAGGAAGAGGACCTATAGGAACATTTTTTTAATTGACCAGAATGTGAGCAGTCACAACAAATATTTTTGCAAAGAAGCCTTTGGACCTAATCCAACAGGTTGTACCAGTGGTGTGTAATTAGAGAAACAGAATCTCCTATTGGATGTTCCGGTTGAATTTTCTTTATTAATCAACCTTAATAAATTGTGTAAATCAGGGCCCGGGTGTGCCCCATCCCCACTGGGACACCTGGAAGCTTCCAATAAATGTCTGGTTTTTGCTTACTGTTCTAACACTGTTGCAAGTGGGGTTTTTTTCTCTTTGGATTATAGACAACAGGGGGATGAGAGAAGCAGAACAGGAATTGTAATCCCAGATTCACAGAACATTTTGAGTTTAAAGGGACACACAGGATCATCCAAGGAGTGTTTGAACATTTACAGAGACTCCAGAACTGTAAATTAAGCTGGTCAGTCTCTCTGCTGGGAGCCTCCCAAAGGGCCCTCAGCCACTCCTCAGCCCTGGGCAGCAGCAGCATCACCTCTGCAGGGCCCAGCAGGGCTCTCCTGAGCTGCCCTTGCCCAGCTGCACACAGAGCCTGCCCTGGCTAGGGCCCTGCACACAGGCAGGTTTCTGTAGGGCCCCAGCCAGGGCACACAGGCTGGCATGGGCTCTGTGAGCACTGGCAGGGACAAGGCTCCTCTCAGGAGGGAATGTCCAGGCCCAGGCAGATGCTCAGGGAAGGAGAGGGGGCTGAAGAGAGCAGTGCTGGGGGTAGGATGAGGGCACTGTTGGTGTGTGGGAGGTGCCAGGCACAGCCGGGCATGGGAACACTGTCCTGAGTGCCCAGCTGTCTCTGCCCTGCCCTCCCAGGCACAGCACCACAACATCTTCTCTTGGTTCTGCACTGCCCTGATATTGTCACTGTTATCTGCTGCTCTCAGGAAGGCTCTGGCATTTGCAGCAGCTGAGTCAGGCTCTGCCCTAGGCATTCCTGCCAGGCAGGGCTGTCCATGGGAATGGGGTGCCCAAGCTTCCCTGGCACCTGTGGGGCTGTGGGCAAAGCAGTCCATGGGAAAGGGGAATGAGCTGAGCCCCCTCCCTGAGATCCCATCATGGGCACAGCCAGGGATCTCCTTGCTGTGCCCTTCCAAGCTCTGAGCTGCCCTCCTGGGTGCAAATCTGTGCCAGAGCCTCTGGGAGTTCCCTGAATGTCCCACAGGGAAGGGCAGAGCTGCCACAGCTGAGGAAATGCTGCTGGGTTTGCCAAGGGAGCCGTGAGTGTTCTTGGCACAAGGGGGTGCTGAGACCTTGCCCAGAGACCTTGAGAGAGGGTGAGACATTCAGGGGTCCCTCTGCTCTGGGCAGGGTCTGGTTTGTCCCAGGGTGAACCTGGAGTGTGATTGTGCTTTGATTGCAGCCAAAGGTGCAAAGCCAGGGCAGTTGGGAACAAGCCCATCCAGCCCCTCACCTTCCCTCAGCCACAGGGAATCCTTTGGCTCTCCCATCTCTCAGTGGCAAACTCAGAGTGCAACAGGATTGCTGGGGATTTCTGACCTCAGAGAGCCAGGAATGATGTGTGTGTAGGAAAAAAATTCCTATAATAAATTCCTGCCCTTCTTTAAAAGTGGGAGTGAAGATACTACCACGCCTTCCTGCATTAGGAGTGATTCCATTGACAAATCCTGAACATCCAGCCTTGTCCCTCTGCCCCATGGCCACAAACCCAGGGCTGTGGGACAGGGATGGCTCCTCGAGAGCCCCCATGCACAGGCCTGTCTTCTCCTGGCACACTCAGTCAGCACAACTGGAGCTCAGTCAGGGACCTGGGTGAAGGATTTCCCAGAACAGGAACAAGGCTGGGTGAGTCCCAGTTGGACAGTCTGCAGGGAATGGCCCAGGTTTGCCTCAAAGCAGCCTCTCCTGACTTGTCACTGTCCTTTCTCCATGGACAGGTCCCCTTGTACAGCCCCAGCAAATGTCCAACAGCAGCTCCATCAGGCACTTCCTCCTGCTGGCATTGGCAGACACGTGGCAGCTGCAGTTCCTGCACTTCTGCCTCTTGCTGGGCATCTCCCTGGCTGCCCTCCTGGGCAACGGCCTCATCATCAGCGCCGTAGCCTGCGGCCACCACCTGCACACGCCCATGTTCTTCTTCCTGTTCAACCTGGCGCTCACTGACCTGGGCTCCATCTGCACCACTGTCCCCAAAGCCATGCACAATTCCCTCTGGGACACCAGGAACATCTCCCACACAGGATGTGCTGCACAAGTCTTTCTGATTTTCTTTTTTTTTGCAACAGAGTTTTTCCTCCTGACCATCATGAGCTATGACCGCTACGTGTCCATCTGCAAACCCCTGCACTATGGGACCCTCCTGGGCAGCAGTGCTTGTGCCCACATGGCAGCAGCTGCCTGGGCCAGTGCCTTTCTCAATGCTGTCATGCACACGGCCAATACATTTTCCCTGCCCCTGTGCCATGGCATTGACCTGGGCCAGTTCTTCTGTGAGGTGCCGCAGATCCTCAAGCTATCCTGTTCAAATTCCTACCTCAGGGAACTTGGGCTCATTGTGGTTAGTCTTTTGTTTGCATTTGGTTGTTTTGTGTTCATTGTTTTCTCCTATGTGCAGATTTTCAGGGCGGTGCTGAGGATCCCCTCTGAGCAGGGACAGCACAAAGCCTTTTCCACCTGCCTCCCTCACCTGGTCGTGGTCTCTCTCTTTGCCAGCACCTCATTTTTGACTTACCTGAAGCCCCCCTCCATGTCCTCCCCATCCCTGGATTTGGCCCTGTCAATTCTGTACTCGGTGGTGCCTCCAGCCCTGAACCCCATCATCTACAGCCTGAGGAACCAGGAGCTCAAGGCTGCAGTGAGGAGACTGATGACTGGATGCTTTCAGGAACATTAAACTGCTGGCTATTTTCTGCAAATCACATGGAATAAAAAAAATGTTTGATACTTCTTGTTGGTTTCATTTCTGAGGTAATTTTTCGTACTTTTACTTTTATAATATAGTCCACAAAGAAATGTAATTTCTTGTGCCATTTCTCATTTTGTTTCTCTCCACCTTCCCTGTGGCTAGAGATTGTGTCAATGAGGGGCTGCGCTCTCGGTGGCTTTAAAAGAACTAAAGGATCTCTCTGCAGAGTTTTCTGCAGAGATGCCCTTTGGTTGCCTTCTCAGGAGCTGCAGCAGCAATGTCTGTGTGCAGAGCTGGGGGCAGATCAGTGCTGGCACAGCAGCTGTGCCCAGCAGCAGCAGCACTTGGTGTTGCCAGTGCTGCTGCCATGGCCCTGCCCTGCTGCCCTGGTGGCCCTGGTGTTGCTGCAGGGCCTGAGTGCTCTCGGGGCCAGGCACAGTCCTGGGGGTGGCAGTTCTGTGGTTGCAGCAGGGACAGGCCATGGGCACTGCTGGGGCAGAGCTGACGCCTCAGGCCAGGGCCTGGGGGCTCCAGGCTCCTTGCCCAGGCTCTCTCAAGTACACACCCAGGCCAATGCTCAGCACAGAAAAGCCCTGTGAGCAGCCCCAGGCTGGCCGTGGGCAGGCTGGGGGCAAACAGCATGGCTGGGGTTCTGCAAGGGCCCTGGGGCAGACGGGAAGGAGCAGCAGAGCTGGGGCTGATCCATCTCCAGTGCACTGGACAGCCCAGGGCAGTGTCCCAGAGCGTCCTGATGGAGCTGCCAACAACATCCCCCCTCTGCAGCCCTGGCCTCTCCCCCAGCTCACACAGGTGCCCCATGCCTGCAGACACAATGGCAGCACTGGCTCAGCAGCCCCTGTTTGCATTGCACACAGCAGGCAGGAGCACCCCCATGCTGTTGCTGTGGAGACATGAACCTGAGGGAGCACAAATGCCATCAGCCCCTGGGGCCAGCAAGGGCTGGGGGACAGCAGGGAAAGCACTCAGCTTTGTCCTGGCCTCTGCAGTCAGCTAGAAAGTTTGTTCCCATCAGCTGGGAGTTTCCTGTCCCACTGCAGACACTGTTGCTCAGAGCCAGGACTGCCTGGCAGCCACCCCCAATCTGCCCTGAGCATTTCCTTGGCTTCACCTTTGCTTTCTTTACTCTTCCCCGGTACACATTTCTTCGTCTTGCCCACCCCTGTTCCCTGCCCTGCGAACAGCCCATCTCCGTTTGCCCTTTCCTCTCTGGCCCTACTCCCCAATGCAGTTCCTGGCTTGGCACCATGGGAACGTCCCTTGGGCAGCAGGATCATCCTACAAGTGCTGCAGGAATTGTCTGCAGGCTCCTGCAGTGCCTGGTGCTGCTCCCTTGCCTGAGGCACCCCAGGCCAGGGGAGCACATCTGGGCTGCTGTGTCTGGCTCTGGGGCTCCCTGTTCTGGGCAGTGAGGAGGAGCTGCAGAGGCTCGGCAGGACTGACAGGATGGGCTTTGGGGCTGGCAGGAGAATCTGGGGGACCTGGGCTACGTGAGCTCCTGAGGAGGAGGCCCAGGGCTCGTCCTGCAGCTGCTCCAAGGGTGGTTTCAGAGAATCCCAGAATCAGCAAGGTTGGAAAAGACTTATGTGATCATCAAGTCCAACCTCTACCCTGACACCGCCTTGTGTCTTCTGAGCCTCTGTTTCTCCAGGATAAATAACCCCAGCTCCCTCAGTCACTTCTCACAGGACTTGTCCTCCAGGCCCCTCTCCAGCCTTGTTGTCTTTCTCTTGACACTCTCCAGCCCCTCCATGTCCTTCCTAAATTGGGGGGCCTAGAAGTGGACACAGCACTCGAGGTGCTGCCCAAGCAATGCTGAGCACAGGGGAAGAATCCCTGCCCTGCTCCTGCTGGCCACACCATTCCTGATCCAGGCCAGAACTGGCCTTCTTGGCCACCTGGGCACACTGCTAGCTCGTGTCCAGCCTGCTCTCCATCAGTCCCTGCAAGTCCCTTTCTGCCTGGTTGCTCTCCAGCCACTCTGGCACGTTGTTGAGGGAGGGAGGCAGGGAGGGAATGGGTCCAGATCCAGTTCTTCCTGAAATGTGGTGTTTGCTGGCACTGCCAGTTCTCAGATGTTGATATTTCCCTATTCTGGTACAGCCCAAGTGCAGCAACTTCCTGGCAAAGAATGCCAAAACCAAGCAAAGACCTGGTACCTACAGAAACCTGATATCGCGTTTGCCGACACCGCCAGTATCCAGATCGGGAATGTTTCAGATGCCTGCACAGCCTCATTCCAGCAGTTTGCTGGCACAGAAAATTAGCATCTGGCAATTTCTCAGTTCCAGCACAACCCAAATGCAGCAATTTTCTGGCAAAGAAAGCCAGAACCCAGCAGCTTCCCAGTGCTGCCACCAGCACCACCCAGATGCAGAATTGTTCAGGTTCCTGCACAGCATCGTTCCAGCAATATGCTGGCACTGAAAGTTCACATCTGGCAATTTCCTGGTGCTGACACATTCCCCACCCAGATCTGGTGTGCGCTGGCCCTGCCAGTGCCCACATCTGCCAATTTCCCTCTTCTGGCACCGCCCAGGTCCAGCAATTTGCTGGCAAAGAAAACAGAAACATGGCAATTTCTCCTTGCCAGCACTGCCTAATCGGGATTTTGCTGGCAGCAGGATCCCAAGAAAGAAGGAAGGAAAGAAGGAAAGAAAACAGGAAGGCATCCAGATCCAGTCCTTCCTGGAGCCTGGAACGGGCTGTTTGCTGGCACTGTCAGTGCCCAGATCAGGAAATTTCCCTATTCTGGCACAGCCCAAGTGCAGCAATTTGCTGGCACAGAAATCCAAAACCTGTGGCAGATCCTGCTACTGGGTCTGGCACCGCCCCCACATCTTGTGTTTCATGTAACCAGAAGCCAGATTTGGAAATTTCCCAGTGCCAGCAGAGCCCAAATCCAGCAGATTTCTGTCGCTGGCAATGACACCACCCAGATCTGGTGTTTGTTGGCAGCGCCAGAGCCCAGATCTGAAAACTTCCTGGTGCTGGCACAGCCCAAGTCCAGCGATTTGCTGGCACAGACAGGCAAAGTTTGGAAATTTGCAGGTTCAGGCACCAGCACCATGCAGCTCTGGTGTTTGCTGGACCGCCAGTGCCCAGATGTGGAAATTTCCTGGTGCCTTCACAGCCCAGCTCTAGCAATTTGGTTTTAGCTAGCTTAGGAAGAGAAGTTCCTCGGACTGTGACTTTCCTTTTTCTTGGAACTGTTTAAACCTGCTCTGGACTGAAAACCCAGACAAACAGCGGCAGCTCACGCCTGTGGCCCACTGAGCTCTGGGACGCTGCATTCCAGCACCAGAGGGACTTAGAAGAGACCGAGTGAGCCAACTGCAACCCACAAAAAGGACTTTCTGAATTTGTCATCTCTTCAGCACTGAGACTTTATTTAATA